>NW_015161957.1:862306-913016 GCF_001447785.1 Gekko japonicus
AAAGGGCAAAGCCTCCTCCACAACCCCAGGAAAGAACTCCCCCCCCCACACTCCTTGCTTGGCTTCTCCAACCATGCAGCTCGCTCACTTTCACCCTTTCCGTGCTGCACATTGTCCTCCCCCACCCCTGGCAGCACCACCCCCTGCAGTGTGACTTGTGAGCAGCCCCGTCTAAGCTGCATCAGAGGGTGTGGTGCCTTGTGGGAAGGGTGGTCAGGGTAGGGGCGGTGGCACGGCCCGTTCTCCTCCTTCTGCAAAACGAGCCAGCAGCTTTGGCTGTAGAGGCCGGGTGGGGCGAGGGGCGGGAAGGCTCAGCTCTTGCCTCGTGGCTGGAGGGAGCAGGGAGGGCTCCAGAGTTGCACTGGAGGTGAGAAAGTCTTGCCCCCCACTCCCACCAAAACCACATGCTCCGAGGGCCCTGCCACCACCCGCCTGCCCCCAGCATCAGCATGGCTTTCTGGGTGCCCGATTTGTTGCCTCCACCTCCTCCTCCAGCCCAATCAGGCCTCCGCTCTCCCTCCTGGCTGTCCAATCAGCCACTGCTGGACGCCCCCTACCCAATATGCGGTACCCCTCCCCCAAACTGCTCCAGCTCCTATAGCTTTGCCAGGGCGCTTTGGCAGGGCTAAGCCTGCAGGGCTGCAAAGGGGATCTCTCACAGCTGGGGGCGATGGGCGAGGATCCTGTCGGGCGCGGGTGCTGCCAGGGTGGTCCTGTTACTGGGCCTGCTCCAGCGAGGGTGGTGCAGTTGCTAAGAAGTTTGCCAGGCAGCCGCCCGCTCTGTGGACGGAGTTTCGTTTAGGGGACCCTTGTGCAGTGGCCTCGAAGTGGTCTCACGGGGGGGGGGCCGACTGCTCTGCTGGAGCCGACTGCTCTGCTGGAGGGCCGACTGCTCTGCTGGAGCGGAGATCCTGGTGCTCTTAACCCCCCTCCCCGCATGGCACATGCTTTCCAGGCAGCCCAACCGAGTCCAGTGGAGCTTCCCAGACTAGCTGCAGCCACCTGGGGAGAAGAGCATGGGCAGCGCCTCCTCACCCTTCTGGTCCCCCCCCCTGGCAGAGCAGAGACGAGAGCTGGTGGGCAGCCAGGTGAGGGAGAGAGAATGGGGGGTTGACACAAGAAGCCCCCCCACCTCTGCCACAGGGGTTCCGCCAGGGTGCCCCCTCCCTCCACCAGCCCGAGTCGCGCTCCTCTCCGTGGTGGGCCTCGGCTCGGCACTGCTGCGAATGGGGGCAGCAGTGGCGGATGAGGCTTTGCAGATGTGGCTCCTGCGGAATGTCGCCTTGGATGTTGCTGCCGCCGCCACTGCCCAGGAGGCCAGCTGGGAGCCCACCAGGAGGTTGGCATTTGCACCTCGGGGCTGTACCCAATCCATTTTATTAACAATGTTATTCTTAAATACTTTCACTAGGGAAATACCATATCCCCTAAGTTGCCCTAACTAGATTCCATATCAGACAATTTAGTTGTTTGTTAATTACAATCTACTAAAGACCAATGTTCATGGCAAAACCCCATAGGATCTTAGATCAATGTTGCCATGAGTTCACAAAGCCTTTATTTAGTCTGATGATTGTTATTCCACAAGAGAAACCTACTGCTGTAGGGGTGGATCACTAGCATCACCTGACAGGGAATTAACTGGGTAACTGTTGCATTCTACTTAAATCTGCCAGCTCAGCGATTTCCCCACCAATGTGTTTTGCTCTGTCTAGGTATCCCAGAGGAAGCAAAACATGTGGAAAAGGGTAAGGAACCCAAAGCAATAGGGACAAACGAGTGACAAAAATGACAGTGCGGAAGAACCCTAAGAAAGAAAAAGGTTCCAGTCTCTCCACACTCCCTCCCTGACTCTTAGCCAGCGGAGAAACCTTAAAAATAACAGCTGGGACAAAACAAACAAAAAGGAACAGACTCATCCAAGGACAATAGACTAATTAAAGTTATTATGTAGAAAAAGAAACTAAAAAAATAATAGGATAGAAAGATATAAAGAAACAAATAGAATAATGACAGTAGAGGGAAGTGAAGCAGCCAGTAACACCCTCAAAATATTTTTTAAAATGTAAACCAATTACAGCATTACTTAATATGTATTGTGGACATGTACAACATATTATCACAACAATTAATACTTGATATACTTGATAATGCATTATTAAAGTGTTCAGTGTTTTCAGTGTTCTAAAGTTTAACATTATTTCCAAATATGTTGCTAGTTTATTGTGACTATATGTGACTGGTTCTAGTTAAATGACTTTCTTTTGCTTATTGCAAAATGTGTTTCCCAATATGAACATTGATTTTTTTTAACCCCTGCCTCTCAGATTGCAAAAATGAAGATGCATGTGCTAAGTTAGCATAGGGTGCATCAACTTGCATCTCTGCCAAGTACTGAGTATATTTTTATTTTGCCTATAGAGTATTTTGCTGTACTAATCGCTTTCCAATCGAAAGATTCAAAGGTTAATTTATCCACAATTGGATACCATTTACCAGTTGGGTTTGTTAGTTCACATTCATTTTGATCATTTGTGTTGATAATGGAAACGGTTTCTAATAAAAAATATTCCGATACTTTAGATAGCCATAAATTAATTGTCGGAGGATGTTCATCTTTCCATTTCTTGGCTATAACATTTTTTGCGGCAGTAAAGAGTAGATTTATCAGCCTTCTCTGTATGTTAGGAATGTCACTCTCCGGCCACAGATTTAGCAACATTAGACGAGGATCTAGGGGAACATCGCACCCTACCAGAATCAATATTTGAGATCTTACCTGGGCCCAAAAGTTAGAAATATGTCTACATGACCACCATGTATGGTAGAAAGTTGCCTTCTCACCACAAAGCTTCCAACATTGAGGCGATATATTTATGGACAAGTGTGTGTGACTATATGTGACTGGTTCTAGTTAAATGACTTTCTTTTGCTTATTGCAAAATGTGTTTCCCAATATGAACATTGATTTTTTTTAACCCCTGCCTCTCAGATTGCAAAAATGAAGATGCATGTGCTAGGTTAGCATAGGGTGCATCAACTTGCATCTCTGCCAAGTACTGAGTATATTTTTATTTTGCCTATAGAAAAGTAAGGCATTTTAACTTTAAGTGTCAGACATTCCAAATACTACTATTGTGTATGCTAAGTTATAATTGACTCATTTTATGTTAGGTTAGATGGGAAAGAATATGCTGCATACATTTCAGTTTTCCCTCATTTCCATATTTTTGAAGAAAAGAGAAAAAAGCTCCCCCTTGGCTTTAAGATTTCTCTAGATGTGATTTTCTACAGCTTAGGGGTTTGGAATTGGAGAATTTTATTCTGGTACTATACCTGTAGAATGCTTTGGAACAATAAGAACAGCAACATCTGAAAAAAATCACATTATATATGAGGCTGAAGTTGGTTCCTTATTCCCAGTTCTTTATTCATTCCTTATTCAGGTCTTATTAATGAATTCATCCATAAACAGTGAGGAGAGTTTGAAAGCTCTGAACCCCAAAATAAGCTCTGGACCTCCAAACTTCATACACCCCCATGTTCAGCAAACTCCCTCCTTCGAGGGACATATGCTGTGTCCTGGTCCAAACCTTGGTTCTTGTGCCAGCTACTGCAAAGTGAGGCAACCCCAGGACAATCACACAGGCAGATACTGGGGCCAAGCTATACCCCAAAACAATCTTTGGACCACTCCAAAGGACTCATCCCCATGCTCTGGAGACTGTTTGGGTTATTAGGGTTAGTGTTACTGTTACTTGGGTTAGGGTTAGAGTTATTAGGGTTAGGTTTATTAGGGTTTGGGTTAGGATGTTTAGGGTTAGGAGGGTTGGGGTTATTAGGGTTAACGTTAGGGTTTGTGAACAACAGATGTGAGAAGAAAGTTTGAGTCCAGGCTATAAGACCAACAAACTGTAATTTCTGGGCATAAGTAAGAACACAATGAATTGGCTTGTGTGGTGTGATAAGCAGCTGATATCTCTGTCAACCCCTGGGCATTCCATTGTCCTGAGTGCTGCAATAACTTGCAATTCTGCAATCTCACATTCCAGTCTGTTTCTGAAATTCCTTTGACATGAAAAAGCTACTCTGATGTCCCCCGTGGAGTGCCCTGGAAGGTCAAAATGTTCTGCAGTTTCTGTTTTGTGATTTTTGATGTTCGATTTCAGATTTGTGTCCATTTATCCTTTGGCGTAGGGTTTGACCTGTTTGTCCTATATAGAGAACTGAAGGGCATTTTTTACATTTGATGACATATATACTATGTCAGTTCTAGGAGGTGTTGTAGGTCTTCATAGAACCGGTAGTGACAGACCATGTTCCTGGGATCCCAGATCACCACAGACTGTGACAGCAGCCATGAAATTAAAAGACGCCTGCTCCTTGGGAGGAAAGCGATGGCGAACCTAAACAGCATGATAAAAAATAGAGACATCACCCTGCCAACAAAAGTCCGCATGGTCAAAGCAATGGTATTCCCAGTAGTCATGTATGGCTGCGAGAGTTGGACTATAAGGAAGGCCGAGCGCCGAAGAATAGAGTCAGACTCGACTGTGCAACTGAACAACAAAAATACTATGTCAGAAGATGAGCAGGTGAATAAGCCTGAGATGGCATAGTTGATGTTGTTAGGTCCAGTGACTGTGTTGTCTGGGTATGTGGCAGCAAAGTTGGCATCAGGGTGTGTTGCGAGCTTTGGTACTAGTCTACATGTGTAAATTAGATGCTGTATTTTTGAAGTTTGAGATTGGGGGGCTCTCTATGCAGTGGAAAATGTTCCCCCCTTTCCTTATTCAAATCTTCTGGGAGGCACTCCAGATATACGTTATATCTAAGTGGTCCCACACACACACACCGGTAGAATTAGAAGTGAATACAGACGTTCCTCCTCAGGTAAAACATGTACAGAAATTCTGAGAAATATTTGGAGATTATTTCCCCAGTTTTGCCCCATTGTTTCATTAGGCTGCACTCTGGTTTTTCCATTTCCTCCAGAATTCTGATTTAACTAGGAAAATTTCTAAAATTAAATCCAGAACCAGAGTGTGTGCAGGTTGCTGTAGATTTTACCGTATTTGTATCTTTCTTCCCCCTAGTTACCAACACATTTATCAATAAAGGTGCAAAAAAGAAAGAATTGTGATGTGATTGTACTTCTGATTGTATTCAAATCTTCTTTGTGCAATGTTTTGTAGATGTGCACATGTGCCCTTCCACATTGGCAAATCCGACACAAAAGGATCTTGATATAACCAAAGTTATAGCTTCATCAAAAAATGTATATCTTCACATGTATATCTTCACACCAGTTATATAGAAGGGAGGAAAGGATTCAAATTGAAGGAAGATATTAAAACTGGAAAGAAGTTCATGCATAGTGTTCTGCTGAACATTTTAAAATAAAAAGACATAATTCTGAATCCTTAATGTATCACTCAACTTTGGAAGCAAGATTAGGCAATTTGGGACTCCTAAATATTTGGAGAAATTCAGTGAGGACAATTTCAAAAATATCCCCAAAGAAGTGAAAAGAATGTTGTAAACTACAAGGAATAATTTAATTATTTTTTGGGGGGGAGGGAGAAGGATTATTTATATAGTTATTTTCACCCATAAAAATGGGTGAAAATTTCCCAGTCTCTGTGTGTGTGTGTGTGTGTATGTGTGTGTGTGTGTGTGTGTGTGTGTGTGAAACAGAATGCTGGAAGGCATGCAATTTTTAAATTAGCTTTCTTCTTATGTGCCCCCAAATAGAAATCCAAATGAAGTAAAATTGTAAAACTGATGCTGTAATGAAACATTTTCTGCAACCAAGGACACCTTTTCAAGTAGCAGATTTTTTCCCTATTTGGTGTTCAAACAGAAAGAATCCATTGAGTGTTAAGGCTGGAATATTAAATACACCTGAAGGCTGCAAAAATTTAATTTGAAACAGGTGTATAGTAGAAAGAGATGAAGAGGGATGAAAAGTTTATCATCATTGTCAGTTCTATTCTTCCCTTCCATAGAAACATACATAGGTGATCAGCTGGCAAGAGACATTATTTTTAACAAATTTTGAGTCCAGTAGCACCTTTAAGACCAACAAAGGTTTACTCAAGATACGAATACATGCTATTATGTATCTGAAGATGCGTGCAGGCACATGAAAGTGCATACCTTGAATAAACCTTTGTTGGTCTTAAAGGTGCTACTGAACTCAATAATTTGTTCTACCACTTCAGACCAATACAGCTGCCCACTTGGATCTAGTCTTCTTTCAGTTAAAAAAGAAACCAATTTGATTGTATTCACATGAACCTGAGGAGCCATGCAAGTTTTAAGCCAGGGTGAATTGTCACACAGGGAATTTTTGCTCCTCAATAATGTTGTTTAGCTGGTGGTACTTACGTGACACTTCAAAAGTAGATAGTACTACTTATACCAGTAATGGTTAAATGTGTTGTTGTTGTTGTTATTTCCTTGCTTGTTATTCTCTAATAAATTTCAATACAAAGAGAGTCAAGGAAACGTTAGAGTTCCATAATGCACAAGTCCAAATTATTAGTGTATTGAGCAGGTCTTATTTTTTAGTGATGCTATTGAATTTTTCAAGATTGCTGGTTCAATTTGAACCTCACCATGTTCATTTTTTTTTACCTTGTACAATATACCTCAAGGTTCCTTATTTTAATTCAGTTTTCTGTCTCTTTATGACAGACATTTTCTCATAAAATATGTGCTGCAATAAACCATCATTATATATTGTTTTTTATAAATCATCTATTTCTCAAATATGGTCAGATTTGTGGATACCTAAATCCACAGATCAGGCCCACACTGAGACAAGGAGATTTTTTCTAGAAATCTGGGGAACCCTCAGGTTTGCAGACAAATCTAAAAGTATAAAACATTCATTGGGTGGTTTAACCCCCCCAAAAAATGTTCTCAGTGCAGAACACATACCAGAAGGGAGCCCTGTGACTGATGCAGCAGCTCCCAGGGGCCTTACCACCAATACAAATGCTCTGGAGGGTCTTGCCACCTGCCAGAGGCCCTGCTGCCACTGCTGTGGGGGAGCAGGAAGGTGGATGGAAGAGTTGCTGCTGTGGGGGGGGAGAAGTAGGTAGATGTTATGTACATATAACACCGCTCCCCGCTAACGCGACCCCATGGCCTCTGCTCGGGGGAACTTAGAGATCTTTGATCCAGCCCATCCCGAACTCTGGGACTCATGGACTGACCAACTGACTTGCCATTTCATCTACAATGAGGTGACTGACCCGGGAAAAAGATAAGCCCTCCTACTCAGCTCCTGTAGAGTGAACGCGGTCCACCACGCAAAGAGCCTCCTCACACCCCACTCAATCCTCGAGTGCTCATACGAGGAGATCGTCGATGCCCTGACGAGCTACCTCACGTTCCAGCCAACCACACTCGGAAGGCGGGTCGAGTTCCAGGGCCGTGTCCAGAAACCGGGCGACTCGGCTGCGGCTTTCATGGCAGCCCTGCACCAGCTGGCCATGGACTGTGCCTTCACCAAGGTAAAGGAGAACCTCTTGATGCAATTTGCGCGGGGCATCAGTGACATAAAGCTGCGAAGGAAGATGATTGGTACCGCCGACATCAAGATCAGTGCGGCCCTACAACTCGCCATCGTTCACGAGGCTTCTCACCGCGATCGTCCGCTGGCGGCATCTCACCTCGTCATTCCTGACTCGGGCCCCGAGAACTCGGAGGAGGAAGACATCCGGCTCATCCGCCTGCCCTCGCGCTGTAAGCCGCCGGGTCCTGCGGCATCAAGATCCACCGGGAAGCCCACAGGCCGTTCCTCATGCGCCAGCTGCGGTGAAGCACACAAGCGCAAACCATATTGATTTCACCGGACCATTCCATGGACTACTATTCTTAGTGACAGTTGACTCCTACTCCAAGTGGCTGGAGGTCAGCCCCGTGTCGACCACCTCACCGGGAAGCCCACAGGCCGTTCCTCATGTGCCAGCTGTGGCGAAGCACACGAGCGCAAACCATATTGATTTCACCAGACCATTCCAGGGGCTACTATTTTTAGTGACAGTTGACTTCTACTCCAAGTGGCTGGAGGTCAGCCGCGTGTCGATCACCTCCGCAAAGGCAGTAATCAGATCCCTACGCCGGATCTTCACCACGCATGGCCTGCCGGACACACTAGTCTCAGACAACGGGGTAGCCTTCACGTCTGTGCAGTTCCGGGAGTTCCTCCAGAGAAACCTGATCCGGCACATCCACTCGGCACCCTTCCACCCCACGACCAATGGCCAGGCAGAGTGCATGGTGCGTACCGCGAAGGAAGCCCTAAGCTGGATTTCAGAGGGGGACTGGGAGTTCCGCCTAGCCCGTTTTCTCCTGACCCATAGGATGACTCCTAACCCCATCACCGGCCACAGCCCCCCTGGGCTGTTGATGGGCCAGCACCTGGCAATGCTGCTAGACCAACACCCCGACCGGGCACCGGACTCAAGGAGGTTGATTGAACAGCGAGAGGCTCTGAGAGGGTTCTTCCCAGGGGACCCGGTATTCCTCCAGAACTACGGGACCGGACCCCCCTGGATCATGGGCCGAGTCACCGGAGTCAATAGACCAGTCTTCTATGGTCGACTTCTGCAGAGACACATCGACCAACTACGGAGGCGACAACTCCTGGAACTGGAAGACACCCCCCCAGTTGACAACTGGAGCAGGAGCACCAGTTCAGGAACCTGACGTCCCAGCCGACACCCAGACCAGCAAGGAGGCCACGCCGAGCAGAACTCTCCCGGAAGCAATCGAGCCACAAGCCCAACAGCCAACATCACAACTGGCACGGCAACCCCTGGGCCCAGCTAGCCAGCCAGAACCGGGGGTTGTTGAACCCGTGCTGACCCCCAGGCGTTCCCTGTGGGAGTGCCGGCCCCCCGCTTACTTACAAGACTACATAACATAGGAAGAGTCTGAACTATGGGGGGAGGGGTGTTATGTACGTGGACCACCACCAGGGGTCCGCGGCACATGCAGGAGCTTGGCTCCTGGAACAATGGAAACTTTGGATCCTGGTTCCCCCAGCCCCAACCAATAGCCACTTTGGCGGGACATTCAAACCGTTGAATGGGAATAGGGGGTGCTGGGTGGATATGTATATAGTTGGTCCTGTCGGGCCATTAGCGTTAGTCTTAGTGGGAGTGAAGTACAATAAACGTGTGCAAAAGCATGTCATCGTCCTCCATGCGGTGAACCCAGTACTTTACAGTAGGCTGTGACTACAGGGGGCTGTGAGTGGGTGAGGAGGCTCTTTATCATCCCTGTCCCTGTAGTTGCTGACTCAGCTGCCTTTTTTTTAAAGACTTTCTCTTGGCTTCTAGTCAGTCAGGGAGAAGCAGTGCTGGAGGTTGGGGGTGAGAAGGATTCTTCACCACCACCACCCCACACACAGTCTGACTGATTAGAAGCTGGGAGAAAGTTTCGAAAGAACAGCTGAGCCAACAGCTACAGAAATGGGGGTGAGGAGCCACCCCACCCACTCACATGCCTCTGTAGTCACTGGCTCAGCTGTCCTTTTAACCCCCACCCCCAGTTTCTAATTGGTCAGTCTTCAGCTGTAGCTGATGAGGTCAAGGCAAGGAGGGGAAGGGGGGAAGTGATGGGGGAATATTGACACGGAAGGGGAGGGGGAAGAGGAGGTAAATTGTCAGAGAAGAGGAGAGGGAGAAATATGGAAGGAGACTGACAGAGAATAGGGAGAAAATAGAGGGGGGTAAGAGTGTCAAGGAAGGGGGGAAAGAAGGGAGGAAGATTATTTGAGAAGAGAGAAAGTGAAGGAAGCAAAGGCACGGGGATTGGATACACCTTCCCCTCAAGTTTCTTGTGGGTCCCCACTTCTATATTCTAATATGGAAGTTGGCCATTATCTGAGGATACTTAAATCCAGCACAGTAAATTCCCAATAAATTTGTGGCTTCTATCTAGATGAACATTTAAGAAATGTCAAGGGAATTTCAAAAACCTTCAGTGCTTAGCAACATTTCTCAGAGAGACTCTGCATTGCTATACTTCAAATATCTTTGAACTAATGACCAGTGCAGTGTGTGAATAAGGAAAAATACATACCAAGTGATTACAAAGACATCTTTGGCCAGCTCCATTATTAGAAATAAAGGACAATGCAACAGAAGAAAGGACAGCTGGAGAGAGACCTACATGGGACCATCAAATTCCATCTGGCTCAATTACCTGTGCCTCAAGCATTAATAGTTTCAGATAACAAATGGTAGATAACCAACTGAATCATGAAAAATGAATTAAAACAACAAGGTCATGTTTTCTCCTTGAGCTGCCTTTACAGATAAAGACAGATCAAGGCAGGGAAAAACATGCTGTCCTTCTTTGTTATAAATATGACCAGATCTGTGGTATCTTTCATAGACAAGGGTTATTTCAGGTTACATCTTTAAATTGCAGTATTAGCCTGCTCTTTAACATTTCTGTTTATATTTAGCCACTTAAATTAAAGATAATCTTGTAAAAGTAAATGTTTGGAGGAGGGCAATTGTTGATTATGCTGAAGCATATATATGGATTTGTCAGTCATCTTGCTCAAAAACAGCTGGAATTAAGAAATTGCAATGCAATCATGTTATTGCCATCAAAATGCAAACTGAATTTGTGAGTTCCTTAGTTGAATTCTTAGAGAAACCAATTAGGTTCCAGTAAGACTTGCAACATTCATCAGGGGAGTTTTGTACAACGTGTGGTTTAGTGGTTAGAGTGTTTGACTGGGATCTGCGAGACCCAGGTTCAATCTTCATTCTGCCATGGAAGCTTGATGGGTGACTTAGGCCAATCACACACTCAACCTTAGATATAGAAATTCTGACACCTCCCCCCCCCCAAAAAAAGTACTGCATAAAGGCAAGCTAATATCCCCATAGACACTTTAACACAGCTGGTGTATGAATGATGCAATGGAAATGCACAATGATTGAAAGGAAATAGTTTTAAATTAGCCTGCCTTGCCACTAAAGGGATAGAAATTTTTAAAATTTAGCTTATTGCACATCGGTCTCTTTCTCCACAATGCAGCATTTGACAGTGGAACAAGTGCTTGTTTCAGATACCTTGAAAAATAAACAGAACACACAAAAGAAAATGAGAAGTTTTCTATTGTGTATAGAAAACTAAGGAAACCAAGTATATACCAACTAATCATAAATGGAGTGACAGCAATGAAAACTGCAAATCACAAAATCTATCACAGTTTATACACAATTGCTGTTTTCTTTTTAGACATCAATCAGTTTTTCTAGTCATATTTTGAAGAAACTAAAGGCCAAACCCTCATAAACTGTAGTGGCTGTACAAGAGCCATAGTATACAATCTGATTTTTGGTTATCAAAAGACCTGTTCACATATTTGTTTCTCTATACAGTCTCTTTTGTGCAATGACCTGAAGAAATATCCTCATGAGCTGAGCAGCACATATTACTGATTGTCAAACATTTCACTGGTCCCCCTGCATTTCATCTAATGAGGTCCAGGAATTTATTAGTAATTATTATCATGTTGCAAGAAACTTGGTGTGAAAATTATATCTTTTCCCCAGATTATGTAACTTTTGTTAGTCCTGCCATACCTAGTTCTAGGGGAGATCGACCTAAAAGTTGCCTTGCTTGTCTGATCTCCTCTTCTCTTGGATGTCACAAATTGGAACTGATTTTAGATTTAGTTTATATATTAGCTGTTAAACTCGACTTTGAGGCCCATCCCCTGTTCTTGTTTATTGTTTATATCCCACCAGGTATATCTAATGTTGACTATTCTTGTCTATGGAAAGATATAGAGTGTAAAATCTATTCTATCCTACATGTCTATCCAAAGGCGCTCTCTTTGTTAACTGGGGGCATGAATGCACACATAGGTAGCACACATAGGTAGCAGTAATGAACCCATCCTTTTTTCCATCTATGGACTTGACAATAATGTATGGGATCTTCTGATCTTACACAGAATCTCGAAGGATCAGAAAATAAATACTAGGGGAAAGATTTTTTCCCCCCTCCACCATAAAACTGGGATTTAATATTTTAAATGGATTCAGTAAATTAGGGGATCAGGGAGAATTTACTAGTTTTAATGGAAATGGTGGTAGTGTGGTCGATTTATGTTTGGTTCTGTTAATTATTTCTACAAATCACGACTGCATCCCCAGAAATGGCTATACCTTGCCTAAGTGGGCCACATGATATTTCTTTGCACATTCCATAGGACTTTTATGTATAAACTGGGATGTACCAACACACACCCTGCAGACATCTTATAATAACGAAGCCAGAGTACCTTTGGATACTTAAATCTGGTGATTGGCTTGGGAAGGAGCACCTTTGGTGCTGAGCAACATCTTCCTGAACCTGGTAGTGGCTTAACAGTGCATCAGGGTAGGGGGCTGGCGCTGGGCATCTCTCAGCACTTTATGTGCAGGCCCTGGCACATAAATGAGACTGGTGGTAGTCGCTGGCCGAGTTTGGAGCCAGAGTTGATTTGCCAGAACAAAGGGAGCTATGGGCAGGCTGCCTAGCACAGCCTTCCCTCAATTCAATATTAGCATAATTAATTGATGACTTCGATCAGCAAATCTGAATAAATTTAAATAAACTAGTTAAACCCACACTGTTGTCTCAAGTCTTCATTTGGGGTACTGGGGCAAGAGAATATTTGTAGTATCACATAACAGTTTAGAAATTCAATTGTAAAATGAGCAAGTAGTTAATATCAGCAGTGACATTTTTCTAAAGGGAAACTGATTTCTTATTCTTTGGAGACAAGTAGTAATTCTGGGATATGTCCAGGTCCCACCTGGAGATTGGGAACCCTAGGGCTGGAAGCAACCTCTGGGTGACTTGATAACATCAGGTGTGACAGAGGGCATGTCCTGAACAGACCATCAGTTGCTGGACATAAGGATTGGGCTTGGGAAGGAGCACCTTTTGTGCTGAGCAACATCTTCCTGAACCTGGTAGTTGCTTAACAGTGCATCAGGGTAGGGGGCTGGCGCTGGGCATCTCTCAGCACTTTATGTGCAGGCCCTGGCACATAAATGAGACTGGTGGTAGCCGCTGGCCGAGTTTGGAGCCAGAGTTGATTTGCCAGAACAAAGGCAGCTATGGGCTGGCTGCCTAGCACAGCCTTCCCTCAATTCAATATTAGCATAATTAATTGATGACTTCGATCAGCAAATCTGAATAAATTTAAATAAACTAGTTAAACCCACACTGTTGTCTCAAGTCTTCATTTGGGGTACTGGGGCAAGAGAATATTTGTAGTATCACATAACAGTTTAGAAATTCAATTGTAAAATGAGCAAGTAGTTAATATCAGCAGTGACACTGGAAGATGACAAGCTACCCTGCCTATAACTTTACTGTCTGTCAAGCTCTGAGCTAGTTCAGTGCTGTACTAGTGCTGGGTTCTCCCCCAAGAAGCCATGTGCAACTGGGTGGGTGGGAGGGATGCTTGATATCACTGTTTGTGGCACACTTTCCGAGCCAGATAGACAAGCAGAAGGGAAAACAGAGCATTGCTCACATTACAGCCACATGGTTTCATTGAAAGGATATAATTACACTTGGGGTGTTATAGAACTACATTGGCTGTTTGTTTTACCTTACTTATGTATTTGAAAATTGAACTTTTGAGAATTACTAACAGTGCTTTAAATGCTTATATGAACTGTGCCTTTAAACTTTAAAAACAATATAATGCCAGCCAAGCTCTAAAACAGGATCAATTGCAATCAGAATTTAAAAGAAAGCTGATATTAAGGTTGTAAACTCCCTAATATCAGTTTCAATTTTTAAAAAGTATGGCCTGGTGTTGAAATTAGAGAGATGCTTAAATATTCAAAGGACACTTAATAATTTTTCCTCATTTTTAATAGTAAAAAATAGTGCCTTCAGTCAAAATTTCTGAAAAGTCTTAACTGTAAGAATATCCAATTTTATAATTGTTTCAAAATATACTGTGCCAAATTTGGCTATGTGGTAAATTCAGTTGTGATTTATTTATTTATTTATTTATTTTTGGATTTATATCCCGCCCTCCTCGAAGGCTCAGGGTGGCTAACAATGAGGCATAAGTGCCAGAATTAAAACAGATAAAACAGTCTAAAACCATAAAACAATACAGTTCAACAACAAAGTGTCAGTGCAAGATGGGGTAGAACCTCCTCAAATGGCATTGGTCCCACAACTTTTCAGCACCTTCTCCTTCCAGGGTCACCTCGCACCCAGATGGAACCACATATTAGTGGTAGTAGTGCGATGCTGCAAACATAACGGTGGTGGAATTGAAGTGGTGGCGGCTCTTACTCAAAAGCCTGGTGGAAGAGCTCCATCTTACAAGCCCTGTGGAACTGAGAAAGGTCCCGCAGGGCCCGGATCTCCTCCGGGAGCTCCTTCCATCAGGTAGGAGCCGCCACCGAAAATGCCCTGGTTCTAGTAACAGCAAATTTAATATCCCTGGGGCCTGGAATTTCCAGGAGATGTTGACTCCCCGACCGTAGTGCCCTTGGGGGAACATATGGGGAAAGGCGGTCCCTTAGGTAAGCCGGATGCAATTGCATTGATTGAATGCAATGCCTCCTGAATGCAATGCCTCCTGAATAAGTTTACAGCCAGATTAGATGGATGATTCCAGCCAGTCAGGGAGGATGTTGTTATGGCACTAAATCATGAAAAACTGACTATGTGCTGATGTCGCTGAGGATAAAAACAAAGGCAATTGACAAAGAAAGCAAGACTTCCTGAATCAGACAAATGTGTGATCCCAGTCATGGTTGGAAGTTCCAAATGTGATGTCCCTGACTCAGTCTCCAGACTTCATGACAAGAGAGACTAGATAGCTAGATAGGCACACTGACCTTTCTTCCTGTGTTTCTGCCACTGTCTCCTTTGAAATGTAGATTGTTATCAGGGACAATTTCCTTCCTTCCGTTCTCTCTCAGTTGAAGCCGAACTCTCTCCCTGCACAAACCATGCTGTCCTCTCTTAGAGCCATGAGGCAGGTGGCCCTCTTGCCATCTGCTTTCATCCTTTAGCTAGTAAGCTAGTACTCTATCCTGTTTCTACTCTTTCCTATCTAAAGTATAATTCTCAAATAAAGAGAGAAGTTAATCTTGCAACAAGGCTCTGTGTAGCTTTGTAAACTGGGTGATCCGGTAAAGTAATGCTGCTGCATTTGTAGCTTTATTTAACCACTCTAACCAGTGTTAATTGGGCTAACCACACCAGTTAACACCCCCTCCCCATAGTCATAAGGGACCACGAATGAACAGGATGAAGCCATAATCATTGGCTAAGTTTTGAGAGAGGGAACTGCTTCTATGAATATGTGAATACTTTTATAGCAATTAGAACAAGAAAACATCAAAATGTGAAAGTCTATTTTGAAGCTGTCAAAAAAAATGTTCATTAAAATGAACTTTACCTCCACCTTGTCAGAAATCTCAGTGGTGTGGGAGGAATGATACTTAACATTATGGGTTGTATTTCTGATCAGACCTGCCCTCTGCTACTTTCCACATATTGTTTACCCCATGAGAAGAAAAGCAGAACGGAATGCAGAAAAGCCCCATAGAGAAACAATTAAGTACCCCTATTTCTCCACCACTGCCGTGATCAGCTTTGCAATAGCCCAACAGCTGTATTTCTATTTTTGAAATATCAGGTCATTCAAACATTGCTTCTATTTTATCTACTTTGGCCCTAAGCTGAAAAAAAAAAGTGTCTGGAAACTTGGCATGAATGGAGAAGCCTAGTAACGATCAAAACAAAAACCATAGCAAATGGAAATCAAGGCATTTTCTATATCCAGTAAGTTTTAGTTGTGTTTGTGAATTATGGCTGTTCACCTATAATGCTAAGCTCATGAATAAAGATACTTTTACCACAATGCATGTCTTAAAGCAAGCTTTGTTACCTTCCACCTTATTCAGGTTTTTTTGCATTTTGAGGGTTTTTTAAAAATATTCTAAGGGACTCTTGGGGCCTTGATTTCATATTAGTAAACTTGATTATTCTCTTAAACACTTGCAGGCCTGAGGTGTGAAACCAGCATATGCTGCTGTGGAACAGAAGAGCTCTGGAGATTTTAATACAACTCTGATAGAACAGACGTCTTCATACAGGATTCATCTTTATGCATTGCATGTTTGTCCATATTTTAACCCTGGAAGTATCAAGGTATCAGGCTAATTCATTATGTTTTATTCTCTTAACATCTGCACTCTTGAATGGAATTCCTGGAAAAATAAAAATTGTCTTTCACAAGGACAGTGCAGAATTACTTCCTGTATTAATTCTATTACCAGGGAACACTTCCATCTCATTAAATAATTATACAAATTCATGGTGGAAAGGTCTATCAATGACTGTGATAACAGAACTTCCATGTTCAGAAGCAGCATAGTTCTGAGTGCTGGATGCTGAGAATTGCCAAAGAGATATGCTGAAACTGAGCAATTAAACAGAATCACCCATGAATGCCAAATATTGTAGTAATGTCCATTGTATGAAGGCCAGTACAGAGAGCATATTTTTTCTTTGTTATAATCTCTAGGGAACATTATTTGTCAAAATCACACATGCGGTGCCATTGCCCTGTTCAAAAGATGGCCTAGTAGTAGTGCTGAAAATCAAATTCTGCAAGTGAATTTTGCCCAAATAAATATGTTAAGACTGACCTTTCTGTACCTTTCAGTTGGACTTAGTAAAGTCGTGACCTGAATGAAAAAATGAGTGATTTCCCCTGAAAACAGGTTGAATAATATTTTCAATAACTTTAAATTACCTGTATGGAATACACTATGTCTCATGGTGGAAGAAAACATATTAGCTCATTCTACAAGAATCTTCCTCCTTTCAGAAAGATATTTATATATGACTGAAAGAATATGGAGTGTCTGGGTGGCAGCTGGTAACTCTAAATGATCAGTTTATGTAGGCTACAAATGTGTTCAGAAAAGTGGGGTGAAATTGACTGGGATTAGATCAGAGCAAGCCCCTTTTCAGCTTGAAGCTATGGCTTAGAGAAAGAAGGGGCTCCCCCCCCCCTTTATAGAAAGTAGAATGGCCTGCTCAGAGAGTTATTCATATAACTTTGGAGTGGGCTGTTCTTGAAATTATCCATGTGCTCCTCCAAAGTCATGTAAATAACTCCCTGCAGGGGCTGTTTCAATTTATTAAAACAGCATGGGGAGAGGCAGAAGCCCCTCCTTCCCTATGCCATAGGAAGGAGGACGAGGAGAAGAAGAAGAAGAAGAAGAAGAAGAAGAAGAAGAAGAAATTGGATTTATACTCCGCCCTGCACTTGGAGTCTCAGAGCAGCTTACAAATTCCTTTCCCTTCCCCTCCCCACAACAGACTCCCTGTAAAGTAGGTGGGGCTGAAGAGCTCTTTTTAGAACTGCTCTTTCAAGAACAGCTCTGACAGAACTATGGCTTGCCCAAGGTCATCCAGCAGCTGCAAGTGGAGGAGTGGGGAATCAGACCCAGTTTTCCCAGTTTAGAGTCCGCACACATAAACACTACACCAGACTGGCTCTCAGTGAAAAGGGCTCTCTCTGATCTTTAAAATAATATTCCCTATTACTGATGTGTGGCTGCAGTGAAAGCAAATGGGTTTGGGATGGGGGGGGGCAGACCCAACTTGCCAAAAAAAACAAAATATCTACTCTGGCCCTTTCAAATAACATTTGAGGATTCATTAGAGCAAAATGGTTGTTCTGGCTGAATCATGGGTAAACAAAAGAAGAGGACTTGGGGGAGGTCATAACCCAGGGGCTAGAAAAAACAGGCTGTCATTTCTCTTGGCTTCCGGACATAAAGATGGAATACACTATAAACTAGAATTCTCCAGTTTATTCAAAACGCCATCAAAAGCATGATCGATTGGAAATATGAGTAGAACAATTTAATGGAATAATACAGTGCTTAATTATGCCTTTTCTGGTTTACAGTATATAATTTCAAAATTGCATGTGTACAAGATTTCTATTTCCTGGATGACCTTCTATATGAAAGGCCAAAAACAAGTCAACAAATATTTCATAAAGAACTGTAATTAGAAACCTAAACAAGGTCACAGTTCATCTTGTCCCTAGTCATTTTAGCCTTTAGCAGAAGTGTGCTTTAAACAAATATATTGACCTTATGAATAAAGATTATCCCATTTCTGTTTAACTCTGTGGGAGAGAACATTATTCTCTAGTAGATAGACATAAAACAAAAATTACAGAATCTCATTGGGCTAAATTTTTAAAAGCACCACATGGGGAAGATTCAGACAAATACTATTAATACAAAGACTTCACAAAATTTTCTTTTATCAGTCCTCTTAAACAGAGTTATGAGTCTATTGTCTCTGAAGAATTATGCTAAAGACAAGAAAAATGAAGTTTTAAAAAGTATCAGTAGTTTTATGGCCAAATATAATTTTCAGAGGAAATAACAGGTATCTTAATGCAACACTCTCAGCAGTGAATTTGTAAGCCTGTGTGCTATCACAAAAAATATTTAAAATATTTTCTTGTAGAAGGAAGACAAAAAGATCAAATATAACAGGTGTAACCTGTTATTCTACCGACTTACATAAGTTTTGGTTCCTTCTAAGTTAAACTAGAAGTGTCATATTTGAAGACACCGGGGTTTTTGAAAATATCTTGAGATATTGAGTTGAGATATCTTTTCCAAATCCTTATTAGTGTCTTTAAAAACACATGAGTTTGATGATGGATGAATAATTATTACATTGGGTCCAGTGGAATTTTCTGGTTGGTTTCTGCTAGTTCATGATTTTCTAAATATCAAGCGTTCTCTCATTCTAATGAAGTAGCCTGATTAGGATGAGAGATGAAAAGGCCTGAACTTCTGTGGCAGATATTAAAGGTTTTATCTTTAACTTGTGTGTTACCCAGCTCCATTGCATTTATAAAAGATTATTCTTCTTTACTGCTATTAGGGATGTGCATTCGGTTCATCTGAACCGAATGCACCCCCGAAAATGGCCCATTTGGCCCCCTTTCGGGCTGCTGCAGGCTGATTCAGAATATCTGATCTGAATTGGCTTGCCGCCGAATTTCAGCGGCAATTTGACCCCATTATATCCTATGGACCATTGAAGTCAGTGGTGAAAACATAAGGTATATTCTGGGGGCTGGAGGGGAGGAGGTTTGAGGGAGAGGCTCCAAACTCACAGGGTAGCTGCTGGATCATCTCCCCAAAATACCAACCAAGGTTGAAGAACATTGGACCAGGGGGTCCAATTCTACAGGGCCTCAAACAGGTTGCCCCATCCCCTCCATTGTTTTCTATGGTGGGAAAAAAGGGACATCAACAAAGCCCCCTAGTGGCGAGCACAGGGAACATCCTTAAGTGCTGGAAGCAACAGCGGGACACCTTCAGACTTGACAGTTCTGAATGCAGATGTGAAATTCACCCTGTTTTGGCAACAGTTGTTGGTGTGCCGAAGTAATTTTGGTGGGTGTATGTTGGTTTTGTCTGCTAGTGAATTGTGGATGAGTGCTGTAGGAAGGATGAATGTAGTGGTGTGATTGTGTTTACCAGGGATTTAAAGTGGTTAGGTAGTTAGGATTTCCTGGTATGACCAGTTAGGTCAGGTAAATTGTAGGAGTATTTTTGTATTTTGTATAGCAGCACTCTGATTGTATTGGTAGCAGAGGATTTGATAGCATTTAGTCTGTTGCATCAGGAGTGGAGGCTGTGACCTCTCTGTCATCCATCTCACTGGTGGTCTGAAGCTTGGCAGAGACCGGCCAGTGTAATAAATGCCTGGAAAGTAGATTCTGGTGCTCTTGGGGAAGGGGAAGTATTGCAGTGGGCCGAGGCAGGGTCTGAAGGGAAGGACACAGCGAAACAGGACATCTCGACGTCCTTCCAGCCTACGGCCCATCCCAAGGGTGGCCGGCAGTGGGGCCAGGATGGAGTACTCCCCTCTGTCATTGGTGTTGTGCAACCCCAGGTCTATTAACAACAAAACCACAATCCTTCGGGATTTTGTGATGGATCATCGAGTTGACCTGGCATGTGTGACCGAGACCTGGGTGTGGGAAGGGAGACGGTGGCTCTCACCCAGCTTGCCCCACCTGGGTTCTCGGTCCTTCACAAATCATAGACTAGGGGGCGGGGAGAGGAGTGGCTATCTTCATTCGGGAGGTTTACTCCTTCAGGGCGCTCCCGGCAGTAGAGATCGCGGGTGTAGAGTGTGTCGGCTTGATGCTGCTGAGGAGAGTTTGGTGATTTGGTTGGTGTACCGACTTCCTAACGCACCAGCCAATAGCCTGCTGTCCCTGCTAGAGGCCGAATCACGCTGGGCATTGGAGCACCCTGGCTGATTGTCTTGGGTGACTTCAATGTCCAGGCCAAGGACGCGACCTCCAGCTAGGCTATGGACCTAGTGTCATCCATGGTGGCACTGGGACTCTCTCAATTCGTCTCGGCTCCCACGCATCCGGCTGGTCACATGCTCAATTTGATCTTTGCGACTGGGTTGACGGTGGACCGGATTACTGCAGAGGCAGTACCATGGTCGGACCACCAGGCCCTGAAGGCCCATCTGAATGTTCCACCCCGACCTTGTTTAGGCGGCGAGCAGATGTCTGCTTCCCTGCAGGGCCAAATGGACCCTATGCAGCTCCAGATGGTCCTACGGGATCCGAGGCCCCCTGGCGGCTCAATTGATGAGCTGGTGGAGGACTAGCATGCCCAGCTCTCCTCAGCCATCGACAAGATCGCTCCCAGGTGCCCTCTCTACACTCGTTCTAGGCAAGCACCCTGGTATACCCAGGAGGTGTAGAACAATACAAAAAAGTTGCCGAACAAGTTCAATATACATGCAAAATATTAGTAATTTAATACATATTCTTTTTGTTTCAGTCGCTGACATCCAGAGACAGAAGTCCCAACAAGACGAACTTGCTCGAGATTTTAGCTGTTCGTTTCGACCAAAGTCTTTGTCACATCTCCTATTAAAGATATAAAGTACAAATGATCTGCCTTGAAGGAGATATCATGTGATGTTGGACCTTATTTAAACAGCTAGTTGTGTGTATATGACTAAGATTTGTTATCAGAAAATTCTAATATCAGTTGGGAGCTGTGTTCAGCCACTTGTGGTAAGAAGCCAAATGAATTTTGTATTAATAATTGATCTATCTGTGTTATAGCCACTGTTGTATTATGAGAAATAATGTAATATGAGAAATTGTGTATTTTTGTAATCACAGAATGTGTAACATTATGTATTGTAGAATTGACTTTGTGAACAGAAATAATGACTACAAACTGTATGTAAATAATTTTTTATTGGGAAAGGGTGTTACTGTTACTCTAGAGGTGTTTTCCCTTAGTCATTTGTACTTTATATCTTTAATAGGAGATGTGACAAAGACTTTGGTCGAAACGAACAGCTAAAATCTCGAGCAAGTTCGTCTTGTTGGGACTTCGGTCTCTGGATGTGCAGCTACTGAAACAAAAAGAATATGTATTAAATTACTAATATTTTGCATAAGTATATTGAACTTGTTCGGCAACTTTTTTGTATTGTTCTACTCTCTAGAGTTGCTGGGTCCTTGTTGTTGATACCCAGGAGGTGTGTCAGCTGAAGTGAGAACTGAGACGGTTAGGGAGACGGTGGTGTTGTGCTTGCGACGAGGCATCAAGAGCATCTTATAGGATGTTTATGAGATCCTATGAGATGGCAGTCAAGGCCGCAAAGAGAGATTTCTAAGCGTGCAGGATTGCATCTGCTCGCTCTCGCCCGGCCCAATTATTTAGTACAATTCGGTCTTTGATGGCTCTGCCACAGGGCAGGCAAAATGTTAGGGAATTGGACATCAGCTGTGAGGTTTTTGCAAGCTATTTTGCAGATAAAGTTCTGGCGCTCCGCCGTGACCTCCCCGCCACAATTGAAACAGTGAGCGAACCTGAGGCCCCTTGCACGTCTTTGGGGCCGGGTTTAGAGTGTTTCAACCTACTCAGCCTGGAGGAAGCTGAAACACTGCTCGTATCTGTGCATCCAACCACATGTGACCTTGATCCGTGTCCCTTCTAGCTCATTAAAGCGGGCAACAAGGGGTTCCGAGGTGCCCTGCGGGAGATTGTCAACAAGTCCCTCTCGGAAGGACGGTACCCTAGGGCACTCAAGGAAGTGATGGTCTGCCCCCTCTTGAAAAAAAACATCGTTGGACCTGGACGAATTGGCCAACTATTGGCCGGTGTCCAATTTGCCCTATTTGGGCAAACTTATTGAGAGGGCAGTGGTGTTACAGCTACAGGGCTTTCTGGATGACGCTTCTGTCCTCAATCCCTTCCAGTCTAGCTTTCGCCCGGGTCATGGGACGGAGATGGTGCTGGTCGCCCAGACGCATAACCTCCGTAGGCATCTGGATCGCGGTGGTGTGGCGGCACTGTTGCTGTTAGATCTGTCGGCCACGTTTGATATGGTCGACCATCAGTTGCTGGCCCACCACCTCGCTGATGTGGGGGTTTAGGGGCTTGCCCTTCAATGGTTTGCCTCTTTCCTCCAAGGTCGGGGACAAAGGGTGGTGATAGGGAATCAGAGGTCCTGGAGGCATCCTCTTGAATGTGTGGTGCCCCAGGGGGCGGTGCTATCCCCGATGTTATTTAACATCTATATGTGCCCCCTTGCCCAGATTGCCCAGAGTTGTGGGCTTGGGTGCCATCAATATGCAGATGACACCCAGCTCTATCTGATGTTGGGAAGCCAGTCAGACTCCACCCCGGATGACCTTCATCAGGCCTTACAGGCTGTGGCTGGTTGGCTCAGACTAAGCCGGTTGAAACTAAACCCGGCAAAGACGGAGGTCCTGGGTCTGAGTTGGATTGGTTCAGGGCTGGGGCTCCCTTTCCCAACCTTTGATGGGGCACCTTTGGTGCCAGTGTCAGAGGTTAGGAGTTTGGGTGTGCTCCTGGATTCCTCTTTAACAATGGAAGCCCAGGTGGCAGCCACTGCCAGGTCGGCCTTTTACCACCTTCGGCTGACTCGGCAGTTGGTCCCTTTCCTTAACCGTGATGACCTGGCCCCAGTGGTTACCTCGAGGTTACACTACTGTAATGCTCTCTACATGGGGATGCCTTTTTCGCAAATCCAGAAGCTGCAGCTAGTGCAGAATGCAGCAGCCAGGCTGTTGATGGGCCTCTCTAGGTGGAAGCACATCTGGCCTGTGCTGAAAGAGCTGCACTGGCTGCCAATGGCGTACCGGATCCCCTTCAAAGTGCTGGTTCTTACCTTTAAAGCCCTACATGGCCAGGGCCCAGCTTACCTAAGGGACCGCCTTTCCCCGCATGTTCCTTCAAGGGCACTATGGTCGGGAAGTCAAAATCTCCTGGTAATCCCAGGCCCCTGGAATATCAAATTTGCTGGCACCAGGGCCAGGGCGTTTTCGGTGGTGGCTCCTACCTGGTGGAACAAGCTCCCGGAGAAGATCCGGGCCCTGCGGGACCTTGCACAGTTCCGCAGGGCCTGCAAGACGGAGCTCTTCTGCCAGGCTTTTGAGTAGGAGCCGCTGCCATCACTATTCCATCATTGCTAACCCCATTATCGCACCTCGACCACCAATTGTGCGGATATTAAATGGGGTGCGAGATGTCCCTGGATGAAGATGGGATGGTTGTGATGCTAGGAGGTACGCTGTTGGCCTGGAATTAATAACTTTTACCAGACCCCCCATCTTGTAACTACTGATTCTGTGACATCTAAAGCTTTAGTGTTTTGTATTGTATTGTTTTATTCTGTTTTTATCTGTTTTAACTTTGGCACTTGTGCCTCTTTGTTAGCCGCCGTGAGCCTTCGGGGAGGGCGGGATATAAATCCAATAAATAAATAAATAAATAAATAAACAAACAAACAAACCTTATGTTTTTGCCATTGACTTCAATGGCCCATAGGATATAATGGGGCTGAAACTGACATTTGGCTGGCCAAAAGACTCCCAAATCCACTGGTACTGATGAAACTGACATGCGGGAGTCTTACTGCCAGCCAAAATTGATTCTGCCCAATTCGGCTGAATCCAAATGGGCCGATTTTTTTTTTCTTTTTGCACACCCCTAACTCCTATATTGAGATGGTTAGACAGTGTCATCGATGCAACGAACATGAAGTTGAGCAAACTTCAGAGGATGGCGGAAGACCGGAAGGCCTGGAGGGAGCTGGTCCATGGGGTCGCAAAGAGTCGGACTCGACTGTGCGACTGAACAACAACAAACTCCTATATTATACTGCTACATTGCTGGATCAGGGGAATGTGGTAGACATAGTTTATCTTGATTTTAGAAAGGCTTTTGATAAGGTTTCCATAATATTCTTGTTGACAAGTTGGTAAAATGTGGTTTGGATCCTATTACTGTTAGGTGGATCTGTAACTGGTTGACAGATCACACCCGAAGAGTGCTTGTTAGTTCCATATCCTCTTGGAGAGGAGAGACAAGTGGAGTGCCTCAAGGATTTGTCCAGGAACCTGTTTTGTTCAATATCTTTATCAGTGCTTTGGATGAAGGAATAGAGGGAATGCTTATTAAATTTGCAGATGATACTAAATTGGAAGGGGTAGCAAATACGGTAGAAGACAGAGTCAGGATACAGGATGTTCATGACAGGCTGGAAAACTGGGCTAAAACAAATAAAATGAATTTTAATGGGGATCAATGTAAAGTTCTACATTTAGATAGGAAAAAATCAAATGCATAATTATGTGATGGGGAGACTTGTCTTGGAAGCAGTATGTGTGAAAAGGATCTAAGGGTCTTAGTAGACCATACAGTGAACATGAGTCAGCAGTGTGATGCGGTGGCTAAAAAAGCAAATGCGATTTTGGGCTGTATCAACAGAAGTACAGTGTCCAGATCATGTAAAGTGATAGTATCACTTTGCTCTGCTCTGATTAGACCTCACCTAGAGTATTGTGTTCAGTTTGGGGCACCACAATTTAAGAAGGAGGGGAACAAAGATGGTGAGGGGTCTGGAGACTGAGTCCTAAGAGGAAAGGCTGAAAGAGCTGGGTGTGTGTAGCCTGGAGAGGAAATGACTGAGAGGTGATATGATAACCATCAAGTACTTGAAGGGCTGTCATATAGAGGATCGTGCAGAGTTGTTTTCTGTTACCCCAGAAGGTTGGACCAGAGCCTACAGGTTGAAATTAAATCATAAGACTTTTTGGCTAAACAGTAGAGAAGAAGAAAAGAGATTGGATTTATACCCCACCTTTCATGACCCGAAGGATTCTCAGAGTAGTTTACAATCTCCTTTGGCTTCCCCTCCCCAAAACAGACACCCTGTGTGGTAGGTGGGGTTGAGAGAGTTTTTTCAAGAACAGATCTTGAGAGAACAGCTCTGAAAGAACATGTGATTGACTCAAGGTCATATCAGCAGCTTTATGTGAAGAAGTAGGGAATCAAACCCAGTTCTCCCAGATTTGAGTCTGAGCTCCTAACCACTACACTAAACTAGCTTTTAGGAAGAGCTTCCTGTTTTATTAGAATTTTATTAGTTTTTCAAAAGTGAAAGAAAAAGAAGACAACTACAAACAAAGAAAGACAAGCATAGAACAAATGTGGAGTCTGTACTCATTGTAACTACTTAAATTTACATACGTAGAATCATTCTGTTATGCACCTAGAGCAATTTGACCATTTAACAAATAGAGTTTGTTTTAGTTGTTATAATCCACCCTTTGTAAAATAATCCTCAATCCATTTATAAAATCTTGACCAGTTCTTCTCAAAAACTTCATCTTTTTTATCTTGTAATTGTAAAGTTAATTTGTACATTTCCACTGTTCCAATAGTTTATATATTATTTCTTCTTTAGATGGTACTTCTTCTTTTTTCCAATATTTTGCTTACAAAATCCTAGCCATAGTTGTGACATGTATAATCATATATGTATCTGATTTTTTAATGTTCTCTGGGATAAAAACAGTTCTGGTACAAATGGCAAAGTTATATCTAACATTTTTTGCAATAGCTCATGATACTATATCCAGTATTTTTTTTTTTGTAATATTACAAGTCCATTGCATGTGAAAAAAGAACCAGTATTCTGCTTACATTTCCAACATACATTTGACATACTAGGATACCATTTTGCTAAGTTTTATGGTGTCATGCACCATCTAGAGAACATCTTATATATATTTCCTTTCAATGGTATAGATTTTGTAAATTTTATATTTGTTTTCTATATCTTAGTCAATTGGTCTAATTGTATATTATGTCCTATGTTTTGTGCCCATTTAATCATAGAAACTTTTACTATTTCATCTTATGTTTTGGTATCTAATAACAAAGTATAAAATAACTTTATAAATTTTCCATCTATCGATGATAAGATTTTATCTAAGTCTATGAGTTTATCATAAAAATCAGATGGTTTATCCTTTACATATCTAGAGTCAAGTTGTGCCCTTTCTCACCAATTTAAATAAATCCCCTGTCTTTGTAAAGTATCTTGTGACATTAAGTTATTTTCCTTATCTAGTATATCTTCATATCTCCACAGTTGTACTTTGGTAAATAAAGTGTGGTTTATAAATGCCTCTAATGGTGAAACCCATTTAGGTATTTTTTTTATAAAACATATTTTAACCTCTTGCCATATCTTCAGTAAAGATGCTCTCAGTATATGTTGTTTGAAGTACTTATGGCTATTACTTTTCTCATACCATACAAAGGCATGCCAACCTAATGTCAAATCATGGCCTTCTAACTTTAACAGTCTTAGATTTTCCAAAGTGATCCATTCCTTCATCCATGTCAGGGCTGCTGCTTTATAATAAAGATTCCAAGAAATTTTGCATCCTGTAGTATTTTCATGTTAATTCTAGGAGTTTTACCTTGTCAAATAAATCGGTGTATCAGTTTTTCTATTTCCTTAAAATATTGTTGATTTTTTACAATTGGAATTGTCTGAAATAAGAAGAGAAATCTAGGTTTGGCCAGGGATCCTGGAGGTTTTTTGCCATCTTATGGGCATGGAGCAGGGGTGTGTATAGGAGGGAGGTATTTGTGAGTTTCTGCATTGTGCAGGGGATTGGACTAGATGACAGTGGAGGGCCCTTCCAATGCTATGATTCTATAATTCTATAATGCTGTTGCAAATATTTACTGTGTCACTCATAGGGAGTAACTCAGTATGTATCTTATCTAGCCTGCTAATAACTAGTCACTTTTCATCAGAGGGATGTTTGCCAAAGGAAGCAATCATGTCATCCTCCAACAGAAAGTTTTCTGATGTTCTTAGATCCAACACTGAAGTCACCACTGAAGGAGTTTTTGTTTAACTCTCCTGATTTGTACTAGAGCATGTTTTAGGCTTCACTACTAAAGGTTTAATTATAGCATCATGGAATTCTCTTTGTACTCTAATATTTATAACTTCTCTCTTTCTATTAATGATAGATGGGATTTTGCTAGAACCAGTTTAATAAGAGTCTTTTTCATGGTATCTGATTGAAAAGTAATCAGTCTTAATTAAATGTAATTTCTTTCAAGGTATCTATAGAATATAATTTATTTTTAAAAAATAATTTCTATTAAGAAGTTTTAAACCAAAAGATAAAAACTAGCAACCAATATTTAAAAAGAAATAGAAATACAAAGTTGAAGTAAACAAAGAAAAAGAAAGAAAATAAAATAAGAAAGATAGAAAGAAAGAAAAAGAAAGAAGAAAAGGAAAAATATATAAAGATTTGGCTTTTGATTTTCTCCACGACAGATATAAGTAAACTTACAAATTTAACATTTACTCTATAATTACAAAAGAGAGTTTTCTTTTTTGCATAATATAATCCCCCCCTTAACCATCATATCCATAAATCATCATTTCATTTTTCCTGTTTCATCCAAAAAGTATATAAGGGGTTTCCAGTTAACAATAAATGTAGATAATGTCTTTTCTCTAATCAAAGAAGTAGGTTTAGCCATCTCTGCAAGTTCCATCATCTGCACCCTCTGTTGTGGGTAATGTCAAACTTTCCCATTTTTGTGCATACAATAGTCCCTTTGCCATTGTCATATATTCCATGACTTTTAAAAAACTTTCTATCCATTAGTCCCAAAAGAAAAAACCTCTGGTTTCAATTGTATATTCGTCTTTAGAATCTTCTGGATTAATGAATGTATTTGTATCCAAAAAAATTGGCTTTGTTATATGTCCACCATAAAACCTTTTTTTCTAAGGGTAAAAGGTACACAGGAAACCTACAAAGTAAACATATCTTAGAGCTACATTGTCTCATCCTACTTCTACAAAAGCATGGTCACAACAAGATAGACAACAATGGAGAATCTGCTTCTTCTTGACCCCTAGAAAGGAAGTCACCTGAAACCAGTAACCAATGGTTTAGTAAACAGACTAAGGTTTTCCCAAGCTTTCTTCCCATTGCCTCTGAGCCACGTTTCCCTTCCAGGTCAGTCTAAACAATAGTAGAGAAGGTAAACAAGTTAACCCTATAATAGCTGGAATCTGAGACCTTATAACCCATATATTTCCAACAGATTTAAACCTGGGTCTCCCGAATCTGATTCTGAAGTTCTAGCCACTATACCACACTGGCTTTAATAGAGTGGCTGCTGTTGATCAGTAAGGTAAAGGTAAAGGTTTCCCTTGCTCGAAAGCCAGTCAAATCCGACTCTAGGGTTGCGGTGCTCATCTCCGTTTCAAAGCCGAAGAGCCAGCACTGTCTGAAGACGTTTCTGTGGTCATGTGGCTGGCATGACTAAACACCAAGGCACACGGAACACTGTTACCTTCACACTGAAGTGGTACCTATTTTCTACTTGCAATTTCTTGCTTTTGAACTGCTAGGTTGGCAGGAGCTGGAACTAGAGACGGGAGCTCACTACGTCATGCGGCAACTCGGGTCTTGAACTGCTGAACTACCGACCTTCCACAGCCTGCAGTTCAGCGTCTTAACCACTTGAGCCACTGCAGCTCCTTTTGAACAGTACCAAGCAGCTAAGCCTAGATAAGTCATGCAAGTCAGGTGGTATCAGATCATCCAGAAGTTGTTTCCAGGCCCAGGGTTGCCAGCCTCCAGGTAGGACCTGTGGATCTCGCAGAATTACACATGAACCCAAAGGACAGAAAACCGTCCACTTGGAGAAAATGACTGCTTTGGAAGGTGGACTCTATGTCATTATATTTGACTGAGTCTTCTTCCCATCTCTCCTCAGACTCCACTTGAAAATCTCCAGGAAATTCCCAACTGGAACCAGCAACCCTAGCTCAGGCCTGGTCCCAACAAGCAGTCCTCCTTCAAAGGCCAAAATAGGTCTGAAAAGGACCCTGCCCTCAATTTATGTCTTTTTACTAACAAAAACCCAGCATAGAATACTGTGGTTGCCTAGCACTACAAGAAGTCTGTTTATCATTTTGGGTTTATGTATGTATGTATGTATGTATGTATGTATGTATGTATGTATGTATGTATATAGCAAACCTGGAGCCCATTTATAGGTTTATAGAAAGATCTATCTTGCCCATTCACAGCTCTAGTCACCAGATTTAAGTATCCTCAAATTTGGCCAGTTTCACTGTTAGTATATAAATGCCCCCCAAAACAACTCATGGGGGAAATCCCCCCCAATTACTGAGCTAGTGTGAGTCCTGGCCCAACTGCTTACCTTGGAGCCCAGCTGCAGTAGTGTCTGGGAGCCACTATGAATGGCTCTCAGAGTCTGTTTCCACAATGGCTGGGCCCGAATCTGCCACTTCAGTTGGGCTTGGAGTAGCTCCTGGTATCTGCTGCCACCATGGCTGGGCTCCAGGACTCTACTGCAGAGCTGCCACCAGGCTCCACCTCAGCTCCCAATTGCCACTGCAGAAGAGGGAAATTTAAACATTTCTGATTTTTTTTTGGAATACCTGGAGTTTGAATAAAAATCTGTTTAGCATCTGTTTGGCTGTGATCCATGGATTTAGATATCCTCAGATGGGGCCATATGTCATTATTCATAAAGCTGTTGATGATGATTATACAAGTGTGGGGTTGAATTTGGTTTTATTTGGTAAAAAAAATATGCCTGTGATTTCATCTCAACTTTCTTTACTTTGTTTCCCAAGTTTCTTCCAAATTTAGCAAAACCGAGCACACTGCAAATCAGAAAGAATAAAAGGAAATAAAGCCTGAGCACTGCAGATATACCGAACCAGATCAACAGCCATCGGATACATACACTCATATATTTCATACTGACAACATCATCCAATATAATACACTTGTTTGATGAAGTAGATGAATGAGACAGATCAGACAAAAATACATCTTTCAAAAAAGTATTTTCTCCAGCAGAAGCAGCTTGCTCTGACTCTCAAAGGAAAAGCTCAGCAGCCTACTGCCTGCTTCAACTTTTTTTTTTTTTGGCATTTATCTGATGTTTGCATTCACTGAGGTTTCAAACTGAAGAGAAAACTGTTCAAAACTACACTGCATGACTACTGAGATTTTTTTTAGTGAACTGTTTCCTCATTTAACAACGGGATACAGTCACCAATGCCCAAAGGACCTATGACCATAAGGGTCCCTGAGGCAACAGCTGCTCCTGTTTCTGCACAGAGGAGGACCAAGGTAACTTTTTGCCTCCATTTTTAGGACAAAGGAATCATTTGGGCCAAGCTGGGTTATTTCTGAGAGCAAATTTAAATGTGGACCCTTTAGACCCCACCCCCAAATAGAACATGATATTCTTTCTTGGATAAAATGTAGATTTTCAGCTTGAGAAGTCTGAAGACACAAGACTGACAAACAAAAATGAGGCTTTCCTATTAGGGCACTGCAAAAATATTCATCTTCTTTTAATGGACATAACTATGAACTTATAACTGATATCACATTTATTTATTTGGGGAATGCATATTCCTCTACTCCAGGACTGCATGAGGCAACTCACAACTAAAACAGTAAAACAAAACCATTCAAATTTCAAGATAATAAAACAAGTCAGTCAAACAAAGCACACAATAAAACAAGTCAATAAACAAGTCAAGCCAATAGAATAATTTTAAAAATACTGATTAAAAACATGGCAATGAAAATAAATCATGCCAGCTAAAAAAGCCATTGCATAAAAGCAAACAAAACAAGTAGAGCAGTCTAAAATGATTTTAATAGGACAGTCCTCAGACTAGGAGCATGCTATAAAATAACTTTAAAGAAACCCCTTAGTTAAAAGCCTGTGTAATGAGAAATGTTTTGGCCTGGCACCTAAAAGAAAATGCGACAAAATCCCAGACAGCCTCAATGGGGAGGGCATTCCAGAAGTGGACATTTCACTTTTATTTATTGTTTTTCATTATCATTAGCTTATATTACTTGTTTGTATATGTTAGCATTATCATCATAACCAGGGAAACACTTCACCTGAGAGGTCTGGAATCATCCCTTTCAGCAAAGGCTCTCATGTTCTCATACAAATTGTTGCCCGGATTTTTTTTAATGTTGCCCCCACCTTCCAAAAATTCTTTCTAGATTTCCCAAACCAAATAAGTGGCACCTTTACAGGAGTGATTGACAAGGGTAGACTCATTTCTCCCTGGGAACTGGGTGCTTGCAGCTTTCATTGCACTGTCATCTCAAATCAGTGATACTACCAAATAGCTGATTCCTTTTAAACTGGAGGTGTCAATGATGGAACCTGTGGCTTTTGGCATGCAAAGCAGATGAGCCACAACTGTACTCCAAATGGAAATAATGAAATATGATCAGCGTGCATTCCTAACTACAAGCTAGAATTTTCACTTTTCTGTACTTCTGTCCATAAATTCCACGGTTCCTGAGATAAAGGAAGCTTACCTTTCATGCCTTTATGACTGGTGAATTACTTCCTGCCAAGCCTGTACCATATACAATTAGGTATATTGCTATTGTGGAACAGCAGGAGACCTTTTGAGAGTTTGCATAGGTGTGGTGGGGCTTGCATACATTGGAATAATGCTCCAGCATGTTTCAGAGTCTAGACCAGGGGTGGCCAAACTGTGGCTTGGGAGCCACATGCGGCTCTTTCATACATATTGTGTGGCTCCCAGCAGGGTGGCTGGGGAAGCTAAATATCATTAGCAAACAAATATAATTGGACAAATAAATATCATTATCAATATCTGCTTTTACCACTTTTGTTATTATTTTGGCAGTCTCATTTAATGTTAATAAAAAGCAAATGTGCATATTTCCCGGTAAAAATGTGTAATATTTGTTCATGTCTTGCAGCTCTCAAACATCTGATGTTTATTCTATGTGGCTCTTACATTAAGCAAGTTTGTACTTGTGTTCAGTGTTCCCTCTAAGCTGTGTGAAATCGCTCACATTTTTTAGCCTCCAGCTCACACATTTTTGTCTTAGCTCAGGAAGGATGTCTCCAGAGCATACTAATTTATGCAGTAGCCAAATTGCTTGCTCACAACTTTAAAGCCAGTAGCTCACAAAGTAGAATTTTTCCTCACAAAACTCCACAGCTTAGAGGGAGCATTGCTTGTTTTGTCACAGTGGGACTAGGCTGAATATTCAAACAGACTTTGTAATTCACCTCACAAGAAAACAAGAACAATATGTATTTGTCCATAAATTTGGCAGCATAAACTACTTAAAGTAATCCAAGATAATAGAAATTACCAGGTCTTGAGAAAATTCAGAATAAAAAAAAAAACACAATGCAGCAAAATTAAGATAGTCCATATGACTTTCTAAACCATGTGCTTGGCTCATAACAGCTCCCATGGTGTAGAACAATTCCTCTGATTAGATGACTAATTCCTTGGGCTGTAACTCAGTGGTAGAGCATCTGTTTGCCTGTAGAAGGTCCCAGGTTAAACCTTTGGCCTCTCAATTTGAAAGAATCAGGTAGGAGTTGATGTGAAAGACCTATGCCTGACACCAGGAGAGCTGCTGCCAATCTGAGTAGACGCTGAGTAGACACTGACCGGTGATCTGATTCAGTATAAGGCAGCTGCATGTGTTCATGTGTTCTGAAGACATGCTAACCTGTGGATTTCACTTTCATTTTCCTTAGGACAAGGGAAACAAATTAAAGGAAGGTTAAATTACACAAACCCCAACTAAATTAAGGTTGAGCAAATTAATTCAAAGCAAACAGACAGGAACTGAAAGCTAGACTGTCAAAGGGGGCAATTATGACTTCAAATATTCATTTGATAGACAAATATTTAAGTATGAATAGTCTGCTACAAAATCCTTATTTGTGTCACCCTGAAGAAAAAAACCACCCCATCTAACATATACAAAGCATACTTGTAATTGGTCGAAGGTAATTAGGGCATTCCACAACTTTATTTGCATACGCAGATGTCTGCTTGTTCCCTACAGAGAAAGATGGCACAGTGAAATGGAATACAAAAAATATCTTCCTTTTCCAACTATTCAGTTTGATATAGTCCTCTGAGGGTCCCAATGACTGAGGACCATTAGGAGGGTCCCAATGACTGAGCGATATTGAAACATAATTAATTTGGCATCGATATATACAGGAAAACCTTAGTGTGGCTACAGAAGTTTGTATCCTCCAGGCAGGTGGCACACTAAGCTGAGATTGCTGAGAAGATCACAATTGGCCCACAAGTTCACCTGCCTTAATCGCTCTGGGTGTAGGTTAAGATGCAAATGATCAAAAATGTATACTGACCGGATATTAGGATACGATTCGATAGATACTATCTAATCCATTTGAATTCTATCTTCAAAAGAACTCAAAAGAACAAAAAAAACTAGTTCTACATTCTCCATAATATCATACTGAGGATATCTGGCAAGGTTAAAGATAAACTAACCTGTCCTGCAGATGGGTGCTCTACTATGTACTACTGTCAACTGGAATGGTGGAGTTTGCTTTTCTGATCAATTCTGTTAAATTTTCATCTTAAAACAAAACAAAACAAAAAATCATGTACTTCCTTTCAAAGGAATGTATTGCAGTCCCAGCACTTCAGTGGGGGAGATGGCAGTGAAGGCAAAGATCCCTCCTATGGCAACCCCCCAATAAACACAATCACTCTCAAACTTTTGGAATAAAATTGGCCACAACTTTATTGGTTACAGTTGTAAGAAGCCTTGGCACAGCATGGGTCCACTGGATCCTGGCATTGACTGACCTGCCTGTCAGTTGATGTAACCCCAAGCACATCCCAGCCCACCTGCTGGGGTGGGGGGAAACCATGGTATGGCAGGATGGCAGATTCCACAAGGACCATTGCCACTAGGTGGTCTCCCCTGCCACTTGAGCATGAAGGTAACTCATTGGCAGCCACCGAGATGGACATGCCCCTTGCAAGCCATCACCCCAAGATCCCTTAAGAGGATCCCCACACCCAGAGTAAATAGGTACACTGGCTGGTTTTCCTAAAATGGATCCATCCCCATGCTAATACTGCCACTAGAGCCGAGCCTTCGCAAGCTCATGCAGCAAAGTGAGCTGGCCAAGTGGAGCAGGCCATTTTTCCCCCTGGGGCCTCACCCCTTTTTGCCCTTCCCTTACCCAGTTCAGGCCCTTCATAGGCCATCCTGGGAGGGAAAGGACTATTTTTCACACCCTCGATGCAACCAGGCCTCCCAGCGGCCCATGCGGCACATCCCTTCCAGCCAGATATGGCCACTGCCACCCTTGCTGCATCTCCCTGCCCACACAGGATAGCAAACAGGCCCTGCGGGTGAGTCAGAGGCCCCAGCATCTTGGACTGAGTGCCTGGGAAATTATATCAGTGCGGCATTTATCAATTAAGGAGAGATAAAAAGGACCAACTATTGTGAAAGATGCACTACCACACCCAACTACTTCTATTACATACACAGAAATCCATGATAAACAGCCAGTAAAGTTTCCAAAGTCTCTTTGCTTACCTCCTTTACCGACTGGAGCATTTTAATTAAATTGACCTCCACTACTTAATAAGACAATTTCCATTAGGACACATAAAAGACCTTATCCATTTCATCTAGGCACTTGACTAAGCCTCTCCAATCATTTTAACTTAATTACTAATAGATGAAAAATGACTTGTCTAACATAATTCCTGTCAAAACAATTCTAGATCAGAGATCTAATGTGAACTCCCTGGGAGACATCATTACATTCTGAACAACATTCTTTTGTGTAGATTGAGGGGCGGGGGGTACGTACTGAATTTTTCAAGTTGTCATGCAGCTCCTGAACAGTTTAAACATCTCACAGATGAACAAGAATCAAAGCTTTGTTCTCGGCAGGATCTAAACTTGAAACCTTTATTTTTGTTTAATATTGTATATCTTCATGTTGATATAATGTCCTTTGAGTATCTATGCATACACTTAATGCACAACTGGTGATTCCTAACCCAGCTCATCAGCCAGCCTTACAAGTGCTTGACAGCCTCCTCCACCCCTGGTTTTGAACTTCCTGGCAAAGATCCACAAACCTCATACAGAACTGGTAGTCGGGCAAAACCTGAACTCACTATACAACATATTCATTCATCCATTACAACATTTACATCCCACCTTTTAAAAAAATAAATAGATAAGAACATAAGAAAATAAGAGATGCCAATGTTGGATCAGGCCAAAGGCCCATCCAGTCCAACACTCTGTATCACACAGTGGCCAGAAATACCAGGTGCCATCAGGAGGTCCACCAGTGGGGGCAGGACATTAGAAGCCCTCCCACTGTGGACCCCCCCAAGCACCAAGATGACAGAGCGTCACTTGCCCCAGAGTCCCTATCTATACCTTGTGGCTAATAGCCACTGATAGTCCTCTGCTCCATATGCTTATCTAATTCCCTTTTGAAGCCGTCCATGCTTGTAGTCGCCACTACTTCCTGTGGCAGTGAATTCCAAGTGTTAATCACTCTTTGGGTGAAGAAGTACTTCCTTTTATCCGTTCTAACCCGACCGCTCAGCAATTTCATGGAGTGCCCACGAGTTCTTGTATTGTGAGAAAGGGAGAAAAGTACCTCTTTCTCTACCTGCTCTTTCCCATGCATAATCTTATAAACCTCAATCATGTCACCCCTCAGTCGTCGTTTCTCCAAGCTAAAGAGCCCTAAGCGCCTTAACCTTTCCTCATAGGGAAAGTGTTCCAACCCTTTTATCATTCGAGTTGCCCTTTTCTGCACTTTTTCCAAAGCTATAATATCCTTTTTAAGGTGTGGTGACCAGAACTGCACACAGTATTCCAAATGAGGTCGCACCATTGATTTATATAGCGGCATTATGATATTGGCTGATCTGTTTACAATACCCTTCCTAATAATCCCCAGCATAGCATTGGCCTTCTTTATTGCAGTCACACACTGTCTCGACATTTTCAGTGAGTTATCTACTACAACTCCAAGATCTCTCTCTTGATCAGTCTCTGCCAGTTCAGACCCCATCAACGTGTATTTATAGTTAGGATTTTTGGCTCCAATGTGCATCACCTTGCACTTGGCCACATTGAACCCCATTTGCCATGTTGACGCCCACTCGCCCAACTTTGACAGATCCCTTTGGAGTGCCTCACAATCCTCACTGGTTTTCACCACCCTGAACAACTTCGTATCATCCGCAAATTTAGCCACTTCACTGCTTACTCCCAACTCCAAATCATTAATGAACAAGTTAAAAAGCAGTGGACCAAGTACTGATCCCTGTGGTACCCCACTGCTTACACCCCTCCACTGGGAGAACTGCCCATTTATACTCACTCTCTGTTTTCTATTAATTAGCCAGTTTTTGATCCATAAAAGGACTTGTCCTTTTATCCCATGATTTTTGAGCTTACTTAGGAGCCTTTGATGAGGAACTTTATCAAAAGCTTTCTGGAAGTCAAGGTAAACAATATCTATTGGATCCCCCTTGTCCACATGTTTGTTCACCCCCTCAAAGAACACTAACAGGTTAGTGAGACAAGATCTTCCCTTACAGAACCCATGTTGAGTCTGCCTCAATAGGTTTTGTTCATCTATGTGCCTACTAATTCTTTCCTTAATAATGGTTTCCACCAATTTACCCGGTATCGACGTCAGACTGACTGGCCTGTAATTTCCCGGATCTCCTCTGGAACCCTTTTTAAAGATGGGAGTGACATTAGCTACCTTCCAGTCCTCAGGAATGGAGGCTGATTTTAAGGAGAGATTACATATTTTTGTCAGGAGATCCACAAGTTCACAATTGAGTTCTTTCAGAACTCTTGGATGTATGCCATCTGGGCCTGGTGATTTATCAGTTTTTAAGTTGTTTATCAGTTTTAGGACCTCCTCTCTCGTCACCTCAATCTGACTCAGGTCTTTCAACACCCCTCCCGAACTCAGCGGCTCTGGAGTGGGCAAGCACCTCTCATCTTCCACAGTGAAGACGGAGGCAAAAAATGCATTTAGCTTCTCAGCCATTTCCCTATCATCCTTCAGTACTCCTTTTACCCCTTGGTCATCCAAGGGCCCCACTGCCTCCCTGGCTGGTTTCCTGTTTCTAATGTATTTGAAGAAAGTTTTATTGTTGGTCTTTACATTTTTTGCTATATGCTCCTCATATTCCCTTTTTGCATGCCTGACCACAGACTTGCATTTTATTTGCCATAGCCTGTGTTCTGTTTTATCAGCCTCACTGTGACTAGCTTTCCACCGCTTAAAGGAATCCTTTTTACCTTTTACAGCTTCCATTACTTTGTTTGTTAACCATGTAGGCTTTTTCTTATACCTGTTTGTGCCTTTCCTAACCTGCGGAATATATTTTATTTGAGCTTCTAGAATTGTAGTTTTAAACAGTTTCCAAGCTTCCCCAATGGTTTTGACCCTTTCTACTTTTCCCTTCAGTTTCCTCCCCACATGTCCCCTCATATCAGAAAAATTACCCCTTTTAAAGTTAAAAGTGGTTGTGTGAGTCTTTTTGGTTTTCAACATCAAGATGGTTTTCAACATCAGAAATCCAAACAAATCAGTTTTAAAAACCCAGCACACAGCAACCCAGAAACTGCAGCTTCTCCAGAATGTGGCTGTGTGTGTCCTTACAGGAGCCCATATACAACTGGTGCTCTGCCAGCTGCACTGGCTCCCAGTTGAATTCCAGATCAAGTTCAAGGTTTTGGTTTTAACCTTCAAAGCCGTATGTAGTCTGGGACCAACATACCTTCAGGAACATCTCTTCTGGTATGTCCTTCAAAGAGCTTTACACTCTATGGACTGACATCTTCTGATGATCCCCAGCCCAAGCAATATCCTTCTAGCCTCAACCAGAGCCAGGGCCTTCTCAGTTCTGGTGCTGGCCAGGTGGAACACTCTCCCAAGTGAGATGCAGGCCCCATGGGACCTAATACAGTTCTGCAGGACCTGTAAAATGGAGATGTTCTGCCAGGCCTATGGTTGAGTCAGTGGAAGTCTATCTGGTTTGGCCTCCCCCTGTCCAGTTCTGCTGTTGTCTTGTTGCCTTCTCATCCACTCACGTGCCTCAGTGCTGGACAACAGCTATTGATGTACATAGGCAGAGCTTCTGCTAAGAGTGGAGGTATTAAATTGTGCTATTGTCTGCCATCAGATTGTTTTAACTGTGAATACGTATGTATAGGTTTTAATGATTATTTATATCTATGTCTAATTGTTGTAATTATATTAGTGATATTGGGTTTTCTTCTTTGTCGGAATACTCAGAACTCAACAAGCCTCCACAGACAGTTGTTTAGAGATTCCAGTTAGCTGTGGGATGTTATTCAGTCTTGAAGTAAGGTACTATGTTGAAAATATAGATATGACTTGGCAGACTGGGAGAATCTCGACATCTCAGCATTTTAGCATTCATGGTTCCAGGTGTGAGGCACTGGCTAGCAGATGGTGAGAGTCTCTCTACTGTTTTCCCTCATTACTTACTATGGTATGCAAGATGTGGAGCTGCACAAGCTCTGGGTCTCCTCATCCAGCAAAATCTGTCAAACAATTAAAGATTGTTGAAATTTATTCTTTGCGGGAAGATCTGAGAGGTCTTGTTGCAGTCCCTTCAAGCAACAGATATATTGCACTTGAAACAGAGGCTGCAGTCACACACACTAAATAATCCAATTTCAATCCACTTTCTAACTGGATTTTGACAGTTCACACAGTAAAACCCAGTTGGAAAGTGCACTGAAAGTGGATTGGAAATGGATTATTTAGTGTGTGTGACTACAGACAGAAGAATCTCTTCCATCTCCAGATAGCCCTATTCCACTGGGAGAAACTACAGGACAGTTTGGGGGGGGGGAAAGCATTAAAACATGACAGCAACGAAGCACAGCAACCTGGCTAAGCAATGCCTGTTGACAGCCAAAACAGTAATTGGTATCTATGAACAACTCGCCTCTGTGTCCAGCAAAATTGAATGTCTGCGAGCTTCTTTTTGAATCTTTTACTGGAAAATATCTGGAGAGACTTGCTTCTACAACAAATCACTTGGTCTCTAATATGGAAATACCACATTTTAAAGAAGACAGAGATTTAGTTAAGCAGCAAAAGCAGTCATCTGTACCCCTAAAACACTGTCAAACAGCTGCTGAGGCTGATTATTATGCTTCTCAAAGCTGTAATCGGATACTGCAGTTAAAACAGGTCACACTTTGTATTGGCCTGAATGCTGGAATTCAACAAGAAATGCTATCAACTTCTTGAGTAAACTTCTATGGATAGCTCCTCAACTATTTGATTTAGCACTAATTGGCTGCCAACAGTGCTAATAGTCAAGATGGTGCTTTTGAATTTTAAACAACCTGCTATCCCCTTAATGTTGTTAAAAATGAAAACCTTTGTTCTGTCACATCAAATTACTCTTGTTTGGGTGTTTTGTGATATGACCGCTCAACCACTTATTGCTAAAAGAAATTCCACTCAGCCCCTTATAATAGGTAATAGAAGTAAATGGCCTATAAAGAAGCCAATATCCAACTCTATAAAGAAGCCAGGTTGTTTCACTAGTTATCAAAGTTTCTTATTCAATGGTAAATGTCAGTCCTATTCACCCTTTCTTGGGATCTCTACTTGTAATGATACAGATGAAATTCTTCGCAAGATGGATGCATTTGAGAATATGTTAACCTGCCTACATACATCTGTCAAATTGCTTATACTACACCCTCTTTAATAATAATCCTCAGGGGGGAAATGAGGAAGAAAGGCCTCTGATTCAAGGATTAACTGAACCCCCAGCTATTCCTATCAAGAACTGTGAACCAATGTTATATGACACTCTTCTAAACTGTGACACTGAACTGGCCTGCTTACTCACTAATGATACTATAAACCCATCAGTAGCAGTCGCTAACAAACAGGAAGGGCCTGAACAATTGAATATACAATCCCATCTGGTGACAGTATTATCTTTCACCTTGAATACCCACTTGCACCCAATAGCTTTTCTTTCAGGGGGTAAATCAGTAAGTGTCCATGTTTGATTCCTTTGCAAGAACACAAACTCTTCCCCGCTGCCTCTAACCATTTGTCTTTTTCATAGGCAGGCACTATCATTTCTTTCCAACTTGAAGGTTCAGTCATAGGTTGCACATTTGTACAAAAGGGAAATCTCTGTACTGATATCCCTTCATTGTGACTGTCTCTGGCCCAGATTATCCTGGGTTGTCCTTCTGATTGTGGGGCCTCTTGTTAACCCGCCTGTTGTTTGACAGTTTCAGTTTCTTATTTGCTTAGAAGCTTGGAGTACATTGCCTTATCTATATGCACCACATTGCACACTTTAACCAAAAGTGATTCTTAACTTTGGCTCCAGTCACACAGGGAATTTGCAGCACGAAAGGCATGAATACTGGGTGGATTTTCGGGGCACTTGACCACAACATCTGGCAACTGTAGCGCACCCATGGCCAACCCATGGGGTGCTGCTGAAGATGTGCAGTTAAAAAGTACCTGCAAAGATCTACTAGCAAATGGTTTGCCATGGGCTGCAGACGGACTTGTTCGGTGTGATCGCGCTGGCACGCGCCTATTCCCTCCAGCCATCCTCTTTACCATGTACGCCGAAGGACAAAACCCCAGTGTGCCACCGTTGTGTCTGATCGCATAATGGCAGATCAGAATGCGATGGCACAAATAGCCACGCTTCCTCCCCCACGTTTTCCAGCACGTGTGGCCAGGGCCTCTGTATCCTTTTCCATGTTCAGCATATCTGACAAGGATTCCCACTTCAGCTCTGGGATCCAACTTCCCCTTTCTTTCCTTGGGTACATGGACATATGCTTTAGAGCCAAATGCCTTCAAACGCTTTAAGCCTGGTTTCCTTCCAAACCACAATTCAAATGGTGTTTTCTCTGTAATTTTAGAAGGAATTCTCTTGTGCAGATAAACTGCTGTATTTCCTGTTTCTGCCCAGCAGGGGTCAGGCAGACCAGCTTGTAAGAGTAGGCAACATGCCATCTCCTGGAGGCTTCTATTAAGACACTCTGTTGAGCCATTTTGCTAAGGAGAACAGGCCACAGTTGTATCATGTTCTATTCTCTCCTCCTCTAGGAATTTTTGGAACTCACTGCCACAATACTCCATCCCATTGTTTGTAAACAGGACCTCTGGAGTGTTATTGAACTTATTTTTCACAACAGTGACATAGTTTTTTAATTTCTCCAGTGCCAGATCTTTAGATCTTATTAGATATAAACAAAATGAGTTCCAGCATCTAAGGAGGTAAAAATGTATTTATTCCCTCCAACTGAAGGACAGAAGAGACTAAATCTGAGCAGACTTTCTGTAGCAGCCTCTCATTGTGCACAACTTGCTGCTTTTTATAATTCAGAGCAGTCCTTTTAGCCTTCAAGCAGATTTCACAGCAAACATGTGTTCGATCACATTCAGTCATTTCAGCATTACACTCCTGCAGCAGCTTCTGCACAGACTGAAGATTTCTATGTCCTGGTCTTTTGTGCCATGCTAGGATACAATTAGAATGGAATTGTTTGTTTTGTTTCGCATAATGCACATTTATCAACATGCTTCAGATAGTAAAAGCCACCAATCTTTTCTCCCAGTATTTCCGCATTGGGCTGAGGATGAATAAAACAAACATCGTAGTGTTCGGTAATAATAGATTCAATCACAGATGGACTATTGATGCTCATGAAATAGAACAATGCCCGTTCTTTAAATATGTAGGTATAGTATTTCTTGGGTCTCTCTCTTGGCAGGCACATCTGAAGGCCGTATTAACAACTGTCCACCATACATTGGGAGCTATTTTTTTCTTTTCAAAGAGTGGCCAGCTAATAGCCCTAGCCCTTAAAGTATTCCAGGGCAAAGCTATCATGCAGCTTTTGTGTGGGGCTGAAATATGGGGGTGGAACTTGACCAGCTTGAAATCATTCAGAACATCTCCTTTAGGAAAATCTTGAGTCTCTCTCAGGGAACTCCTGCTGCAAATTTAAGCTTAGAAGTTGGGCTCCCCTCTATTACAACAAGAGTCCACTTGAAACTATTAAAATATTGTAAGAAACTTGACGATATTTCTTTTCTTTTCTTTTGCCCCCCCCCCAAAGGGGATTTTTTAATTGCATTTTCTATAACTAAACACTACATGAAAAAATAAGGGAGGGTCTACAAACTATAGGGATAAAGGAAAGAATAAAAAGAAATCAAAAGATATAAAATATAAGAAACCTCTAAAATCCCAAGAGTGGGTGTCATACAAATTGCTTTAACAAGATTACAAGCTTATGTAGCTAGTCATTCATATAAAATCATTGAACATGTTCATCATCTTTCTATTAAACTTATGCTCAAACTTAAACATAATCTACTATGACTTCATAAAAAGCCCATGATAGCTTATTTTAAACATTTTTTTAACTTCAGAGTTATAACAACAGATCATTTTTTCTTCTTTGGCTTCCTCAATGTGTAGCCTCTGGCCCCAAGTTTGAGTCTCTTCACCAGAAGATGGCTCTGCTCCATCTTTCTTGGGGCTGTCTTTTTCTTCTTCTTCTTCTTTTCCTTCTGCTGGGCGACTATGAAGATGCAGGAATTCACTTGCTTTTTCCACAGAGTCAATTTTTTTCTTTTCCATCCGCATACTTAAAGATGAGCCCTTCAGGCAGAATCCATCTGTAGACAATTTGTTTCTTTTGTAAAAATGCGACCAAGTCTTTATATTTATGCCTTCTCTTCCTTCTTTCAAATGGAATATCCTTTAAAACCTTTATCTCTTTGCCCTTGGTTTTCAGGGTAACTCCACTAGCCGCTTTAAGAATTTTATCTCTGATGTTCTGGAGAATCTCACCATCACTTCTCCTGGCAGTTTATTACTTCTTGTAAATTCTGTATACAATCTGTAGAGCATATCAACATCATTTTGCAAAGTATCCGCTTTAATACCTGCCATTTGCTCCAATGCTTCACACATTGTCTGTGTGAGATTCTCCCCTTTTTCCTCAGAAATTCCTTGAAACCTTAGGACATAGCTTGCCCTTTCCATTTGTAACTGTAGAAGTTGGGACTCATCTGTTTGTTGCTTCTTCTCCATTGTCTGCATTTGTTTTTGCAACATTTTGATGTTGGTGTCCACTTGTTTAATTTGCTGCTCCATTTGGTCTATTTTTTTTTGACAGTCTCATTAATTTTAGTTTGCTGCATATCCAGCTTTCGATTTATCTCCATCACTTGTTCCAGCAGAGGGCGTAGTGCTTCATTTAATATCCTTTGAAGGTCTGAGTTTGTGTTCTGTCTGGGAACAACACTCGCTGGGCTGGCACTTCCGGAAACCTTAGCTTTCACTATCTTCTCCTTCTCCTCTTTCCTCGTAGGAGGCGCCATTTTTGAGGAATTGTTTACTTTTCATCAAAAGTTATCACAGTCTCTAAAGTTCTTCATTACGCTTGGTAAGTTCTTAGTTGTCTTTTATTTCTGTTTTTTCGCTTTGAAAGCCTGCCCCCCCACTTTAATGATAGAATTCGCTTTAAGTCTGTCTTATTGGAGGAGAGTCCCCTCCCCCCCTTGCTTCCCATGAGGCGGCTTTTTTAATAATAGTTTTTATTAGTTTCACATAAATCAACACAAATCAACAAATCAACATACAAACAGAACACACAGACAACACAAAGACCTAAAAGGTAAAAATAAATAGTTTGATACCTTTGCCATAGCTGATATCATCCCATTACTCCTTATCTATATCTTTCCCCTTACGCTTATTCAACATCCTAAAGATTAATCAGAAATTTTTCCTATCTGCACTTCCCCAATATCTTGAATCCTATTAACTTCATAAAAATTCCTCCTGTTCTTCTGAGTTTGACCACTTATTTCTGAGAACCATTTATGTATACAGCTTTATTTCCCTAATCTTCCACTATATTTCTCCAATTTTCTCTCATCATCCTGTGTATCAAAACCTATTCCAGCCGCCTTATTTCCTAAATATTAATGAATCCTTCTATGACTTAACTAGTCAATAGTAAAACTTGCATAGTATTACAGCTAGTTAAATCCTATCTTTCTTTGAAAATTACTTTTCCATCCCTATTACCATCCTAGGCTTTCTCTTATCTGCCATCAGTTGGCCCTCTATCAGTTCTATTTCACCAATTCTTTACCATTGTACTCCCAATCCATTTGCATTACACACAGCTACCTTACTTGTAAATATTTATTTGTATAACACAATCTAATAAAACCTGAAAATATCCATAAACAGATACACCCCAAACCCCTTGTTTTTTCTTCCTCTCTCTGTTTCTTCTTCTTCTCTTTCTACTCCTTTGAGATGTCTAAAGTTCTTAAATTCCATTGGTCTTAGGGTCCATCTCCTCCAAGTCCCTTCCCATAAATGTATCTTCTTTATTTTATTATTTGGACAGATCTTTTTCAATTTCTTAAGTTCATTTTTTCTCTTCCCTTGTCTTTTTAAGCTGTGTTCTTTTCTTTGTTGTTCCTTCTGCGTGGCATTTGAGTTCCTAAGTTTTTTGCGTTCATGTGGCTTTAAATCTCGCAATTGGTGTGGCTTTAAATCCTGGCTTTGAGCTCTGGTCTCTTCAACAGTATTCTTTGTCCTTATATAACATTTAAAGCTGCTTTTTATTCTTCTTGCCTTTGCCTCCTTATTTCTTTGTCCGTTCAATATACATCGTCTTTTCTGATGTGTTTTACCACTTGAACGTTTTCCTTTCTTTGAGTGACTCCTCAGCAAAGATTTATAGTCCTGTAATATGTCCTCTGGCTGCAAAGCTTGAGCAACTAGGGGCTCCTTCTCCTGATCTGTCTCAAGCTGTTTTAAGGCAGGTGAAGATTGTTCCGTTCCCTCCTTCTTTTCCACCTCCCCCTGGGGATCTTGTTGTCTTTCAAATAAGTTTTTAAATGCTGCTGTTACTGCTGTTGTTACTGCTACTGCAACCGATTTCTTAATGGATTGCTTTATTGATTCTTCCAAGGAGGATTTAAACTGTTCCATATCAAAGTCCATTATTTGTAAGATTATCTCAGATTCCCTCCCTGCCTCCGTTTTCGTCTCCGCCGCCATTTTCTCGTTTCGCTTAATACAATTTCACAGTTAATCCTTAGAGGTTACAACATCTTTCTTTCTCTTTTTCTTTCAAAGTCATCCACATTTCTTAACTAGCTTTTATAGCTTTTATAGTCCATTCTGCAATTGTTCTTACCCCGTCTTCCTTGCTTCCATTTTTCCTCTCCCTTTCCACCGCCGCTTATAATAATAGTTGAGGGTAGTCCTGAGGGGGTGTTTCTCTCGGGCTCTTTGTTTCTCGCCAGGGTGTGCACCAACAAAACCAAAATAGCTTCTTCTTGTTAAGGCATCATTCACAAAAAAGAGAGAAAAAACCTTAAAACGGTGGCTGCTGCTATTTGAACACGTTGCCGTGTTCCTCCGTCCGTGTCCCTGCTTTGAGGCAGCCGGCTACACCCCCCGCCAAGTGGTGAGCCCCAGAAGACACGGGGGAGCCGGTTGGTTTGGAGCTCGTCCAAAACCCGACCGTCCCGCAGTGCCGTCAGACCACCCCGTGAGGCGGCTTTAGCTCTTTTTGGTGTTCTCGCTTCAACTTAACTCACAGTTCAATGATTAGATGATTTCCATTTCGCTTATGTTGCCAAATTGCTACATCACCTGGCGCTTGATCCGGTGTGCACTTCTAGTTCCATCTGGAAACTCCATGGCAGGACCATCAGGGGCCCCCCTTCACTGGCAAGATCACCAGCGGAGAAGCCATCTAGTGCCCCATGGCTTGGAACCCATCAGCAAGGATTCCATGGGGGATGTAGACAATCGCATCCCCTCCTAGCCACGGGTTCTGGCAATCATCTCCTAGAGGTCCAGGAGAGCGACTGCCATGGCGAATGCCAAAACTGGAAGCCAACTTGACAATATTTCTGAAGACCATTTAGTAAAATATTGTTTTTGGTCCTACAAGGAAGGGAATCAATAGTCCAATTTGCTGTCCCCAATTATGCAGTTATTCTCCTTGCCCTCTTTAGAAATCATAAAGCTTTGGGACTCAAGCAAAATTTGTAACTGGCTTTTTGAAAAAGATGCCCTTCATGATATTGGTATAGCCCAATAATCCAAATCTTCTCTGTGGTATCCTTGGATTAAGAAAACAAGTCTTCTCTCCTTACTTTACTGACCTTCCTAATGTTACATTAAGAAAGGCATTTACTAGTAGATGTTTTTAAACAATGCCATCTGAGTATTTACAGGGCAGATGTCAATGCCTCTGCTCTTGTGGTCTTAATCAGGTGGAAGATATTGTACACTATGTTCTACATTGCTCCTGTTATGGGTCCATTTGAAACAAGCTGCTGAATCAACTTCTTGTAAACTTTTCTGGCTCAGATGTATTAATTTTTATTGGCTGATGCTACCCCTTTTGTTACCCTCAAAGTGGTAACTTTTTTTTAATCAATAAATATAAGAAGGAAATTAAAATCTGCTAAATCTGCAAGAATTTTAGCCAAATTATAATTCCATGTTATTTTATGGACTTCTGTTTGTTGTTGCATTCATTTCTTAACATCTTAGTTTTAAACTTTTTCAAGTTTTATCCTGATGTTAAAATGTTTTAACCCTCCTGTTGTGGAGGGGGCACTGTTACATGTTGGTGTATATGCTGGGATGTTATGGCCTATGGCAACAACAATAACAATAAACTTCAAACTGTGGTAATAGCTCTCACCTTGATGGAAACAGCCCCCATCCCTGGGACTTCCTTGCAAGAGACAGCTTCTCTTTTCGTTTCCAAAGACTGAAGTAGGTCAGATGGTAACAGTTCTACCCTTAACCTTGCCTCTCTCCTGAAAAGAGATGCGTGGGATCTTATTTGTGATGATGGAAGTGCTTTTGCAGTGTTCAAACTCCTCAGCACAGTGACAGAGTCAAACCACCCCTGAGGAGCTCAAGAGCAGGGTTCATCCCTGCTAGGCTGAGCCTGAAAGAACAATGGCAAGCAGTAAGAAATCTCACAGCTGATTTTGCCATAATGTTTCCAGCAATTCCTAGAGCTACTTTATATAACTTCTTGGTTTTTCCTGAAAGTGTCATAGCAGCACATGTGATGCTGACTTTTAAAAAAATTCCCCTGCAGCCTCTTGGAGTGGCAGTGGGCAAGGACCATTGCCAGCAGGAGGCCTAGCAACTCCAGTTTGATTCCTTGAGCCTGTATTATGTGGATGACTGGTGCAGTGGACCAGAGCATTTTATTTCCATCGAGAATACTACATAATTGGGTAAGCACTCTAGTAAGAAACTAAAATGTTGTGTATGTTTTTTGAAGTGTTTCAAAATAACTCTAGAAACAATTTAACATATCATCTATTTTAAACTAGGAATGCCTAAGCACCTGCCAGTTCAGTTCACATCAGTTGCAAACAGGAACCTTATAGTTCACTGAGCTGTTTAGGTATATCTGAAGAAGAAGAAAAAGAGAGATAATCTGCTTTGCATGTGTGGCCATCATTATGATTCGGGGTATCACTAATTTCTCAAGAAACCTGTTCAGATGAACTTCTCTTGTGTGAAACCCACAATCAGACTGTGAGCTGATCAGAGATATGTTTGGATTGCATTGGGTGACACAAACAACTGCTGAACACTACATTTGCAGCTGCCTGTTGGTCAGAAGCTGGGAGTGTTAGAGGCAACAATGGCTCACCTCTGATTGAGGTGAGGCATCTTCATTCTCACCCTTACTCAGCTCTTCCCAGTGTGCCAGATTGGAAAGTATGTTGGGTGCTCATCAGTTCCTTGTGGTCACAGCTGGCATGGGACTCTGAACATAGGCCCCAGTGTATCTGTGAGATAAAACAGCAGGCCTTGGTTTGTTATCTATAAGCACCAAAGGTAATACTAGAGATAGCTGAGGGTCTTCCCTGGGGCAGACCAAGAGAAGAAGACCAGGAAGCGCAGGATAGGGGTATAAAAGCCAATGTGCCCTCAAGTTGGGGAACCTCTCCTTCCTTTGGGGCACTCAGCTCAGGCTGTGGTGGCTCTTTTCTTTCTACATAGTGGCAACAAGGTTAGCCCTAGGTATGTGTTTGTTCATAGTTCTGTGTGTGCATGTGTGCCTCTGTGCCCCTGTCTTTGTATGTGTGTGTTTAATGCTGTCAAGTCACTTCTGACTCTGTCTTTATGGCACAATAAATCTCCCTTTTCTCTTATGTATGACATTATTCACCTTCTCACAAAGCAGATAAGACTCTGCTTGCCTCTCAGAGAGTGGGTTCCCTAAGCATCCCTTTTTGGACTTAACACAAAGACAGAAACAGAGCTTTTGATCTGTGCATTGACTTGTAGGGTGTCATAAGGTTCCATCTTATCTCCCAAATTATTTAATATTTAATAATAATAAATAAATAATCTATATGAAGCAACTGAAACAGGTCACCAGGAGGCTTGGGCTGCTGTGTCACCAATATGCGGATGACACTCAGCTCTTCCAGGCTTTTCCACCAACTTCAGAGGATGCCGTTGATGTTTTGAACTGGTGCCTGGAGTCCATAATGGATTGGGTGAGGGTGAACAAGCTGAAACTTAATCATGACAAAATGGAAGTTTTCTGGGTTAGTAGAACTGAAGACCTAGGACTTGAGATCTCTCCTGTTTTGGATGTGGTTATACCCTTCTTGAAAAGCCAGGTTTTCAGCTTGGGAGAGCTATTTGACACAACAATCACCTTAGAAAACCAGGTTGCTGTGGTGGCTTGGAGTGCTTTTGCCCAGCTTCAGCTGGTGCACCAGCCATGCTTGTTCCTGTCCTAGTCTGAACTAGCCACAGTGATCCATGGCCAGGTTACATCTAGACTGGACTATTTCAATGTGCTTTTCTTGGGACTACCCCTGAAAAGTGTTCAGAAGCTGCAGCTAGTTCAGAATGCTACAAGCTAGGCTGGAGAGCATATGACCTGATACTACAGCAATTACACTGGCTACTGATATGCTCCTGAGCCCAATTCAAAGTGTTGGCTTCGAACTTTAAAGACCTACATGGCTTGTGACTGTGGTATCTTAAGGACTATCTTCTTCCATATGTTCTTACCTGGGAATTCAGATCACAGGGAAAGGCCTTCCTGGCTATTACACCAATTAATAAAGCTCATCTGTTGGGCATATGAGAGAGGGGCTTTTTGGTGGCAGCCCCATGATTATGGAACAACCTACCCATGGAAATGAGCCAGGCCCCCTTGGTGTCGATATTCAGGAGACAGTTAAAGACAGTCTTATATAGGATAGTGTTTGACTGTTTTATTTTTTTATTTATTGGCAATCCTAATTGGAGATTTAAAATTATGACCTTTTATGCATTTTTATAATTGTTGTTTTATTCATATTTTTTTGATTTTTAAAATAATTGTTTTATTTATATTGTAAACTGTTTTAAGTTCCACAAGGAAGAAAGGCTGCTAATAAAGGTTTTTAATAAAATAAATAAATAAATGGGAAAGGAGAGAGTTTCTTTCATCCTCTCCAAAATTGGTGAAGACAGATGTAATGCTTTTAATCTCTACATTGCAAAAATAAGAAGAGAAAGAGTTCATTCCACATCCTCAAGCTGGGCAGGCAGAAGTAGTATTTCTGACCTGCACATCAAAAAGGAGAGAGGGGGAAAGCTCCTTAAAAAAACACCTTGATTGCTACAGAGCGCAATTTCCCCAGCATGAGATCATTAGCTAATTCCCAACTGATGCCAGATACATATGAATGGATTGTGGACAGCCTGTTGATTAACTGGCTGCCAAATTACCACTGGCAGTTGTGTGTATGACACCCCGTCCACTTCTTTTCCTCAGAGGCAAGCTTACTTCCGATCTTCTTGCCCTTTACTGACTGAGCCACCCTAGTAATGTGTTTCCTTTGCTGAAGAACTCTGTCCGTCCCACCGTCACAGTACAATATTTTGGCTGTTTGCTCAACCCAGAAACCTGAGGGAAGAATTAGGAACCTGCTTTAACTTAAGCAATTTAAATGGCACTCAAGGTGTTTTGAAATTCAAAAATAATAAAAAAATAACATAGAGGGGAAAGGTCAGATGAAGTCAGGGGTTGACAATTCTGAGGTAAAACCAGTACATGCACAGACTTTAGTTCTTAGGTTTCAGGTTAATGAGAGTTCTTAAACTTTTCAGTGACTTAAATCTTTATGTTGACAGGCTTTTGTTCCAGTGTTTCCCCCCCAAAAAACCCAGTACACTTTCTTTGAGTATTCTCTAA
>NW_015161957.1:913049-946947 GCF_001447785.1 Gekko japonicus
CCAGTACCCAAACCCCTTCTCTTGAAACACCAGTACTCGTCTTGAGTTCTTAACTGACTCATAAAGTTTCTACAGGCAGTTTCTAACCACACCAGACCAGGGATCTCCGCACTCTTCAGAGCTAATTCCCTGTCTGACTGGGTAGGAAATTTTCTTCTCTCTCTAGAAGATCTATTCCCTTTCCTTAGCTTAAATGTGAGTCTTTGCCTACTTCCTTGCCAACTTTCTCACAGTTCTCCTGTCTGTGTTAAACCACTCTCAGTTAATGATGAATTCAGAAACAGTATTCAACTCTTCTCAGCTAGGACTGAAATCAGTCTGTCAGTGTTCAACTCAGTCAAGGCAGAAATCTGACTCAATCTCTCCTCAGCATGCAGCTCTTTCAAGATTTCCTCTGTTCAGCTAACCAATCAGATTCCTTGGAGCAGCCTGTCAAACAAGGCTCTCTGTTTCTGTGAAGAATTATCCCTTCACAGTCATTCAGCTGTTTGTACAGCACTTCTAAGCTTTTAAAAAGTGCAGTTCATCACAGTGTGTTATAAATCTGACCTAGGTCCATCTGTATTTACATGCATTTAGCATGTTTTGTGCATGAAAAGCATGTTTCTCTGTTTCTGTGAAGAATTATCCCTTCACAGTCATTCAGCTGTTTGTACAGCACTTCTAAGCTTTTAAAAAGTGCAGTTCATCACAGTGTGTCATAAATCTGACCTAGGTCCATGTGTATTTACATGCATTTAGCATGTTTTGTGCATGAAAAGCATGTTTCTCTTTTTTGTGCCACCACCCGAAGTTAAAACCCCAGATTAACAGTGATTTTGGGAACAGTAGTAAAAACTGCCTCTGAGCATGTGCAAAGGGCAATATTTTCCACCTATTTCAACCCTTCCCCTGTGCATGCATGTTTACCTTGAGCAAGTGGCTAAGGGGCACATGGAGAAGTTGAATTACAGTCTGTTCTCTTAAACAGGAAAACTGTATTGCTATAGATTATTAAACTGGAGCACAAGACAAAGAAAATAACTGTTGTACCTACTAATTCACAGATTTAAGAAAAATAGCAGGAAAATAATCTCACTAAGCTAAATTTAACAATACAGAAGATTTACCTCTGACATCCCTCTTTGGATGTCCATGGGGCAAATGATAATCCTGACCCCCACATGTTCTATGTAGGGGAATCCAGCTCCCAGTATTTGAAAAACATTAATTGGAAGTTATCAGCCTTTTGACCCTTTCTGTTTTAGTTGGGAGGTAGCCCAATCCAGATTTAGGGAACTCCCTCCCACTTGGAAGGTGAACCCCAATCTCCTACTCATTCAAGGGTGCATGTTCCACATATCTCCTCCTCCTGGCAGGTGGAAGAGATGGTAGAGGAGATACATTCTCCTCTCTGACCTCTTTGTGCATTTTATGGCTCTCTTCTGTGGGAATGTGAGCATCTGTCAAGATCACAGGGACACCTGGTGGGTTTCAAAGCACCTTAAATCTCTGAATCATAACATACAGAGCAATTTCCCCCCAGCATGGGATCATAAGCCAAGTCCCAGTTGATACTAGATACACATGAACAGGTTGAGAACAGTGTGTTGATTAATTGGCTGCCTGATCATTACTGGTGAATAGGGAAGTGAGTTGAAATTGTTGATGTTCGAACATCCCTAATTATGATCATTAGTCCAGTTCTCACTCTGTTTACTGATATCAGTGGAAGTATGCCTCTGTTGTTTTTTCCCTCTTCAGTTTTAGCCATTTAGTGACATTATGCCATGAAACCAGGAATATATCCTAATAGAAGCAACAGTGTAATGGTGTAATTATAACAACTGTCATATTCTTCAACCATAATTTTATTCCAGGGTTATTGGAAGGGGAGTTTTTCTCTGCCCCCTAACTCCTAAGACAGAGAAAACTACAGATCCTGTAATGATGACTATAGGAGATGTCATTAGTACCTCATCAAAGAAAAGGTTTGGTTTTGTTGCTTGGGTAGGGGCAGACTGAAATGGGAGAGCAGGAGTCAACCTTTTCTTTCTACTAGTGTTTCTGTCAAATGTTTACAAAAACCTCTTGAGGTTTTGCAAGCACTTGACAGAAATGCTGGCAAATACAAATGATTTTCAACAAAAGCCACAGGGATTTGCACATCAGTAGTTTATATATACACATGCAAGCACACACACACACTGGGGGGGGGGGGGGGACGACTATGAACTAAAACCTGCAGCTATTTCTACCAAGTTCAGCTATAGCATACTAGACAAAGAACATAGTGCAGCTCAAATGTAGCTCATCAACTTATTGCTTGAAATGGTTTCCAAAGTAAAAACAAATACAATAATAAAATCATTAAAATTTAAAACTATATACATTTCAAATCAAAGACTCCATAAAACTAGCAGTAATATCCTATACATATTTACTCAGAAATAGATTCCACTTCATTCAGTGTGGCTTACTCTCAGGTCAGTGTGTATAGGATTGCACAAATGAAAAACAATGCTTACAGTGCATAATGATACTAACAATACAATCAATAGCAAGAAACCAAAACAGCGGCAGAGATAAAATGGGGGAGGGGAACACATTTAAAATGTCTGGAGGGTTTCCACAATACAAATGATGAGCTTGTGGATGAGCAGGAGTGTTCAGCATTGAAGAAAATGTGACAGCCTCAGTTGATGTGGAAATCTGTGGGAATAGAAGAGAAACAGCTTTTTTGGTAGAATGGAGCCATTGTCTTCTCACTGAAAGTCTTACCCAGCTAATGTTGACAATTAATATTTGCAAATATTTGTAAGAGAACACTGGGATAAATAGACAAGCAATTAACTGTGTCCTTAGGCCAGTAATTAGTTCAAAACTCTGTATGACAAGTTAAACTTTAATTGTTTAGGAGAAGATTGGTATACAGTTTGTGCATGTATAACAGAGTTTATCTGCCATATAACGTTCTTTTTTAGTATTCTTTCCCAAGAACTCAATAGGCTTTTAATAATTCCTCCTGACCTAGTTTTAGCAGCAGTTTCTTTTCTACTGAGTTAAAATTAAGCTGTCCCTAAATTTAAATGGCCTAGTTTAGCTGCCACAACTCTGTTACATGCATGGAGATTTGTGAGCACAAGAGCTTCTCCATTTGTTTCAAGAAGAAGGTAGAAGGCAGCTCCACATACACATCGCTTTCAACTGTAGAAGATCCATGACAGAATTTTTCCAATATTTTTTTCAAAATAAACTGTCACTGTCCAATTCATATTGAAACTACACTTCACAGAAAATAGTTGAAGTATTTTTTGGTCTTGGTTATATTAGCCCTGAAAATGTTCAGTATTCCCAATATTCCAAAAGTCCAATACCAGTATGGTATTTGGGTTGGGGGGGGGAGTCCATTTTTTTCTGGTCCTTTATAGCCTATGGGGTCCATTATAGCCTATGGAAAAGTTATTTGGGAGGCTATTTTTCAAGCTACAGGCACCAAATTTGTTTTAGAGTTTCTGGTGCACATCCTTGAATACCCACTAAGCTTGAAAAAGATTGGATCAGGTGTGCAATTTTATGGGACCCCAAAGAGGTCAATGGAGGGGAACAGCCTTTTTTCCTTCAGAGCAAAAACAAAGAGGTGAGGCTGCATCAATCACTGACAGATGCCTCCCATGCCTTAACCCAACACAAGCCCTAAAGAACCAAAGCAGAACCCAGTAATCCACACAGAACCACAAACCAGTGTGGTAAGCCCACCAGAACGAATGTCAAACTAGAGAGTCTCAGCACAACTAAATCAAGCAGGGGGGTACTCTTGGAAGTCCAACAGATCCAATATGTTACAGAGAAGCCCAGAAGGACACAGTGCCAATGTGGCAGTGCAACCCCAACAGAATCAGTGTCAAACCAGAGAATCCCAGCAGTCCCCCCTCCTTTTGCAGAAGCAAGGGCAGTAGAAGCCCAGCAAAACACTCTGAAGTGCAGGATGGGGGGCACTTTTGCAAGCCCACCTGGGCCAAGGCCAATACACTCAATACACACAGGCCTAGCAGAACACTCTGAAATGCAAGGGGTCACTTTCACAAGCCCACCTGAACCATGGCCAATACACAGAAGTCCACTACATTTTTTCATCCAAAACCAAGTGTAGAACATAGAGCAGCATTATACAACATTTCCCCAAGGAAGGCCTCAAAAAGTGACAGGGAGGGACTTCTGGTTTTGGCTCCCTCAATTGAAGCCGTGCTCTCCCGGAGCCCCGGGAGACATGTGCCTTGAATCGGCGGATGGGAGGGGGTGCGATGGTATGCATCCCCCCCGGAGCCCTTGCATTGGGCTCCTAGCCATGGGGTGCTTGGAGGGCCCTTCCTCTAGCAAATGGCTGGCAAAGGGGGGCCAATCCCTGCCCCAATGGTCCCGCCACTGATTTCCAGGAATGGAACGCACACCGGGACAAGCGCTTGGTGGCTGGGTGAGTTAATCGTGAAAGGCGAGCTCTACGCTGTAATGTGAGTGATTGTATATGCGAAGACACCAGAAAGTAAGCTGAAAGCCTCCCCTTAACAGAACAAGGGGGGGGAAACTCCTCCTCCTCAGAAAAACACACACACCAGAACTGTTAAACGAAATTATAAGGGGGGGCGGATTATAAAATGGAATTACAGTATAATAAGGAACTTTTGGGAACTTACCAAGCATTTCTAAAGGATCTTGAGACTTTGATAACTTTTTCTAAAAAGTAAACAGCTCTCAAACATGGCACCTCCAAGGAGGGAGGAGAAGGATAAGCAACTGAAACTGAAGTTCCCTGCAGGAAATGCCAGTCCAGCAAGTTCTGTTCCTAGACAAGACACTACCATAGACTTCCAACGTATGCTGACTGAGGCTCTGCGCCCTCTGCTGGAACAAATGACATCGCTCCATAAGAAGTTTGATGCACAACAAAGCCAGTTGAATGAAACTACCCAAAAGACAGACAAAATGGAGCAAGAGCTCAAAGAAGTGGATGACAGCACCCAGAAACTTAAAAAATAAATGCAGGTGATGGAAAAAAGAGCAACTGATGAGGCTCAACTTTTACAGCTGCAAATGGAAAAGGCAAGCTATGTCTTAAGATTCCAGGGGGTCCCTGAAGCAAGAGGAGAAGACTTGAAGCAAATTATGTGTGATGCATTGGGTCTGGTTTATTTATTTATTTATACATTCGACTTTATATCCCGCTCAGACCCCCTTATCTAGGGGGTCTCTGAGCGGCTTACAGGTCGGTGCTAGTCACCATTTTGTTCCTTAACTAGGGCCACACATATTTTGGTTGCAGATTTAAAAGTGGATATTTTACAAAACGAAATAGATACGATCTATAGGTCATATTCTGACCTGTCTGGAGGAAGTTGATAGATTGCTCATATATGTGCGTCCAACTACATGCGACCTTGATCCATGGCCCTCCTGGCTCATTAAAGCAGGCCACGAGGGGTTCTGAGGTGCCCTGCAGGAGATTATCAACATGTCCCTCTCAGAGGGACGGTTCCCTGGGGCACTCAAGGAAGCAATGGTCCACCCTCTCTTGAAAAAGCCATCTTTGGACCCGGCCGAATCGGCCAACTATTGGCCGGTGTCCAATTTGGCCTATTTGGGCAAACTTATTGAGAGGGCAGTGGCGTTACAGCTACAGGGCTTTCTGGATGATGCTTCTGTCCTCAAACTCTTCCAGTCCGGCTTTCACCCGGGTCATGGGACAGAGATGGTGCCGGTCACCCTGACTGACGACCTCCGTAGGCATCTTGATCAGGGTGGTGTGGCAGCACTGGTGGTGTTAGATCTGTCAGCTGCGTTCGACATGGTTGACCACCAGTTGCTGGCCCACCACCTCGCTGATGTGGGGATTCAGGGGCTTACCCTTCAATGGTTTGCCTCTTTTCTCCAAAGTCAGGGACAAAGGGTGGCGATGGGGGATCAGCAGTCCCAGAGACATCCCCTTGAGTGTGGGGTGCCTCAGGGGGCTGTGCTGTCCCCGATGTTGTTTAACATCTACATGCGCCCCCTTGCCCAGATTGCCCGGAGTTGTGGGCTTGGGTGTCATCAATATGCAGATAACACCCAGCTCTATCTGATGTTGGGTGGCCGGTCGAACTCTGCCCCAGATGACCTTCATCAGGCATTACAGTCTGTGGCTGGGTGGCTCAGACTGAGCCGGTTGAAACTAAACCCGGCAAAGATGGAGGTCCTACATCTGAGTCGTATCGGTTCAGGGCTGGGGCTCCCTCTCCCGACCTCTGATGGGGTGCCTTTGATGCCAGCGTCAGAGGTTAGGAGTTTGGGTGTGCTCCTGGACTCCTCTTTAACGATGGAGGCCCAGGTGGCAGCCACTGCCAAGTTGGCCTTTTACCATCTTCGGCTGGCTCGGCAGTGGGTCCCCTTCCTTGACTGTGATGACCTGGCTACAGTGATCCATGTGACAGTCACCTCGAGGCTAGACTACTGTAATGCTCTCTACTTGGGGCTGCCTTTGTTGCAAATCCGGAAGCTGCAGCTAGTGCAGAATGCTGCAGCCAGGCTGTTGATGGGTCTCTCTAGGAGGGATCACATTCAGCCTGTGCTGAAAGTGCTGCACTGGCTGCCAATAGCATACCGGATCTGCTTCAAAGTGCCAGTTCTTACCTTTAAAGCCCTATATGGCCAGGGTCCAGCTTACCTAAGGGACCACCTTTCCCCATATGTTCCCCCAAGGGCTCTACAGTTGGGGAGCCAACATCTCATGGAAATTCCAGGCCCCAGGGATATTAAATTTGCTGTTACCAGAGCCAGGGCATTTTCGGTGGCGGCTCCTACCTGGTGGAAGGAGCTTCCAGAGGAGATCCGGGCCCTGCGGGACCTTTCTCATTTCCACAGGGCCTGTAAGACGGAGCTCTTCCACCAGGCTTTTGAGTAGGAGCCACCACCACCACTATTCCACCATCGCTAATTATGCATCATGGCACCACTACCACCACTGTGTGGTTCTATTGGGGTGCAAGGTGACCCTGGAAGGAGAAGGGATGACAGGCTACTGGAATGTTGCCATTGGATTAAGATCTACCCGTCTTGTGACAAATGGAGCACTGACACTTTGGTGTTTGTATTATATTGTTTTATTCTGTTTTATGCTGTTTTTATCTGTTTTAACTTTGGCACGTGCCTCGCTGTTAGCCGCCCTGAGCTTTCGGGGAGGGCAGGATATAAATCCAAAAATAAAAATAAATAAATACATAAGAAAGAATAATCTGCCTGGCGAGATTGTGGTGAGATTCTCCAGGAGACAAGTAAGAGACCAAATACTGAAAGCAATAAGTGGAGCCATCCTGAAAATCAAGGACAAAGAAAAAAGAGTTTTGAAGGACATTCCATTTGAAGTAAGGAAAAAGGGAAAGAAATTCAGAGACTTGGCGCTGTTCTTACAGAAAAATAATGACCCTACAGATGAAGTGTTCCAGAAGTCATGCTCTTCAAATTTAAAGAGAAGAAAGAAAAAATTGACTCTATCGTAAAGGCACACAAATTTCTACATCAACATGGTCCAGCAGGTGAAGAGGATAAAGATGAATATGGCAGCAGCAAGGGAAGTGAAAAAGAAGGAGCACTGGCACCTTCTGATGAGGACTCAGTTTCTGAACTTGGGACAGCTGCCCCTAAACTAAGCTATCGGTTGAGAAACAAAAAGGATAAAAAATGAGTTGTGATTGCTCTCTAGATTCTGTTTTAAATTAATTTAAATCATTTCTCTACAGAGTTTTTTATATAGTCAAATTTGTTGGGTATTTTAGTATAAGCAACAAGAATTGTTTACTCACTTAATGTAGCAAAGTATAATCTTATTTAACTAGAAGCTAATTTTGTAAGCATTGTGTTGGGTTTTAGTGGTTCTTCTCTTGGGTTTTAGTGGTTCTTCTTTACCTGTAGTTTGTAGTTACTTTTCCTTGTTTCTTTGTAGTTTATAGAAAATGCAATTAAAAAATCCCCTATGGGGGGGACAAAGAAAAAGAAAAAGAAAGTGACATGGAGGGGGTTGTGTTCACCCTGATACTCCTCTCTCAACAGTGCATTGCAAATAGTTCTACCAGTGAAAATTTAAAATGTGAAAGATATTATTAATTAATTCATTCATTAGTATTATCCTATATAGAGACCTAAACCTACATAGAAAGGTAGGTACAACCTAGGGAAATTTAATGTAATAAACTTGCAAATTCATGACTACCACTTTCACTTAATCACTGTCTGTGGTACAAGCACATGATGTGGTCTTCAGTCAATTTTTACTCCCAGCGCACTCTCTACTGCATTGATAAATTTTTGTGGGAATTATTAGTAATCCCAGGAATTTCTGCAAATGGTTTTCTGCAAATGGATGAGTCTACTACATTTTTGCAAATACTTTAAATGATTACAGCAATGAATTAGATGGAGCATATGAAAGGGGTTACTACAGCACAATAAACTGTGGTGACTTCATATCTTGCTTTCTGTTGCTTTTGGAATGCATGGCTAGAATCCAAAGACTTATTTCAGGGATATATGACTTTTTGAACAGAACTCTCACATGGAATGTTAGAAGTTCCCGTTTCCAGGGCAGCTTCTCATTTATCAGGGACAGTGCTGTTCAAGACACAGAGGTCCCCCCGTTACACAGAAGTAGCTGCATAGTATTTTTAAAAACTACAGCCTTCTATGCCCATTGACTTCAGTGGATTTAGAAAGGTTAAACAGCAACAGTTTTATCCGCACCCTCTCTCCATGTTGGCTCTTCCATGTAGTGTGACATCGAAATGGAATAACTTCATATCACTTCCCATTCTTAGGATCTGACTGAATGAAAAATAAATACATAATTTAATTCAGGCCTGTTGGATATTAATTCTTGTTATATCTTGTTACAATGAACCTATGAGAAATTTTAACCTCATGAGAAACTATGGGTTGTGTCTGACCAGCTTTCACCACTGGTGAAAAGGGGAGGAAGAGTGAATTTTGACCACCAAAAAAAGTACACACGGAATCATGGGATGGGCATGGGCAAAAGCTATGTGGGAAAGGAGCTGTAATATGGAGGGAAATTAGGAGAGACTGAGTGGAAAAGTTGGCTGGATCCAACCCAACGTTTCTCAGTTTAAAGACAAAATGCACATGTTCAGTGTTTTCCAGAGGTATACATATTCCAGCTGCCGCCCTCTTTTTGATAGTTGTATTAACATACATAAATTTAGCTCAACACCTTTTCCCTAATGCCTGAGAACACTATTGTAATTTATTTTAATTTCTCAGCCTCTTCAAAAATTAATCTAATCTTAACTTAATCTATTTTAATGAACCCTACCTAGATGAATTAGATTTCAATTAGATTTTGATTAGAATGAATAAGTGAGATACTGCTATGGTGGAGAACAAAATAACATAGTCAGTGACATTGCCCAGGAGACATGAAAACAAGCACAAAAATAAAAGCAAAGTTGATTCTCTGGAAGCACCTATGCTTTAATGACAACATGCTTGACCACATCCTCTTTGAAATTACATCCGTGACAGTTTATCTCAGCTCATCCCTCTGGAAATGGGAAAAAAAATGTAAACATGCATAGGCAGAGAAATGCAAATAGGTCCTAGCATATAGCAAACTTTATTCTACTAGACTATCAAGAAAAATATTTTTTTATGAGCCATTCTGCTGTTTGATCTCTACTCCAAATCCAATCTTTATTAGAAACTGGATTATCTAGAGAATGGAGGATGGTATTCATACTTACAGCTAGGAATGAATGAAAACCTTCTAGGAAAAAAAAATCACTAGTCTTATAATGTCATTTTTTAAAATTCTAGGATAGCCTCAGTTTAGTCACTTTAGCTTCTAGGGAGAGTTCAGCCTTGATTTGGTCTAGAACCCACTTCTTTATCTTTTTTGGGTGTCAATGGTATCTGTAAAACTATCCTCCAACACCACATTTCAATCTACTTTCTTCCTGTCAGCTTCATACCCATATATACGAATGGGGAATACCATGGTATGAATTAACTTAATCTTGGCCACCAGCAACACATACACTTAACAATCTTTTCTAGTTCCTTCATGACTGACCTTCTCAGTCTCAATTTCCTTCTGATTTCTTGATTGCAGTCTCCCTTTTGGTTGAAGATGGAGCCAAGGAATAGAAAATCTTGAATGCTATCAATTTCTTCCTTGTCAGCCTTAAAAGTGTAATTCCTCAGTGGTCATTACTTTTGTCTTCTTGATGATCAGCTGTAATCTTGCTTCGGCACTTTCTGCTTTAACCTTCAATGATAGTAGTTTTGAGTGTTCACTGTTTTCTAACAATAATGGGGTGTGATCTGCATACCTCAAATTGTTAACATTCCTCCCACCAATTTTCACTGCACCTTCATGAAAATCTAATCCAGCTTTCTGCCAGGGTTCCCAGTCAAACCACTCAACAACGTTCCTTCAGAAGTTTCAGTTTATTGAGAGTTAGTACTTGAGACACCATGAACTCTTGTGTCAGGAATAGTGGGAAAAAGAACAGCTTCTACAATTATACCCCCTTCAAACCAGATCCCCTGATACAGTGATCTGTTATGCCAACTTCTCCAGGAAATTCCTGGAGACCCAGGGCAAATTACAACTGTTACATTCCCTGTGGGAAAAGCAGACCAGGCAGAGTCAAGCCTTCAAGGACACCAAACAGATAACAGAGCATAGCAGATGAGACATGGGGGATGGGAGGGAAGGCAAGGACGAAGGGAGAATGGTGTCCCACACATTCCAGACCATGACAGCATTAGCTGACACTTTCCTTATATGTTCTGCGTAGAGATTGAAGAGTGAGGAAGACAAAGATGTCAAAGACTGCAGCAACTATTGGACCATCACATTAGTTTCTCATGCAAGTAAAGAAATGCTCCAAATCCTAAAACAAAGACAGTTACCATATATGGAATGAGAAATGCCAGATGTTCAAGCTGGATTCAGAAAAGGAAGAGGCACTAGAGATCATTTTGCAAATTTACGTTGGTTACTGGAGCATATGAAAGGATTTCAGAAGAAAATTAGCTTGTGTTTCATAGAATACAGCAAAGTTTTTGACTACGTGGATCATGAAAAGCTATGGTTGGTTTTAAAAGAAATGAGTGTGCCACAGCATCTGAGTGTTTTGATGCACAACTTGTACTCCAGCCCAGACAAGAAGCTACTGTTAGGACAGAATATGCAGAATATGGAGAAACAGAATTGTTTCCAATTGACAAAGGTGTCAGACAAGGATATATTTTAACTTCCCTTCTTTTCATGCACACCACTAATCCCAGCAGCCCTAAGAAGCTCTAATTCTGTGCCCAGATGAATGTATGTCTAAAGCATATTTGATCTAAACATTGCTCCCTATTTTAGAATAAACAGCTCCTTAGAGACAATCTGCAGCTCCAGTGACCATTGAGTACAGCTAATACAGAACAGTGCATTAAGGAGGTGTTTTCAGAGCAATGATTTGTTTTCCAAATTAATATGGTAACTAAAACATGCCATACAGTGAAAAGCATGCTTGTGGGTTTCCTTGAATGAGGATAAAATTGCTCACAGGGAATGATGATTGTTCGGGGCCAATCGCTCATAGAATGGAGACCTGATTCATATATTATCAAAACTCCATGGCAGCTGCTTCCCTGTAGATATTTCCATAACATATCCAAATAAGCAGCTAAGGGTTCTGAACAGGTAGCATAGTTGCTAATTCTTTTGATGCAGATTTTGCACAATTAAGCCAAAAGTGATCAACATTAGGTTTGTACTTTAAGAATTGTCGAATTGGCATTCAGCGTCTTTCTAGGAGGTTTGTTGTAATCACTCAAATTCTCAGCATAAAAATCGGCTTCTGTTCTTTTTATATTTTGCTAACAGCAATCAGGCAGCTTTCCAGAAGCTTAGGTACTTAATGAGTGGTTAGATCTTTTCTCCTGGGCAGAGCAAACCGGAGTTGTGCCTGTGCTGAGATAGGTACACAGTGGCTGAATGGGAACAAAGCTGCCTCAGCAGTGCTGATGGGTGCTGCCGTGGCAGCATCTGTGGCAATCCCACCACCATGTTCTATTCTGGCATTGTTGGGAGGCGAGGGTGGCATGATAGACAGGGTAGGCAGGACCAACGGGAGCCCTGAGTCCAGAAGGCTGAGCCAAGTGTACATCACTAGCAGGGGGGCAAGAAGGGTGGGCCACAAAAGTGACACTCCTCCTTTGCAGCATCCCCTCCTAGAGAAAGCAGCTCCCATCACAAGTCCCAGCCAGCTGTCAGTGGTGAAAGGAGCATCACCCATCAGCCCTGCAGGCACCCCATGGTGGCACTCCACACACAGAGTGCACAGGACATAAGAGGCTGACAATATACAAAAATGTGGATATGAGGGTGCCCCCAACTCGCCACTAGCTGCCACAGTCAGTCAGGTGCCCACAACATTGAGGGCATCTCTGTGCCAACACACTGGTCACCCCCAGTGGAAGCACAGCAGGAGGAGGGGCAGAGGTGCTGTGGGGGCCTGGAGAGACTCTGAGATGTCTCCCAGCAGCCTCTTCATGCACTCCTGCCCAACACCTGTATCCCTCACTATGGCAAGAAGCCTCTCCAGGTGCCCAGCAGCTGCCATTGAAGATGCGGCCAGCTCCTCCATTCATTGCTGCCACCTGGAAAAGGCTTCCTGCCTATTGTGACAGCTGTTCGGCCACTCCCACTCTATTTCCACCCACATGGAGGAAACGGTGGGTGGGATGGGCTGTGTTGGACATGGGACCTGTGCCTGGGGACCAGGCAAGGGGCCAGGATCCCCTCCTTCCTCTGGGTCAACAGCAGCCATCACACCTGGGCCAGGGGCACCTGCCCCTGCCCTCCCTCTGTCTGACAGGGCAGGGCCACTGGCATTCAAAGACATCACATCTGCCCTCTGTGTCTCCTCCTCTTCAGGCACTGGGGCTGGGAAACCCAGGATGCCAAGCATCTCAGGCCCATGGAGGCTGCAGTGTAGTCAGTCTACAACATCAGCACTGAATGCCAGGGAATAAACACCTGGGCACAGGGGGAAAACACAGCAGTTATTCCACAAGAGCTCCTAGGTGGCGGCCAAGCCCCCCAAAGCCACCTCACCTCCCTCAGCTCCCAGCCTGGAAGCCCAGCCACCTTGGTCCTCCTCCCTGTCACTCAGCTCCATCTCCTCATCACTAAACACACACAGGCAGTGTCCTTGGCAAGAGGTCCTGGAGATGTCATAGGAGAACCCTGGCTGTGGAGATGAGGAAGTTGCCCTCCCCAATGGGGTGGGGATTAGTACCCAGCTATTCTGGCTGCTACTGCAACCTAGAATTGTAGAATCATAGAGTTGGAACAGACCTCCAGGGTCATCTAGTCCAACCCCCTGCACAATGCAGGAAATTCACAAACACCTCCCCCTCCACACCCTCAATGACCACTGTTCCATGCCCAGAAGATGACCAAAATAACCTCCGGGATCTCCAGCCAAACTGGCTTGCAGAAAAATTGCTGCCTGACCCTGAAGTGGCAATCAGCATTTCCTGGGTGTGTCAGGAAAGGGCCACAAGAACGAAGTACTGAGACAACCCTTCCTGCCCTCCCTCTCATGATCTGTCTAAGGTCACAGAACAGCATTGCTGTCAGATGGTCATCTAGCCTGACAGCAGTGCTGATTCTGTGAACTCAGGCATATCATGAGAGGGAGGGCAGGAAGGGCCCTGACCTCTCCTTGCTGACCTCAAAGGACAGGCCTATGGCAGCATTCTCACTCTGCGGGCCGGTGCGACATTGATAAGGACAACTGGGGGCCGGTGGGAGGCAGCAGGTGGCAGGACCTGGCTCCCACAGCTAGGGGCAGGTGATAGCAGAGACCATGCCGATCACCACAAAGGACCTCAACACCATGGCCACCCACCACCATGGGTTGTATCAACTCCCACATGTTCACCTCTGCTCCCAGCAGACCTTCCTCCACAGCTTGCTCATAAGCTACACCATTGGCTATCAGGGCTTGGACATACTTCTGACTGGGGTTGAACAAATCATTCCAGCATTTCAGAATGGACATCTCTGTCTGGATGTCATGTGCCAGGGCAGACACCTGTTTCACTGCCATACACCATAAATCATGGCAGCGGGAGGGCAATGTTTATATGCTTCTCCAAAAACCCATACAGCAGTGCCTTCTCTGCTTCAGTTGACCAGATGTTGCAGCAGTCGTGCCATATACACACAGGGAAATTTGCAGGTTGGCTATCTCACCATGGGAAGATGCCGATCCCCACCCCTCACCCCCATGCTCACGCCATGGCCATCACCTGTCAGGAGGTGGCTGCAGGCAGGCGGCAATGAACTGCCCACAGAGGAGATAGGAAGCAGCCACATGCAGGGCCGGCTCGAGGTGCTTCTGCGCCCTAGGCAGGCGCAGATGCCAACCTCTCGGTGGGGCCTGGAGACCCTTTTGCTGCTGCCACCTCCTCCCCCCCAGGAGGAAGGGGAAGGGTGGGTGAGCTGCGGTGTGGGTCTGGTTCAGGGATGGGGCCAGGCAGCACGGAGGGGCGGCCTCGCAGAGCCTAGAGCGCAGACGAGAGAGACGGAGGGAGCGAGCGAGAGATGAGCCGGGCGTCCTGCACCGGCAGCAGTAGCAGACCCCCAGGGCAGGCGGAGATGCAGGGCGCGGGGGGGGGAGTCGGTGGGCTTCCCACGCGGTGAGGTGTTGCTGCCACTCAGTAAGAACCGCTTCGGCTTCCCAATTGCGGGATCGGGTTGCAACATGCAGGGCAGCCAGAGGCTCTTTGGAACGATCAAATAAAAGTGAACAATCCAATCCACCCCCTCTTATTTTTTGCTACGGAGATCATGCCTCCAGCTTGTTTCGTCAGCCTGCTTTCCTGCGACTCCCGGTGCTCGTCCTGTGGCGGCAAGGAGCGAGCAGGATTGCGGGGGTGCAGCTACTCTGCCGCTATCAGGGCTACTTTTAAAAGGGAGCTCCGTGGGGGGGGTATGGGCGGTGCGAGAAAGAGGCTTTCTTTTCCTGATTCCTCGATTGCTGAGAGAGGAGATGGAGGCAGGGCGAGCGGATGGCGGGCGGCAAGGTGTGCTGCAGCATCATGGTGCGCATGTGCTGGGATTGTGCAGCTCTGAAGTGCACAGCCACGGCTGCCCGTGCGCCACGCCCCCCACGTGCCGCCCGTGGGTTCCCCAACAAAAGCTTCCCCAGCCTCCCTCCACCGGGCACTCCTGAGTTGTTAAGGGCAAACTGACCCCGGCCCTGTGCGCGAGAGGGGCGGGCGCCTGGTTAGGGAGGCGCCGGGGGTTGGGGCAGGGGCACAGTTTGGCGCCCCTGAGGGCCAGCCCACCCTAGGCGAGCCCTTAGTTCACCTAGCGGGTGAGCCGGCCCTGGCCACATGGATAAGTATGGCTCTGACTGCCCACCACCTTCATGATTGCCGTCCCTTTTTTCCTTTGCTGCCCCCTTTCCACAGGAGGCAATGTGCCTGCTGGTACTAGGCTCACATCAGCACCTTCCACCTTCTGGATAATACCTGTCTCGAATGGTTTCATCTAGAGTCACCACCATCTAGGCCCTGTGCAAGAAGCTCAGGCCAGCCCTCCAGGGCAAAGCTCCCGCTCCCTGTGCCATCCCCATCTTGCAGAAAATCCTGCTCTCCCTGAGGTTCCTGGCCACCAGATCCTTCCAGGGGGTCATTGTAGAGGTGCTCAAGGTGTCATAATCCTCCACTAGCTGCTGCCTACATGGCTTTCTGGATGCCATGCTGGCACACATCCAGAAGCATGTACGCTTCTCCACTGAAGAGGGCAACCTTTCACGCGCAGGGCAGGGTTCACATTATTCAGAGGTTTTCCCAACGTGGTGGGGGCCATTGACTGCACACACATTGCCCTCATCATCCCCTGGAAAGACCTGCAGTTCTACTGTAATCACCACCATTTCCACAGCCTGAATGTTTAGGCATCCTGTGACCACCAGAGCCTCTTCATGGTGCTTGTGGCCAAGTTCCTGGATGACATCCATGATGCCTAGATGTTTTGTAGCATCTGGCCTCAATTGCCTGTTGGCTGCCTGGCCAGAGGCCAAAGGATGGCTCCTGGGTTAGTATGGATGGCATGGCTGGGTGGGCATACAGCAAAGAACAGCATCCCTGACGCCTCATATGCCATTCCTTCCAGGTGACCGAGGGTATCCCCTGCTGCCGTATCTGCTGATACCATATAATGAAGATGACCCGAGGAACTGTGCAGCCTACAACCAAGCCCACTGACAAATATGCATAGCCATAGAGTGAGCATGTGGCCAGTTAAAGATGTGATTCCGATGCTTCCACCACATAGGAGGCTGCAGAGCTATTCAGCCTTTGGCAGTGATGAAGCTGTTTGCAGTGTACACCATGTTATACAACATCACCATGTGCCAGCACCTCCCACCTCTCTTTGGTGGGTCCAATGTGGAAGGTTCTTTGGCTGGGGAATGGGACTGCATGCTGTAACCGGGGGATTCTGAGAGGCATGACCTTAGGGGCTATCTCCAGTGGGAGCATATGTGGGAATGCATCTGGCAGCAGTAACATCCCAATTGCTGCAGCAGCCACTTGGGGGCCTCTCCTCCCCTCTGCCTGGCCAGGGAATTACAGAACCACTGGTGGCTCGCCCATGATGCCTTAGCCCCACCATCAGGCTTGGAGGCACCTTCGGCCATTTTGGAGATATCAGAACTGACAGGGTGTCCTGCTTACCAGACTGGATTGATCACAGCAGCACCCCTGGGGGCAACTGGCCAGAAACAGTTCTTGGTCAGGTCTGCAGACACATGCCTGTGGCCCAGCTGCCAGAGCCATGGTGTCCTCTGGCATCCAGACAGGTCAGTGTGGTTGCCGCCATGGGGGCCGAGTGCATCTAGGAACACTGGATCCCCACAGCTATTGCCAGGAAGTGCCCTCCCCCTCAGCCATTCTGTTCTTCAAATTGCTCAGGATCCCCTGAAAAGGGGAAGGGATGACATTGACTACGGAGCTAGCAATTTCCTCCAGGTGAGACGGTTATGCCATGTGTCAGTCACACGTTTGACTGGATGGCTGAGGTGTAATTTCTGCAGGCACTATGGAATAAGCGTTGGGTTGTGGAAGGGACCACACATTTGTACAGATGACTGATCCGTCCATGGTGCAGGCCCCCTGTATCCACCTAATGACAGGTGGATGCTCTTAACTCTGTGGGCACTGGTCCTCAAGATGCTAGTGCATGTGTGAAACCAGACTCTCAATGGGCAGTGATGGCATTTATCCTCATGGTTGCCATGCTGGTGGGGGGCATCTGAAAGGCTGATGTGCATATATATTACAGTGCCCATCACGGTGCCCAGCTGCCGCTGCTTTTAGTCATTCAAGCCCCTTATTTGCATACCTAAATGTTCTCTGGGGTGCCTGGGGTGCGGATGGCCCTGGTGAGTCTCTGTAAGGCTCTGACCTCTGAAATTGACCAGATCCCCTCTGCAGTGCTTCTGGCTATTGGTTAAGCCACACTGTGGTGCCAGGCCTTTATGCCTATGGCTTTGTTGCAACAATGGATCCAGCACTCCTTATCCTATATGTTTTTAGACTATCTTGCTCCTGATAAGAACCGGAGAAGCCTTCTATAGAGTTGTTGACTTATGCATTGTAAAATTGTGAGCTTTGGTTCCAGGAAAAATATGTCTGCCTGAAGAAGAATCTGTCGAAACATGCAATTTTTGCCCAGGAGGCGTGTTGCTTGTTTTGATGGTTGCTGAATCACTTTGTGTGGAAAATATAACTGCCTGCTGCGTTTCTCATCATTTATGATGGTTGCAACCTCCATCAGTCTCTTATCAGGAGCAAGATAGTCTACAGCACTGTAATAGGTCTCTGTAGCTGTGGACTTTTCTGTTAATATAATGTACTTCAGGTTTTTGTACTATCATGAATATGTATAAGATATACCAGGGTCTGTATTGTATGTAAATCAATATATGTAGACACAAGTGCATATTAGTAGAGGGTGTGTTTCTTCTAACACGGTGTTTCTTTATGTTTGTCCACCTGGAGGTTGACAACCCTACTCGGAGAGCATCACTAGGTCTTAGTAGCTGCTTGACTATGATGATGATCAACCTACATGTGCAATTTTATATCCTCAAATGACTGTATGGTTGCTGCACACAGACAAAGGGAAGCTCAGCACTCTTTGAATGTGATGGTGGTGGTGGAAAGTGCCATCAAGTCGCAGCTGACTTATGCTGTCCCCGTAGCACTTTCAGGGCAAGAGATGCTCAGAGGGGGTTTGCCATTGCCTGCCTCTGCATAACAACCCCGGATTTCCTTGGTGGTCTCCTGTCCAAGTACTAACCAGGGCTGAGCTGGCTTAGCTTCCAAGATCTGACAAGATTGCATTAGCCTGGTCCATTCAAGCCATTTATTTATTTAATTCAATTTGTATCCCGCCCTCCCTGCTGAAGCAGGCTCAGGGCGGCTTACATTAAAAGGGCATCTTTAAATGTAGATGATATTAATGTGTTAAATTATTATTTCTTCAGCATTTTACTAAGGCAGCTCATTAAAATACCAGACAAACACACACACACATACACACAATTCCTGCATGAAACCTTAGACACCGAGATCGTATTTCAGAGGCGCTTTCTCAATAAACACAGGTTCATATGTGCATCGGGAAAAGAAACCTTGATGTATGCTGTATTAATTCACATCAAGACTGCATTTTGCCTCCACTGACACAATGCATTGGGTCAAGTTCAGTTTTCAAGCTGAAGGAGTGGTCTTGTACGCACAGGCCTTCATCTGTTCATCCCCAGATTCCTTGCCAAACTTGAAACCATCTGATCTAATACAGCTTCAGCTCCTTCCCATCATTAAACCTGAAGTTGCATTTTATGTTTCTGTCAAGTATATCATTCATTGCTGGGTAGCCTACTTTTCATGGTCTAGGAGACAGACAAGGTGTCATCTATTGTTAGGGATAAGCAAACCATATTGTAGCAGACAACCTACAATTTGCAAACACGTTGAGACCTTCAGGCAAGTATTCACACTACATATTATGTAATGACTCACACTTATTTCTTGAAAAAATAGCAGGCTTCTTCCCCAGCTTCCTCTGTTATGAAGGCAGATGAAAAGAAATCATTTTACATCTCTGCAAGTCCCTCATCCTCCTTAATTGCTTCCTTTCTTTCCTGGTACATGTACCAATTCCCTAATACTTTTCCACCTTCTTACAGCCTCAAAGGCTTCCTTTTTAAATATTGTGGATTTGCTTTCATAGAGGCAGTATATTTTATCCTCTGGGCTTGGGAATTCTTGATTAGCATATTTTGAACAAGCCTAAAATAAAACTAAATTGGCAACCCAGTACTTTAGACAATATGACACCGCTGGCATATATATTATATATATATATATATAATGAGATGTACATTTGTTATATTCCAACTATTGTCTGCCACATTTTATGTCCTTAATAAAGGCTTTTTTCATACTTGGCATAATGATAATTTCTCCCTTGGTAAGAATGACTGCAGATGAACTGTTGGCTGTGGGGAACCATGTGCAAAGTAAATGCATCTATATTTTCAATACTATTAGAGAAGGGCTTTGAAGAACTTTTATAACATTTGGGGGCTGTTCATGTGCATGCTTGAACCTCATTTACTAATATAGTAAAGGTAAAGGTTTCCCTTGCTCAAAAGCTAGTTGAATCCGACTCTAGGGGGCAGTACTCATCTCCGTTTCCAAGCCGAAGAGTCAGTGCTGTCCGAAGATGTTTCCGTGGACATGTGACTAGCATGACTAAATGCCAAGGTTCTGTGCATGACTAAATGCCCAAGTGGTACCCATTTTTCTATTTGCAGTTTCTTGCTTTCGATCTTCTAGGTTGTCAGGAGCTGGGGCCAGCAACGGGAGCTTACTGCATCACATGGCACTAGAGTCTTGAACTGCTGAACTATAGACCTGGTCTGCAGCTCAGTGTCTTAGCCTCTGAGCCACCACTTAAATAATATATCAAATATCATATATATGTTAGGTAGTTTATTTTTGTGATTTCTAGTTCTAATTGAGGTGGCTTGCAATTAAAATACAATAACATTATAAAACAACAAGCCATTAAAAGGAAACCATGGGACATAAATAGCATTAAAAACTATTCATAAAACAGACCCCAGACCAGAAGCAGATGATTTAGAAAGCTGGTAAGATAACCCCCCTAATTAAAAGTCTGGGTAAAAAGATGTGTTTTGGCTTGACACCTTGATAGTAAAGTAGGTAAGCCTCAAAGCAGACGGTGTTCCAAAGGGGAGGCGGCACCACAGAAAATGTCCTGTCTCTAGTCAGCACCACCTCTTCTCCAAAGGAACCTCTGAAGGCACAGAGAACAGAGCTTGAGAAGCAGATAGTATGGGAGGACTTATGGTGACCCCACTAAGGGGGTTTCAAGGCAAGTGAGAAGCAAAGGTGGTTTGCCATTGCCTCTGCAAAGTCTTCCTTGGAGTTCTCCCCTTCCAAGTCCCAACCTGGACTTAGCTTCCAAGAGCTGATGAGATCAGGCTATATGATACCACCTTTCCTCCCAGAAAGACATTTATCCCCTAGTAAACAAAAGGTAGGCAAGTGGGGACCTGCAAGAAACTTGCGGGGAGAATGCATTCCATCCCCAAAACCTCTGCTCCCTTCCCTCTCCCCCATCTCAATATAATCTTCCACCCTCTCTTTCTCCCCCCCCTTCACTTCCCTGACAATCTTACTCCCCTTTCTTTCTTCCTGCTTCCACTTCTGTGTCAAACTTTTCCTCTATATTTCTCCTCCTCCCTTTCCCTGACAACCTTACCCACCTCTTTTTCTTTTCTTTTTCTCATTCAATGTCCCCCTATATTTCTCCCCTTCCCCTTCTCTAACAATTTACCCCCTGTCTTCCCCCTAAACTTCTCTGTCAATATTTACCCATCTCTCTCCCCCCCCCTTACCTTGACCTCTTCAGCTGCCGTATCGGCAGCAGATTCCACTGGGGGCAGATTCCTCCATTCCACTGACCTCCAGATTCCACTGGGGGCACTGGGAGCCACTGCATCAGTGGCAAGTTCCCCAGTAGATTGAAGGACCCTGGATCCACAGTGTTAGAGTAGGGCCCCTTGCAGCCAGCAGGGCTCCAGGAGCTGCCATATTGGCAGCAGAGCCCCTGGCAGCCAACAGAGCTCTCTGGAGCTGTCACATCAGCAGCAAGGTCATGCCCAAGTGGTACCCATTTTTCTATTTGCAGTTTCTTGCTTTCGATCTTCTAGGTTGTCAGGAGCTGGGGCCAGCAACGGGAGCTTACTGCATCACATGGCACTAGAGTCTTGAACTGCTGAACTATAGACCTGGTCTGCAGCTCAGTGTCTTAGCCTCTGAGCCACCACTTAAATAATATATCAAATATCATATATATGTTAGGTAGTTTATTTTTGTGATTTCTAGTTCTAATTGAGGTGGCTTGCAATTAAAATACAATAACATTATAAAACAACAAGCCATTAAAAGGAAACCATGGGACATAAATAGCATTAAAAACTATTCATAAAACAGACCCCAGACCAGAAGCAGATGATTTAGAAAGCTGGTAAGATAACCCCCCTAATTAAAAGTCTGGGTAAAAAGATGTGTTTTGGCTTGACACCTTGATAGTAAAGTAGGTAAGCCTCAAAGCAGACGGTGTTCCAAAGGGGAGGCGGCACCACAGAAAATGTCCTGTCTCTAGTCAGCACCACCTCTTCTCCAAAGGAACCTCTGAAGGCACAGAGAACAGAGCTTGAGAAGCAGATAGTATGGGAGGACTTATGGTGACCCCACTAAGGGGGTTTCAAGGCAAGTGAGAAGCAAAGGTGGTTTGCCATTGCCTCTGCAAAGTCTTCCTTGGAGTTCTCCCCTTCCAAGTCCCAACCTGGACTTAGCTTCCAAGAGCTGATGAGATCAGGCTATATGATACCACCTTTCCTCCCAGAAAGACATTTATCCCCTAGTAAACAAAAGGTAGGCAAGTGGGGACCTGCAAGAAACTTGCGGGGAGAATGCATTCCATCCCCAAAACCTCTGCTCCCTTCCCTCTCCCCCATCTCAATATAATCTTCCACCCTCTCTTTCTCCCCCCCCTTCACTTCCCTGACAATCTTACTCCCCTTTCTTTCTTCCTGCTTCCACTTCTGTGTCAAACTTTTCCTCTATATTTCTCCTCCTCCCTTTCCCTGACAACCTTACCCACCTCTTTTTCTTTTCTTTTTCTCATTCAATGTCCCCCTATATTTCTCCCCTTCCCCTTCTCTAACAATTTACCCCCTGTCTTCCCCCTAAACTTCTCTGTCAATATTTACCCATCTCTCTCTCCCCCCCCCCTTACCTTGACCTCTTCAGCTGCCGTATCGGCAGCAGATTCCACTGGGGGCAGATTCCTCCATTCCACTGACCTCCAGATTCCACTGGGGGCACTGGGAGCCACTGCATCAGTGGCAAGTTCCCCAGTAGATTGAAGGACCCTGGATCCACAGTGTTAGAGTAGGGCCCCTTGCAGCCAGCAGGGCTCCAGGAGCTGCCATATTGGCAGCAGAGCCCCTGGCAGCCAACAGAGCTCTCTGGAGCTGTCACATCAGCAGCAAGGTCCCCAGGAACCTCTGCACCAGTGGCAGAGACCTGGCGGTTGCAGGGCCCTCCAGAACTGCTGTGCTGGCAGCAGGGCACTGGGCAGCTGAAAGGGCCCCTGGGAGCCACTGCATCCACTGGGCAGGTGAGCCTGATCCATGGATCTCACATGGAGTGTATCAATAGATCCTAGGTGACCTATTGTTTTACACCATACATGTCTCCCGGGTGAGAAGGGGAAAGTAGCCAGCCAGCCTCTTTTACTCATGCTTTGAAACTGATTTCCCAGGCCGCTGTCTGACTGACACCCATTTTGGCTCAAGCAGTGCCCTACGATTTTAGGGTATACAGAGGGGTGTTTCTCCCTTAAGCTGCCCCTCAGCGGGAGAAGGGGTCTGACTGCTAACATTTCCATCACTAATTTATACCTTACATTCATTCTCCATAAGAGAGGAGCTTTTCCTTTTATCTCCCTGTGTACTATATGAAGGTAAAGATGTGAATTTCTGTGAAGATAAAGGAGCCAGTTAAAAAGAGGCCTTAATAAGTGTGTGTGTGATGTGAGTACAAAAAAGTAAAATTGAAAGCCCTTTCAAAAGAGAAATTAATTGTTAAAAAACTGGAATTGCCCTGTAACTAATGTTGCCAAAGAGAGCCATTAAAAAAATGTAAGGCTCTTCACTACTCAATAATGTTCCTACCAATTAAAATAGAAATTATTAGATTCCGTGTAATTTCAAACATCCCACTCCTAGTACAAAACAATGAGTTTGTTATACCTATATTTAGCTAAATATAGATACAAAGTAGATTAGACTACATATTAATGCGTAAAGCTGATGCATAGGGATATGCTGTTAACAAAGGCCCAACTTTTGAGAGATCAAGGAAGGGATTCACTCAAGCAGCATTTCTGAGATACAAAGATTTTGTAATGTACCATGAGTCTGAGAAAGGAGGATTAGAAATAAAGTAAATAAGTGCATAAATAAAGAGTATCTGTAAAAGAGTAAAAACTACATCAATAAATAAAGAGAAAAGAAGAAAATGTAATTAAAGATAAAATTACTAGCACACCTTTTATCAGAAGTTGATGTGACTATCACTCAGGTCGAACAATGACACCATTCAGTGGGAAGTCACATTTCCACACACACACACAAAACTGGTTCAAGTGCTCCTGTTTCATGTGCTAAAACTAAAAAGTTGTCTCATCTTTCACCCAGCTTCAAATATTGCAAATAATGAAAAATCCCAGTGGTGATTTGTTCACAATTCAAAATATGCAGTATCTGAAGCAATTTTGCATATGTGTAATTTACAGCCCAGCACAATTATTTAGGATCATTAGATCTTTAACTTCTCTTACAGAGATAACCCAAAATGTTAGGATTTTAGCCATTAGCTGTGAGGCTTTTGTGAGCTTTTTTGCAGATAAAGAGGAATTTCAGACGGATGATATAATCCGGAAGAGTAATGGTTCCCAAACGGTTTCTGGTCTGTCATTTCAGACAGAACCATTTTAGAACTGGTTCCCTACTGGAATATATTTTTAATTTCACACACAAAAGCTTCTGTCTCGTTTAGGAAATGGGGCTGAAGCATTTTACCCGTCAACCACTTCCAAGTAGTCTTCAGTTTCCTCTTCCAGTTCGATGCACTTTTTCCTGCCATTTTTCACCCGCGTGGGTGATCTCCAGCTTCTTTTTTTGAACATTTGCTTTATAGCGCTATAGCGCTATAACGGATTAGCATTATATCAATCCCATTGGAATGCCTGGAGTGTTTTGTTATAGTGCTATAGTGTTATAGCGCTCTAAAGCGAATGTTCAAAAAAAAAGCCAGAGATCGCCCGCACGGGCAGGAAACGGTGGGGGAAAAGCGGGAAAATGTGGTGCAGTCTGAAATGGCAAACCGCTTCAGATCCAGCTCTTTACCAGAAGGGGAAAGCCATGTGTGAAATGGCAGCCCTATACCGGTTTACTCCATGACAGATCAAAAACGGCTTCAAAACGGGTTAAAAAGGGTAATGTGAAATTCCTCAAAGTCATGTCACTCTGCTGTGACCTCCCTGCCAATATTAATATGGTACCTAAACTGGTGGCCTCTTGGTTGTCTTTGGATTCAGTACTTGACTACCTCAGCTGACTCTCCCAGGCTGACATGGACAGGATTCTGGGTGCTGCTAAGCCAACCACCTCCCTCTTGGATCCATGTCCATCATGGCTGGTGAAAGTCAGTGTTGAGGGAATACGGAGCCCCCTGATGAACATCATCAATCTGTCCTTCAGTTTGGGGATTTATCTGGGCGGATTAAAAGAGGCCGTGGTAACACCACTCTTAAAGAAACCATCTCTGGATCCTACTGATCCTCCCAATTACCACTCAGTCTTGAAGCTTTTGTTTCTGGGCAAGGTACTTGAGAGAGCAGTAACAGAGCAGCTCCAGAGTTTCCTGAAGGACATGTCAGCCCCAGATCTGTTCCAATTCAACTTCTGCCACCGCAATGGGGCAGAGACAGCACTGGTAGCCCTCACAGACAATCTCTGCAGACAGCTAGATTGAGGCATGTCAGCGCTGCTGCTATTGCTTGACTTGTCAGCACCATTCAGCACAGTTGACCATGATCTATTGACCCACTGCCTCACCAATGTAGGAGGTCATGATATGGTCTTTAAGTGGCTTACCTCATTCCTCCAAGGTTGGGGGAAGATGGTAGCACTAGGAGAGAAGGTGTCACCTCGATACTCCCTGGTGTGTTGGGTCACTCGGGAGCAATCCTCTCTTCAATGTTGTTCAGCATCTATAAGCACCCCCTCATCCACTTAATGTGTTGTTTCAGGCTGGGTTGTCATCAATATCCAGGATACCCAGCTATATCTGTTGATGGATGAGCGGATGTACACCACCAGTGTTCCCTCTAAGCTGAGTTAGTGTGAGCTAGCTCACAGTTTTTTAGCCTCTGGCTCACACATTTTTGTCTTAGCTCAGGAAGGATGGCTCCAGAGCCAACTAATTTATGCAGTCGTCCAACTGCTTGCTCACAACTTTAATGCCCATAGCTCACAAAGTAGAATTTTTGCTCACAAGACTCCACAGCTTAGTGGGAGCATTGGACACCACCCCTGCAAATCTGGTGGAGGGGCTAGGGGCTGTGGTGGGCTGACTTAAACAGACCTGTCTGAGACTGAATCCATCTAAGATGGAGGTTCTGTGACTGGGTGGGGGTGACACAGGGTTGGGGGATGAACTCCTGGCTCTTGACAGTGTGCCTCTGTCACTCATGCTGACTGTCAGGAGCCTGGGTGTGATTCCAGATGCCTCCTTATAGATGGAGGCCCAGATCACAAATGTTACCAGACTGATGTTTCTTCAGTTACCCCAGGTCAGACAACTGGCCCCCTTCCTGTCCTGCTCTGACCTAGCCACAATAATCCATGCAACGTCACCTCCACGCTAGACTACTGTAACTCACTGTTCTTACTGGAACCCCATGTATGGCACATGTTCAACCAGTGCTTCACAAGCTGCACTGGTTCCAGGTTGAATACAGGATCAGGTTCAAGGTTTAGCTATTAACCTTCAAGGCCCTAAACGGTCTGGGACCAATGTATCTACTGGACCGCCTCTCCTGGTATACCTCTGGTGAGAAGAACCTACTCATGATCCCTTGCCTGAAAAATATCCAGCTGTCCTCAACCAGAGCCAGGGCCTTTCCAGCCCTGGCCTCAATCTGGTGGGACTCTCTGCCAAATGACATCTGTGCCCTGAGGGACCTAATGCAGTTCTGCAGGGCCTGTAAGACAGAAATGTTACACCAGGCCTATGACTGAGGACAGTAACAGCCTTGATATATCCTGCCCCCCCTTCTCTCCTCCTTCCCCATGAGGTAAGGATGCAAATTGGCCTATGTAAGCTTTATCTGAAGTAGCTTTGCATTGTTTAGTGTTTTCACTGTTTTCAACTTGATTGCCAATGTATCTATTGGAATTGTTGTTCACCACCCTGAGCCCTGTGTCTACAAGTTAAATTTGTAAATAAATATAGCAACCATCCACCCAGCATATGCCCCAGAATCATCACAGGCAGCGATTTTGCTCCTGTGCAGTCAGTGGCATTCACTGGGCAGCAGCTGTTATCATCTTAGTTAAATCCAGTCAGTTCTGAACATGCCCTATCAATCTACCTGCTTTTCTGTTAGCTACAGTTTCCCAGGAGCAGTATAAGAATGCACAATTGTTGATCCATTTTAAAATACTTGATAAGCACTCTTGGCTTTAGCAACCAACCAAGCAACCTATTTTCTATAAGTCAATCAGCAAGACTGTCTGTTGGATTCTGTATGTATCACCTAAGATATAGAGATGCAGAAAGAAATAAACAACAATAGTCAAAAATAGAATGGTCACTGAGTTTCAAGAATAATTATGGGTCTCAAAGCAGGAAGAAAGCTCTCCAAGCACCAATTCATATCTTTCCAGTTCAGTGAATGCCTACACATGATGAAGCAAGGCCTAATGCACTACCTCCCCATTGTCAGCAGTTGGGCACCTCCTCAAGCTCAGAGCATCCTGGGGCAAGCACTACCAGGGCCTGGGCAAGTCAAGGCACTGTTCAGACATGGATGCCAATCTCAGAGCTCCATGGGAAAGTAAGACAAATATACTTTGATTAAATCAGGAAGTGATGTGAACAGATGTCATTCCCCCACCCTAAAAGGCACGCATAACTTAAGCAAATGCGAAACATCTCCAGAAGACTTCTTTAGTGACTCAAGCAAACAATTATCCTCAAACACTCTTTTGTATATGCAAGATCGCTTTTTCCTCTTTGCTATCGCCTAAGTTCAACTCAGTCCCTTTATCTCAGCGTCACCTGTCCAGTCAAGCCTTCCTGGGTCATCAACAGGGCCATTAGCGGCCCTTGAGCCCTGGCCCAAACCTTTGTTTCACCCAGGGAAAAGCAATCATCATGATTGTTCTCTAAAAGTTTCTCACTGGAAAGGACACACACCTTCCCACAGCCTCAGGGCACAATTTTCCTATAAGAATCAGGCCCGAAAACTCACTTAGTGTAATGTGTGTTCATGGTACCGACCCCACTTTTGCCCCCCCCCCCTTTGCAGAATGAAATGCTGGTCATTTCTCTCTAGAGCTGCTGCTTCCGCAAACCTTTCCACGACTGGCAAATAACACCCAATTCCTAAAACACTGTGTTCCTGTTCCTTCCTGCCTTTCCAGTTAACTCTTGAATGTTGTATGTTTTGCTGAATGAACCTTTGTTTCCCCCCCTCCTTTTCTCTTTTAATACAAACACTATTTTGAACAAATTGCCTGTTTATTTGAGATTTCTCACAGTGACAATCCTGTTCAGGGTCTCAAAATCGACTGGCCCTCCCGGGTCCCAAAAATGCCAGGTTGGCCACAACCAGGGCCAGGGCCTTCTCAGTGGTGGCTCGCACTAGTGGAACAAGCTCCCAGAAGACATCAGGGCCCTATGGGACCTTTTACAGTTCCGCAGGGCCCGCAAGATGTTGCTCTTCCACCAAGCCTTCAGTCAAGAAGCCGTGGCTAATAACTGAACTGTGATAAGGCCCTGTTCCCCTGGACTTCCACCAGCAGCCTGTGCCTGCCACATAAATAGATCAAGATGAGTTGATCATTAACGCAGACTGCATCCCATTTAAATATTCCATCATGATTGTTTCCACCATCTCTGTGCAATAATATTATTAGTTCCATTGTTACTAGCACTTTATGATAGTTCGGATTGTTTATGATTGTTTTATGATTATTGTTTCTGCCATCTCTATGCAATAATATTATTAGTTCAATTGTTACTAGCACTTTATGAGAGTTCGGATTGTTTATGATTGTTTTATGATTGTTACTTTATGTGTTTTAACCTTTTATGTAAGCCACCGGGAGCCTGCTTTGGCAGGGAGGGCGGGGTATAAATTGAATGAATAAATAAATAAACATTGGTGTTTCAATCCTGGTTGCCTCCTCTTGCAGAGTCTCCAATGGTAATTCCCCCAACTAATTGGATACTGCCCCTTTGGGTAACACTATGAGGACCTCTCCACGGGTTCTTGGCTAGCTAATAGTACAGCAGCTGGGTACCTTTCAGAGTTCATACTGATTTTTTTTTAAAGAGAGAGAGAGAGAGAGAGAGAGAGATTTTAATTTACTTATATCATGTATACCATGCCTTTCTCCCCAGTGGGGGCAGGAAGCAGCTTACATTATTCTTCTCTTCTCCGGTTTAGCCTTACAACAACCATGTAAAGTAGGTTGGCTGAGAATATGTCACTGGCCCAAGATCACCCAGCAAGATCCATGGAAGAATAGGGATTCAAACCTGTGTTTCCCAGATCCAAATCCAGCACTGTACCCACTATGCCACACTGGCTCACTGGGAAGTAGCATGTATGAAACTAACCAGAAACTTGTTTGTTTTACAGAGATGTCACTATTTACATGAGGCATATATCCATCTTTTCAAATTTCATATGAATAAGCTTGCATGGCAGAGTCCACGACCATCCTGATTTTTCCCCCTCTGAACATAGAAGTGCACTTAGGAAGATAACTAAGCACTGGACAATCCACAGACCAGTGTGTCCCGTAAGTGCTGAGCAGGTGCACTAAGGAAAGATGATTCCTGTACACTCAATTACTTATGCCTGACTCAGAATTAGTTATGTACCTTAAGCACTTAGACAAGATGCTTTCTGATATGAGAATGACTTTCAAGAGTGCTCCTGTCTCTTGCATCACAGGAAGCCACACTAAGACACAATCCTCGATGTTCTGTTCAGATTAATCAGGGAACTATGAAACTAATCTCAAAGCAATTTGCTACACAATTCCTTTCAGGTCTCAGTGACAATTATTCTGCATTCCCTGTCCAATGTAACATCAGGTAAAGATACCTGTAGAATTTCCAGATTGTCAGGGCTTTAACCCATTATTAATCCTCACAAGTTCTCTTTTATAGAGGCATGACTGCCAACCTGATGTATACTGCTTTGCCAAGGTTACCCTGTCAATCTGTCACTGACCAGGGACAAGAAATTGGCTTTGCCAATGAAGCAACATCTGTCAGCAAAGAAGTAGTGCAAATTTTGTCAGATCTCTTCCCCATCAACAGCATAATGAAGGAATGAAAACCAGCAGACGTGTGATGCAGAGCTGTCAAATTTTTCAAATAATGAGAAGGACAGACTGACATCTCGGTTTATGGTTTGGCCACCATTCTATCATCACAAGAACAAACATACTTTTCTATAGGATATAACTGATTAAATTAGCCATTTGATGCACTGGAGTGGACAGATGGGTTTTGACACAGAGGTCTTGTCCATTCAGTGGGTCAGCTTTTTCTTTTTAAACAGTGATGATATTGAAGCCAACATTGTAGCTTAGCCCAGGCCAAATCATATCCCCCACCCCATGTGGTAATGAAATCATCATTATCTGTAATGAAAATAGAAAAGCAGGATGAATTACATGAATGATTTTAAAAATGTTGAGAATCAGGACAATAGATTCCCTTGGGTAAAAGTTGACCCCCATAATTCCAGCCAAAGTAAGACATTCCCTGAAGAAAGAAAAGGTTAGTAAATGTAAATAAAGTTCCCAGCATGCACCATGCTCTATGGATGCTATCTATCTCAGCCACTGAAGAGATAGGGGAGGAAAAGGAGGACAAAAGAAGAAAGCAGGGCTGCTGCAAGAATTTCCCATCTCTCCACTTGCCTCCCACCACCACCATTCACTCCCTATCTGGAGGACAGATAAAACTGGGCAGTGGAAGAGGAGGGGTGAATCCCAGGGGAGCACTTAGAACCTCAAGGCATTCTAGATGACATCAATAGGTGCACCCTGGTGTGCAAAGCACTCAGAGAGCTCAGATTCCAGCTCGGATAAAATGAGCTTTGTGATGAGGTCAACAAATTCATTGTGTCTGAGCTGAAATCCCATGTATGCTGGGGACCTCCCTGGGGTTCATCTGTCGGCTAAACTGGGTTAATATTGCTCACTGATTCATTTATCCCCAAGCCTGGGCGCTTTTCCTAGATTCCAGACTAGCCCCCTCCACATACACAATGTCATATATTAATGCGTGAAATTGGAGGATGTAACTTTCCCTCTGTTAATTCCTCCCCACAGTTCAGGGGCACCTAAGCAAATTATATTCCCAAGCAATCCTATGCAGAACTGGGCATGACAGCCTAATGAAATGAGGATGAAAGAGGAAATCATGTGGGGAGGGAATACAGGGGTAAATGAGGTGCACCCTGCAAATCCTTGGGTTTCCTGTTTCTACTTTCTTATTTCTGTAGTTCATTTTTATCCCACCCTGCGTATAATGAGCTCAGGGCAGCCTACAGGGTTCTCACTTTCTCCTTCTAAATTATCCTTGCAACAGCCCTGTTAAGATATATCCAGGTGTGCAGCCATGTTGGTCTGAAGCAGTAGAACAAATTTTGAGTCCAGTGGCACCTTTAAGACCAACAAAACGTTTATTCAAGGTATGGACTTCCGTGTGCATACACACTTCCTCAGATGCACTGAAATGGAAGTTAACTTTGTGTTGGTCTTAAAGGTGCCACTGGACTCAAAACCTGTTAAGATATGTTGGGCAGTAAGAGAGTGACTAGCCCATGGTCACCAAGTAAGTTTTATTACAAGCAGGGGTTTTTCTTCTCAGTCCTAATACAATACCCCGACTATTAAATCACACTGTCTTCACCTACTTTTTACAGTTTTTTAATACCAAGATAAAGTTAGGGGGACATTACCATAGCCAAAGGAAGGGAGGGAAAGGTTTGCATGCGTGGGTTTGAATCCCACCTTCGTCGCCAGTGAAAAGTACTGAGACTTACTAGCGATTTCAGCTCTCATACTTTATTTCAGCTCTGAACAAGACAACTCTAACCGGCTCGCAGACCAGTTTATAAGTGCAACAATCCCACACCCCAAACACACCCACACACAAGTGATTGGCTATTTACAGTGGCTGAGAGTTCCATTGGCTCTCGGCCGGGAGCCTAGCCTGCCGATGGGTGCGGGCTAGGATCCGCTTGACCCATTGTTACTGTGAGCAAATCTCGGCCGCTTCGCATGTCTTTGTGGTGACCTAGCCGCACACGCGGTCGGAGATTGATACATGTATGGATGTTGACAATCAGACTTTTCCCATGATATACCAGAGATAGGAACATAAGAACATAAGAGAAGCCAATGTTGGATCAGGCAATTGCCCATCCAGTTCAACACTCAGTCACACAGTGGCCAAAAATACTAGGTGCCATCAGGAGGTCCAGTAGTGGGGCCAGGACAGTAGAAGCCCTCCCACTGTTGCCCTCCCTCAAGCACCAAGAATACAGTGCATCACTTGCCCCAGATGAAGAGTTCATTGTGTTGGGATTTTGCTCATTGTGTTGGGATTTTGCAAATGTCACACTTCAGTCATGAAAGAGTTAAACTGTTGTTTATGTACGTTAATGTTAGTTAATTAGCATAAAACCAATTAGATGTTAGGCACATTTTTTCCTGCCAGAGAATGGGAGGTATTATTCCTATTGGGATGAGTCTGAAACCAGCTATTGGCTCATCAGTGTACTGGAAGATACTACATGGTGATCTGCACATATGTGAGTGGAGCTTTTGGGAGAATTTCCTTTCTTTTATACTTCTCTCAGACCCAGAGAAGGAGAGTAACCAAGATGGAGTTTAGAACTAGCTAGTTAGAATGTTATTATTTTATTCCATGTAACCCTCCTCTTATTTTTTTCTAGTAAACTTTTCGTACAGCTAAATACACACATGTGCTGTGTTGCTAAGTATCCAACACATTGTTCTAAGTCTGCACAAAGAAACAGCTACCAGGGACTTCCGGTGGATGGCAGCACGCTGAGCAGTCGCATCTCCTGGACCTCCCGGGGATGCGAGCTGTGCACGAGCGGGAAGAAGGGGGTACGCAGGCTCGTTGCCCCCCCATGAGGCCTAGCAAAGGGCTTCTAGTCATGGGGCTTATGAGAGGTCGCCTCTTCGCCAGCGCAATGCTGGGGAATTGAAGCACCTCTCCGCCCCGACGGTCCCTCCTGCGAGTGTCTGTATGGAATCTAGTGACACTGACCGGGACAAGCGCTGGGGATCGAGCGATTGAATCAGAGACTCAATGAGGTCGGAAGACCAATATGAACATGAGTCAGAATAAAGCGTCTATGATAATTTAAAAAGAAAGCTCCCCACCCCACGGACCAAGAAGTGAAACGAGCAGGGGGAGGAGCTCCTCCCATGCGCACAAACTTTTAAGTGAAAAACGGGGGGGAGTGGAAGTGAAAGCATTGGAATCTGTTGAGAAAAACTTACCAAGGTGTGTATAAGTGTTTGAGTGCACATTCAGAGACTTTAGAAACTGTGGAGAAAGTAAACAATCGATAAAAGATGGCAGGGAAGAGGACGGAGAAGGAGAAACTTTTAAAAGTGAAAGGGGAGAGTCCAAAACCAGAAGAAACCACCAAGCTGGCTAAAATGTTGGCAGAATCTCTGCGCCCCCTGCTGGAACAGATGACTAACATCAAGGAAAAGCTGTTTACAATGACCAAATGTATCACCACCCAGCAAGCATAAGTCAATGAGACCCTTAAAATTACAGAGCAAACAGCTGAGAAGGTGAAAGAAGTGGACGCCACTACTCAAAAGGTGAAGAAATAGGTAAAAAAAATGGAAGAGAAGTAAGTCTCCACAGAGGAACAACTTTTACAGCTGCAAATGGAGAAGGCAAACTTGGTTCTCCGATTCCAGGGTGTCCCAGAATCTAAAGGAGAGAATCTGAAGCAAATGCTGAGCGAAGCATTAGCCCCGATGACAGATTTGACGGCGGAGTACTTGATGAGCGAAATGGATGTGGCCTACAGGTCATATTCCGTATATATAAAAAAGAATAATCTGCCTGGGAAAATATGAGATACTCAGATAGACATGTGAGGGATACTATTCTGAGAGTGATGACGGGGACAACCTTGAAAATCGGGGACAGCACCATCAGGATCCTTAAAGACATCCCATTTGAAATAAGACAAAGGAGAAAGAAATACAAAGATTTAGTCCTTTTTTCTTCAAACAAACGCAATCAGCTATCAGTGGCTGTATCCAGAGGACATAACCTTTAAACTTCAAGATAAAAAGGAAAAGATAGACTCTGTTTC
>NW_015161957.1:948237-963352 GCF_001447785.1 Gekko japonicus
ACCCTGAAATCTCCAGAATTTCTCAAACCATAATTGACAACCCTGAGTGTAAGCCCCTCACCAGGTTCCTGCCTTTGGGTGCCTTGGGAATGATTCCCTGGTTGATAGCTCCTTCCCCTGTCCTAACAATGTGTTGTTTATATCTGAAGCCACTGCCTTTCTTCCCAGCCCACCTCCTCAGTGGAGGCAGGGGTCCCCTGCCACCAGAGCCTCCCCCCCCAGCTGCCCATCAGCTGGAGAAAGAGAAAAGCCCAGGTCTCATTGCCCACATCACACAGGAAGTGATGTCATGACACCAGCAATGTCCAGGAGACACTCTAGTATTTGGCCAAAACTGTATGGTAGAAGTGATTTTTACCATAAAGTTTTTGCCCAACTACCAAAGGGTCACCTAGACGTCACTGGTGTGATGATGTCACTTCCTGTGCAATGCTGATGACGAGATCTGGGACTTTCTCTTTCTCTAGGTAAGTCCCCCCATAAAGCAGGCTGGGGAATAAAGGGCCTACTGGCCCTGCTAAGGCCTTGTGCAGCAGTGTGGCCCTCCCCTGCCATTGGACCTACCCTTGTTTGTGTATTCTGTGGTAGGTTGGGCCACCACCTTCCAACCCTTGAGAAGGCTTCCCTGCTGCCACTGGCCCCAAGCAGCTGCCAGTTGGAAAGGCTGTAGGCGCTGCCTCCTGACAGCAGGTCATTTTATGACACTGTCTCACAAATTTAATTTTCTTGTTCTTCTCCCTCCCTTTTTGCTAAAATACCTTCAACATGACATGTTTTTTAACCTCCTAGTTTTTATAACAATCTCATTACTGTCTTGAGATTTGGCTTCCTGTTTGCCTTTAATCCTTGAATGACCTGCAGTTCACTATTGCTGTCTAATTGTTTTAAGCCTATCAATTAAACTGCTCTTTAGTATTTACATCAGAGGCTTTTTTTGTGAGAGGGAAGAAGCCCTGACAGAACATCTCCAACTGAGTTAAGAAAAATAGTGGCAAAAGTCACTGAAGAGAAATGTCCAAAAGGAAACAGACGAAAAAATGTATATATTCTTTATATATATATATTTTAAAAATCTTCCCTTTTTAATTACCTAAGAAGCTCACTCAAGAGACCCAATGTGTCAATTCCCCGATGATAAGCTCACCTTTGAAAAGGTTGTTTTTGGATTCAGCAAATACCTGGCACTGGATCACACAGCTTATTCATCTCTACACTATCATCTTGGATTTGCAATTGTTCCATGTGCAACACATCACTTCTATGCCCCTGCATGTGGGCATTGCAGCCATCAAGACTTCTGCTTGGCAGACAACCCCTTCATCTGAAATTATCTTTTCAAAGTATCTTTAGATTTTAATTAAAAAAATTAAATTAGTTATATTACTATGAATCAGAAATATTGATCTCTGGGGGGGGGGTCACATTCCTGGGCAAAAAAGGGCTTCTTTCAGTTCAGCCTAGCCCATAAAATTGTCCCATACCTTGATAGACCTGACCTGGCCACCTGGATCCATGCCATAGTAACATCAAGACTGGACTATTGTAATGCACTGTATGTTGGTCTCCCCTCAGAATAGATTCAGAAACTCCAATTGGTCTAGCAAGAGCTAGATGAAGCATGCATATTACTCCCATTCTGCAAACCCTCCAATTGGTATTGGCTATCACATATGAAACCCTTCATAGTCTTGGCTCTTCTTTTTAATGGGACTACTTATCTCTCTGTGCTCCACCCATGACAAACCCACTCACATCAATAGGGGCTCCTGCAGATGCCAACCTGTACATGGGCAAAATCAACAACTGCCCATACATGTGGTTTCTTTGTTGCAGCTCCCAATCTGTGCAATGGCCTGCCTGAAGAGGTCAGGAAAGCTCCCACTTTCCTGGTCTTCTGCAAACTATGCAAAACTGAACTGTTCAAGAGGGCTTTTCTGCACAGTTAACAATGCTGCACAGTACAAAATGGTTTCACAAACTTACTTGGAGAAATGACTGGGACTTGTGGTCTTTACTGCAGTATATAGCATATTGTAAGTAGGATCCTATTATGTAATTTATCTCCAGTTTAATGTGTCATGTTAATACTTAAGCTGAGCTCCTGTTCTTTCTGGTGGTTTCAGTCTTCTAATGTCCTAATGCATTAGTTATTGAATATACCATTTTGTTGATTGTACTGACACACTATTTGTAATCTACCTTGAGTCCATGGGAGAAAGGTGGACTAAAAATAATATAAATTTTAAAAAATTCACCTACAATGAAGCATGCCTGTTCTAAGTTGAGAAAAGGTTCTCTGACACATGGTATAGACTTAGCACAAATTCCATCTTCTTTGAACTCTACATTTAATTTAGGCTGTTTCTCCAAGATTCAAGGAGAGTAATTTACAGTGAGCAGAGAACTAAATTCTTGCCATTCGTATAGGCTGATCCTGAAAGTCCAATTGAAGCAAAACAAATACAATGTATGCAAGTTATCCACATATGTTGATTTCACTAGATTATTCTGATAAAAATTCACAACTGGAAATGGCAAACAATACCTGCATAAGATGAAACAACTCTTATAGCAGCAGTACAAACTGAAGCAGAGTTATACCTTTTATTGTTAGCAGACCTGGGAAAATAGTTCAGGTTTACTAAAAAGGTGAAGGACTTTCCAGATATATAACTAAGGCCTCTTATAAATGGGTGTTTTCCCTTGCTTTCACGATGCATGCCCATCAGGTTTTCTTTGTCATTCTCCATTGATTTTCCTCCCTTCAGAGCTCAGTTCACTTTCTTGTTGCTGTTTTCCCAGATTTTCTGAGAGTGCTTGTGTGCCGACTTTCCCCTTGTTTTGCTTCCAAGCTGAAGGTAATTCAAAAGCATACAGATTCCCTTGTATTCCCCCCACCCTTTTACCACCCCTCGAAGGTCATTGCCCACCCACATTGAGATCATTCTGCCCACTCTGCACCTTCCACCATCCTCCCCCTTCATCAGTGTACAAGCTCCATTTCCCCCTCATTCTTAATTTTTTAATTTTTTGACAAGTGGCATGAGTCTAGTGATATAAGACTATCACCAGTCTCATAATTCTGAATTAAAAAAAATTAAACGACAAGGGAAAGTTTAAAAGGAGCTGTGTGAGGTTTAGTTCCCTGCTGGGATTGACTTCAAAGGGGGATTGGAGAGGACACAAATGGCAGTGTCCCCAGAGCAAAATAAAAGGATTTCACTGTGGCATGCAAGAAACATAATGGGGAGGAGATTGTCAGGATGAAATGAAATTGATATGAGAGGTAAAGAAAAAGAACCACTGGAATGGGTAGCCTGAAGCTTTGGAAACATTTTCCCCTTTCACGGTTTAGTGAACAAAGTTGGCCAGGGGGGAGAACTATTTCGGCAGTATCTGGAAGCCTAACATTAAAATGGTGGCTGAGCCACATGGATCTGCTGCAAACCACCTAACTTAGGAATTGCTTGGGATAGATCCAAGAGTGCAATTCACACAGGACAGGCTTTAAAAAACCATCAAGATCATGACCAGTGTGCTGTGTGCATGATCAAATTAGAGAATCAAAAAGAGAAAAAAACACAAATTTGCAAGGAAGGGCAGGAAATTAGCATTACTATGAAGCTGTGCTAGGGCAGCAGTGAAAATACCCCACCATTTTTTTTAAATTTAGTGGCACAAGGCTAAAAAGGCTCTCCAGAGCTTCTGCCAAAGAACTCCTCCCCCATACAAATTGCAGCCCAGTGCAAAGTGTGGTGGAGTGGCCTATGTGCACACACACACACAGGTTGGCAACAATCATAGCTTGCAATGCCAGTGTCAGTGGGTTCTACCATACATTCTGTACACTCAACGTGTTTCCCCATATTATGACATCATGTGACTCTTTCCTATCTTTCAGTGGCCGATAACACAGCAGAGAATCCCCTAATGCTCAGCAATACAGAAAATGGCTTTGCAGCTGCTTGTCAGTTTCAGAAAAAGTCTGGTCAATTTCAACAGTGGGTTCTCCCCTTTGTCTGCATTCCTTTTTTATTCCTTTCATTCAGTGAACTAACACTGAATGTGTGAAACGTGGACCATGAGGATTTAAATGGAAAATGTTTGCTGGATGCTACTGCACAGCTGTGATCTAAACAGATGTTGCAACCAAAGTTAATTCAAGAGTTTCAGGTACATCAGTAAAGAAGTTGGTGTGGGTTTTTTTCCACTTGGTGAAACCAGTTGCCATTAGAAAACATAGCTCCTCAATGTGATGTTACAAACATTTTGCATGGGAATTTCAGAAAGTAAAGCATGTCACTGTACTGTGTCCAGAGCTTAATTAGTGCCATACAGTGTGCATAGGCTGTTGTTCCATTCATTTAAACCTATGTGTTAAATCTATTTGCAAGAAGATAATTTATCAAGTCATTTCACACCTGTAAATTCTATCTGGTGAGCAATTAAACAACAATTCTGAGCAACAGGATGACACACATATAATCAGGCTCAATGTGAAACAGATCAACACTTAGGAATTTTTAAAATCCAAGTGACATTCCACTCCAATTTTGAAAAGTAGTTTGTTTTTTAAATAGTAGCTGCAGAATAAACAGACTGGAGGAAAAATAATGGTGCATGAGATGGGCACAGAATCCAAAGCTCTGAAAATCTACATTAAAGTGTGTGTGCGTAATGGAACTAACAGGCAAAGGAAGAAAGAAGAGGGGTATTTAACAAGCTTTGTACCATAGGGAAAAAAATAATTACAGCCTCCCCTAGAGTTAAACTAGATTGTGATGAGGGCAGATGAGACCCAGGAGAGGGTGGGATATAGTGAGGTATGGTGAATGTTATATATTGGGACTGAATCATCCCTGATGGAATCACTCTAGAGACTGGCTGAGCTTGGAGCACAAGAACAAAGCTGACCAGGACTCTGGAATAAACCAATCAAGTAGTAATGTTTGTAAATAGCCTATCATGGGGAATGGGTGTGTGTTGGGTGTGGTGTTTTGCATGCATATAAGCAGAGCTTTGGCCCTGCTAGAGTTGTCTTCGAGTTAATCTGAAATCCCTAATAAACTATGAGCTGATCACTATACATGTCTCAAACCCAATATATTTCAGTAAAGGAAAGCAGTGGCAAGAAGATAGCATGCAGGCAGCAAGTAGAGGGTTTTTCCTCCTTTTGGAGTCCTTGTGGGTCCCTGGTTTAAGCACAATTATTAGTGTGGTAGCAACTAAAGTCTAAACAGATGTTTCAACCAAAGTTAATTCAAGAGTTTCAGGTACATCAGTAAAGAAGTTGGTGTGGGTTTTTTTTCCACTTGGTGAAACCAGTTGCCATTAGAAAACATCTGCCTGTTGCAAAAAATAGCTCCTCAATGTGATGTTACAAACATTTTGCATGGGAATTTCAGAAAGTAAAGCATGTCACTGTACTGTGTCCAGAGCTTAATTAGTCCCATACAGTGTGCATAGGCTGTTGTTTCATTCATTTAAACCTATGTGTTAAATCTATTTGCAAGAAGATAATTTATCAAGTCATTTCACACCTGTAAATTCTATCTGGTGAGCAATCAAGCAACAATTCTGAGCAACAGGATGGCACACATATAATCAGGCTCAATGTGAAACAGATCAACACTTAGGAATTTTTAAAATCTACAAAATAGTTATCACTTCTAAAAGTCCCTTCAATTCCTCTCATTGCCAAACATCAGCAACCCAGTGTTTTTTGTTTTGTTTGTTTTTTTAAAAAAACAACACATTTTTTCTGCTGAAGTCTTAGTTATGCTTCTATTGTTTTTTCACTTTACTGTCAGTGCAATCCAAAATAGACTAACACTCTTCAGCCAGTTAAGGATTGCACTGTATGCCATATAGTTAGTGTTAGTCTATTTAGGATTGCACTGACAGTGTGTGTGTGTGTGTGTGTGTGTGACGATAGGATACCTGATGAAGGGGTTTCACATGTTTGGTAATGACAGTACAATGCTATGTAAAGTTACTCCAATCTATGCCCATAAAAATCAATGAGACTAGACAGGAGTAACCCTCCATAGTATTGCACTGTTAGAGTTAAAATGCAAATATATCCCTCTTGAAGTAATCAGCATCTTTAACATGCCATCCATGTACTTAGTACTTTACGAAGTGCAAGCAGACTAGACCCTACACCAAGGACCTTACAATCAAAGAGAGATATTTGCATCTGCTGGTGCCAACTGACTTTTAACCAGGGTCCAAGCATGTTGAGGGGGGTATTGCCTTTGGTCTCAGAGATCCAGGGCAACTCAGGCTCCCCCCCGCCCCCATACCAAGAGCGGAAAATGAGGCTGAACTGCAGATTATGCTGAAGGGCATTTCTAGGTCTGTTGATTTTTTGGCCAGAATAGAAAAGTCCCAGTGTGGGCATGGTCTAATTTCAGAAGGGTAGGAAATGTAAATTTCAGAATTAAAAACAGAAATGTTTCTTTTGTTACTCAGAAGATTGTATGGGATGAGTTTGTGATGTGTGAAAGGGACTCTGTGTTGCAAGCTTGTACTGGGTCCAAAGCCATGATATATGAGCCTTGCTTTTATTTCTGAAGGCATTTGACAGAGGGGAGGCAAACCATTTTTACATATTTGTCTGTAGCCTGTGCATTGTTTTTATCTTGCTGATGGGTCGTCATGTTGTTCTTGTTGTTGCTTTCTGTGTGTGTCCTTGCAGCTTTTTATTGTGTTATAAACTACCTCGAGGGAAGGTGGGATATAGATCTTTTACATCAAGCAATTAATTAATAATTGCTCTGAAATTAATAATTTCAGTATCAATGTACATCAGGAGCAATAGACCATTTTCTGCCCCATCTCCTGTCACTCACCCCATCCTGCTCTTTCCCACTTCTCTCCTCCTCAAACACACACTGTGTAATTCACTGTTTGGGGGTTCTGATAGAGATCTGAAAGTTCCTGCCATGCTTGCTAAGCCTCCGCAACAATACCACAATGGAGATATTGGGCTTATGTCTTCCTGTCTTTGCAGATGCCAACTCCCAATGTGGAGACAGCTTGTGCACCTCCTGGGCAGGAGAGATAAGATGGCTATGTTTCCAACTCTTAGTGGATGTCTTGTATTTCTGGACATGGCAGAAGCACATATCTTCAGTGACATAGACAAGAGTTAATATAAAATTTTTGTCCATGCTGAAATAATTAGTCAATTTGCATATTTTGCCTGTGGGCCCTCTATTTAGTGACTAGCAGAGCGCTATAGAACAGTGACAAAAATTATCTGTTGCCTGCTGTACCTAAAGATCAAATGGGGATTTTAAACTGTGTTGAGAATAATAGATGCAGCAGTGGGTAGTAAATGCCATCCTCTCACTCCTGGAGGTGTTGTAATTGCAGAGAGGTCTCCATAGCCTGGGCAGAAGGGCAAAGTTAAAGGTATGTTGGACATCCAAAAAGAATAGAACCCTGTAATTTTGACTTATTTTTAGTGCTTTCCATTTCCATTTCTTATCAGTCTGATAGCAAAGTAGCATGAAAGATGTGACGGAAGGAAGCTCTAACATGCACAGATCTGTCAAATGTTGTCACTTCCAGGAACACATGCCAAATTTTCTCAGAGGCTCAGAGCACTCCTTTGTGATTTTCTTCACTACACTTAGCAATTTACCAGAGGAGGGGGGATAAGCCAAAACAAGCTGAGAACTCCTGCCAGTGACAAAATCACACCAATTTCACTTCTCCTAGGCCCATTGTCTCCCAAGAGGTCATGTTAAATCAGAGCTTCTTGCACTTGTTTTCTTTCCTCAAAGGGAATCATTGGATACCTTGTCAATCAGAAGAGATCCTTGCAGGATTCATGCCCTACAGGTTGGCTGTTTGTTGTTCTAAGGCCACTGGAGATGTCTCTAAGTACACATTTCAAAGAAACATACAAGCCAAATCCCACAAGGGACAATCGTACCAAAGTCTGAAGTGTAATTTCCTAGAAGTATATCACACTTGGCTGTAAATCAGTCTGGCCCCATCCAGTGCTATAGGACTGAGGGCTGTTCCAGAAGCCTGCTTGTAGTAGCAAGCAGCAAGCTTCATACCCAAGCCAGTCAGGTGCATCACAGTCATGTGCGAAATATAAGTTGCATGTTGATGAATATATTTTTTTCACATGCCATTTGCAACGATGCGAGAATTAAATACAAATTTCAATTGATCCACCTCAGTTGTGTCACCTTTACCTGACAATGCCACAGTTCTTTATCAGGAGACAGAGCACTTATTTTCTATCAGAAATCTTGGTTTAGCTCCTATCCCTGAACTAATATTTTCTCAGCCCATGCTGAGGAACTTGGGAGTGTGGCCAGAATCTGAGGTAAAATAAGAGACCTCCTAGCTTGTAAGGTAAAACAGCATGTGAAAAAAAGCCAGGGAAACGCTATATCATCTAGTTCACGTAAACTTTACACCAGCCTTTCCCTTTCACATCCTTTCCCCTTCCCTCTGTCCCTGCCAGCAACACCTCAGATTGTAACGTCCTTCCCAGTGGGCTTTCAGTGGGAGAGAAATCCCTACCAGGAATGGTAGCAGCAATATTTCCTCATGCCCTCTGTATTGTGGTGGTAGGAGAGGGTAAGATGAAGCTCCTGCCCACCTCCACTCCACTCCCAAGAAGCTTGACAAGTAGACTCATCACACTGGTAGAACTGCCCACCCAGGGGATGGCTTAGTGCTTGCCTTGGTTCCAGTAAGCAGACCCTGAGCTGGAGACAGGCACCATAAAGGGGACACAACCATTATCCTTTTGCTTGTTGTCTGGGGTGGCCTCTTTGGGACCCAGGGAACATCGCTTGTGTCAGGAGCAAAATTTCCACTTCATCAACCCAATCAGTAGCAAATACCATTGTCTGCCAACCCAGCAATGTAAATCACACAGTTACATGGGAAATGGTTAGTTTGTTTTTAAAGTCACGGTCTGGATATGTGGTTTTGTTTGAAGCAGAGTACATACCTTTCTCACAAAAACAGGGTCGGATGTAGATTTTAATTCTGTGCTAAGTCTGGGTTGGCAGCTGGGGGTGTGTGTCTGGCATCCCTGAGAGGGCAGGGCACATCCATGAGGGCCCATGGCCCCTCTCATCCTGTCATGGCTTCCGGCCTGCATCAGTTACTATGGCCTTGTGCTGTAGCAATATGATTTCCAGCACCATAAACCTACTTATGCATCCTTCAACATAAACCTACTTATGCATCCATAAACCCGCTTATGCATTCTCCAAGAATGCTGGCTGGAATGTATTCCCTTTGCATGTCAAACAATGACAACCAATGGCAGAACAGGGCCGCTGAGTTTGATATTGCTTGCAGTCTATGTATGGTAGACGTTAAATGCAGTGACTTGTAAGTCACACGAAAATAAAAGGGAGGTGAAACTTTCTTTGGTGAGTGAGAATTTTTGCCTGAGGCATTCTCTGTTTAACTACAAACCAGGGGATTTCCTTTATTATTGTTCTCTTAACCACCATATCAAACAACCAGCAATTCCTTATTAAGGTTGGCACAGTTTCCAAAGCTGAGCATAGCACTATTTGATCCGGGAGGAGCAATTTAGAGCTCAGTTACTTTCAGCCTACAAATGCACCTGCAGTTTCTGAAAGCTGACAGTTTGAAAGAAACAAACAAATAAGAATAACACATTCTCATAAAACTGCCCATCATGTTTATTAGCATGTTTTTTTAAAAAAATAATAATCAGTGGGATGCCCAGGTTGGAAATACTAGAGGATGTTATGATTATGCCAGAAATTGCAGCAAGGGTACTGTGGCTGAGAAAGGAGTACCTTCCGGGAACGAGGGAGAAGAAGAGGGAAAATAATATGCACAAAAGAAACCTGACACCAAAATGTGCTACTATTCCAGACTGTGTGAGTGACCCTGGTGGATTCTATAATAACACATCATGAATAAAGATGGACAAACCACATCTGAAGAATAATAAGAAAAGGTAGTTAGTCCCATCCATTCACCACAGTTAGACTTTGACTAGAACAATCTGATTCCTTCTAGCACATTTCTTTTTTACTCAGAGTAAAATTTTCTACTCCGTAATCTAGATAAATGGTGAAGTGTGAAGAATATAAGTCAGTTTCCCAACGTGATTGATGAGCATATGCTGAGCAAGAAAGGGCTGTGAGGAGGTTTGTGTGTTAAGGATAAAAAAAGATCCTGAAGTCACAATATGGAGACTATCTTTTTTCTGTCAAGTAAATCTTGTCTAAATCAGTTTGAGTCCTGTGGCAAGTCTCAAATGTAAACATTGCTGTCTCCCTGTCTGCTAACAAAAATGATGAATAGAAAAACTAACCTGTTCTTGATATTAGAAATGAATAGCTTTTGAAAATATCAATTCTGGCAACTGATTTATTGTTTAAAGTCTAATTGTTGTTGCATTTGCATGTGGCTTTGAGTAAGATGTAAATCAGCTTGAACAAGATCAGTTTGGGACATCCTGGCTCTTCATAAAAAAAAGTCTTCATTCAAATCTTTGGTGAGCTACTATTTCCTGGCCTAACTTGTCCTTCCTTCTGTTACATCACATCTCTTTATCATCTTACTACAACTAGTAATGCTGCAAATTTTGTCAGGGGAAGGAATGCTGCCAACCTCCAGGTGAGGGCTGGATATCTCCTGGAATTACAACTGATCTCCAGATGACAGAGAGCAGTTCCCCTGAGAAAATGGCTGCTTTGAAGGGTGGAGTTTATGGTATAATACCCTGCTGAGGTCACTTCCAAGCTCAAACCTCATTCTCCCAAGGCTCCATCCCCAAATCTCCAGGAATTTCCCAGCATGGAGTTGGCAACCCAAAGAGGAACTGATCTCTGTATTTGGGCAATCTGTAGTGATTCCTGGAAAGTGCAGAGTGTGAGAAAAGTAGGGGGAGAGAGGAAGAAGCAGAGGTGGCGGCATGGAATAGCCGCTTTTGCAAGTTTCTTGTGGGTCCCCATTTGTTATGACTGATTTATATGATCTGTGACTGATTTAACTAGCTATGGCTGCAGGCAGGCCACAGTTTTCCTTGAATTTTCCTCATAGTGTGCCTTAGGAAGTCTTTTTTTAAAAAAAAAATCAGGACTTATTACTGTAAGGTAAAGGTAAAGGTTCCCTTGCTCGAAGGCCAGTCGAATCCGACTCTAGGGTTGCGGTGCTCATCTCCATTTCAAAGCTGAAGAGCCAGCGCTGTCCGAAGACTTTTCCGTGGTAATGTGGCCAGCATGACTAAACACCAAGGCGCACGGAACACTGTTACCTTCCCACCGAAGTGGTACCTATTTATCTACTTGCAATTTCTTGCTTTCGAACTGCTAGGTTAGCAGGAGCTGGAACTAGAGACAGGAGCTCACTCCATCATGCAGCACCCGGGTCTCCAACTGCTGAACTACTGACCTTCCACAGCCTTTGCACTAATGTTCTAACAATCTATTGTCAACATCTCTTTCCAACTTTTATGTTACAAAAGTAGTCCTGTAGTCCTTTCCTTGTAGTTTTACAATGGAAAGGATTTCCCTTATAACTCTGAAGGAGGTTTCCAACTTTTTTGACTCTGTGGGCACCTTTGGAACTTGTGACCCAGCAAGTGAACCTCTACAACTCACCTGAAAATCCCAACCCATGAGTTAAATACAGGTGCTCTACATTGTTCACTTGCACTCCATAAGTATTTATTTATTTCCATTTTTTAACTGTATCCAAAATATATGAATAGCCTCATGGTGAACACGGTCACTGGATCATGTCAAAATTTCTAAGACCCAGCTTGCTTAAGATGTAATCTTACATTGTACAATTGTAATCACTCCTTTTCTTAAGATTGGCAGGTCCCTCCTAGCAACTGACAGGGGCTGGGCGTGACTTACCAGGATAAAGAGGAAGATCAAGGTCATGTGATGGGTGTTACACAGGAAGTGACATCAGCATGCTGCAACATCTCTGCGACACTCTGGTATTTGAGCAAAAACTGTCTGGTAGAATTGGCTTCTACCATAGAGGTTTTGCCCAAATACCAGAGAATTGCCTAGACATTGCTGGTGTGATATCACTTCCTCTGCTACACCAGCTACATGACCTGTGCCTTCCTCTTTATCCTGGTGAGTCCCCCTGCTGGCCAGCTGATCAGTGGCAGCTAATTGGGAGTGGGGCCTGGGAGTGGGGGACTCCCACCTCCACTGGCGGGGCTGGCATCCCTACCTGCTCTCCACTGCAGGTGTGCATAAGGCTGTTTGTATCTTCCTTACCTTGGAGACACCAAGTTAAAATCGAAAACAATGTTGCAAACAAGCACATATACTGGGCAATCATAAATTAATCTTGATTCTTTCAGATTGGTCTTTGTAGTATTGTTTTACAGATTTAACTGTTGCATTGTCTTTTCCTACTGTTGTTGATATCTTTGTATAGTTTGAAAGTATCCATGGCAACCTATGGGGGCAAGGCAGAACATTACAACAAACAAACAAATAAAAATAGCATTGTCTCTATTAAATGAAACTGCAAGTCACCTTCTTCAACCATGTTGTGTGCTTAGCCTTCCATTTTTGCTTCCAGCATGGAGGCTTCTTAAAATATTTATTACTGTTATTATTATGGCAGCATGGGCCAAGTTATTTTATTGTCTAAATATCTTGAAATGGAAGATCTATCTGGTAAAAAAATACGAAGCCCCCCCCCCCCCCTGATTTTCTTTACTGTCTTTGCGTAAATTGGTTTTAAAGGTTTTTATACACGTGCACACAAATGCACATAAATATTCTTGCACTGTATCACTATTCGCTTCTGCTGCAACTCAACAGAGAAACATACAAATACCATGACTTTATGAATTATTCAAAAACACTTGTTCCACTGATGGTGGATTGGTGAGTTCTTTATGATATGCCTGGTATTTTTATTAAACTTGTATAATTCAATGAAGTTATGTTTTCCCCAAGAATTTTACCAACACATTTATATAGGGAATGATAAAGGCATCTTGAAACAGTTGCCAATGTGGCATAGTAAAAAGTATCAGACCAGGACCAAAGCAACCTGGGTTCAAATCCCCACGTACCCACAAAGCTCATTGGGTGATCTTGGACCAGTCACTATTAGGGGTGTGCAAGAAAAAAATTCAGGTATAACAGACCTCCGTGTGGCATAGTAAAAAGTATCAGACTAGGACCAAAGCAACCTGGGTTCAAATCACCACGTACCCACAAAGCTCATTGGTGATCTTGGACCAGTCACTATTAGGGGTGTGCAAGAAAAAAATTCAGGTATAACAGACCTCCAAAATATCGGTACATACTGAATTTCCCCAGTCCAATACCAGTAAAGTATTGGGGCGAGGGAAATATTCAGTATTGCCAAATATATTTGGGTCTATTATTGCTACAGGGAGGTAAGGGAGGCATGTTAAAATGCCTTCCTTCCCTCCCCAAGCCCTGCTACTTCCACTGGTCAGTTTCACTCCCCACCAATCTGCTGTTAGGTTTAGGCCATTTAAACCTAACAGGTGACAGGTGGATGGGAGCCACCAGTGGAAGCCTCCTCTCCTCTCTCAGCTGGAGAAGGGGAGACAGAGGGCCAAGGCATTTTTAAATGCCTTTCTTTCCCAGGGAGGCTCAGGGAGGGAAGGCATTTAAGCTGCTGTGAGGAGGCTCAGGGAGAGAGGGATGGACAGACGGAATGGAAGGCCTGGGCTTTCTGCCTTCATTTCTCCAGCTGGAGAATGGAAGGTAGAGAGAGGATCAGGGAGGGAAAGAAAGGCATTTGAACCTGCCTCACTATTCCTGCCTTTCAGCGAGGCTCAGGGAGGGAAGGGAAGGCAGAGAGCCTAGGCAGGTTTAAATGCTTTTCATTCTCTCTCTGAGTTCGGGGAGGGAAAGGAAGGAATTTAAACCTTCCTCACTCTTCCTGCCTTTCTTCCCCAAGTTTCTCCAGGCAGCAGGGGAAGCTAAGGGAGGGAAGGGAAGGGACTTCCCCATCTGCCTAGCCTCTCTGCGCCTTCCCTCCCTGAGTCTCCTTGCAGCAGTGGGGAGGCTTGGGGCCGGAAGGGAAGGCACTGCTCCCATGTAAACCATTTCAGCCCTCCTTTTTGAAAGGAGTGAAACGAGTGCTGAAATGGCTCCCAGAGAGGCATTTAAACCCAACAGTAGACTGGCGGTTCTGCATTTCATCGGTTAGGTTTAATGGCTGATAGGGTTGGTATAGCTGAATGAACCCAATTAAAAACCAGATAAAATCAGCTGATTCATGCTCAGCTATACCAGTAGCTGAATACAGATCTCTGTTCTGTATTTGGCTTACATGATACTCCCAAAATACCAATAAGGTATTTGTTAAATATTCATTTGGCCCAGTTGTTGCTGAATGCACAGCCCTAGTCACTATCTCTCAGCCTAATCTAGCCTCAGAGTGGTTGTGATAATACAATGGAAGACCAGATTAACCTGCTTGTTGCATGGTAGAAACTTTTAGAAGTTTGATAAACGAAATGTTGTTCTGATGAGTATGTGAACGGAACTTAATAATGCATTACATTGACTATTTTTATTGAGATGTTGTACTTTCCTGGAGAATGGGGTAATAGCAGTGATATATCACATGATGTCATGAACAAGATGGCAGCCATCTCTAAACCCTACTTGTCATTCAATCTAGAATAAGATGGTCCAAGTGATCTCTACACAGTAAATGGAATCTGTGCTGTTATTCTTGGTGAACCTGGGTGAAACTTCCTATAAATCCTTGTTAAATATTAACTGGTGAATAAGACACTTCAAATATTCACAGGATTAAAGACAGCATGGAATTATATGGACTGAAGTTCCCATTAGGCAGAGGTAGATTCAGGGGGATCACGGGGGATTGCAGTTCCCCCGGGTGAGGTGCAGGGGAGGCACATGACGAAGCCCCGCCCCCTGCTTCCGGCCACCCCGCTTCCGGCCCTCATTCAGCCAGGAGGAGGCAGGAGAAGAGGGAGGGTAAGTTGCTTCCTCCCTGCCTCTCCCCACCCCTGCCTGCCTGGGGCCAGGGAGGGCCTTCGCGGGGCTTCCTTGCACTCCCACCGGCCTTGCAGGTCCACCGCTGGGCCCCTCATGGG
>NW_015161957.1:964208-978488 GCF_001447785.1 Gekko japonicus
CCTCTCCCCACCCCTGCCTGCCTGAGGCCAGGGAGGGCCTTGGTGGGCTTCCTCGCACTCCCGCCGGCCTTGCAGGTCCACCACCAGGCCCCAGATGGATTTTGGGGTAGAGCCTGAGTGGTGGGTTTAGATTCAGAGGAATTAGCTGTGTTAGTCTGTTGCTGCAAAGTAGTCCAAGAGTTTAAATAGCACCTTTAAGACTAACAAATATCACCTTTAAGACTAAGCTTTAAGACGAAGACTGAATGGTGGGTGTGGCCTCATGACACACTTCCGGTGATGTCAGGGGGTGTGGCATATGCTAATGAGTTATGCTAATGAGTTTCCCTAGCTCTTTTTCTATGAAACGACCCCTGCCATTAGGCACCTCTGCTCAGTACCCTTCACAAAAAGTAAATTCCAACTTCACAGTAGCACACAAGAAGATTAAAAACCCAGCCCAAGAAGTGCTTGCATATCATTGTTTGCTTGCTTAATTTTTTAAAAAACTTATTCCATCTTCAGCCTCCTCTTTGAAACTCTTTGAATTATAAACCATGTGGGGGAGACAGTGCATCATTTGCAGCAAATGACACTGAAAGAGTCTGAAATCACATCGTTTAGGGCTATCCCAAAAGAAGAGTTGGAAGATCCTTAGAATCCTGGGAGGCTCCTTGGAAAAGCACCACAACTTTCAGAACAGATCCACAGAATCCAACCTATATGCATAATATCGAGTTTGGGTACTGGAGCATGTTGCTAGTGATTTCCTGTTCGACCTTGCAAAAGTCATTGTAGTGGAATATTTCTTCCTCACATGAGACTTTGCATTCATTTTAAACACTCATCAGACAAAATGAAGAGCCTTTGAATTAATATTTAAAATACTCTGGAGCACAAAGACATTCATTGCTCTCGTAATTTTAAGGTATCATTAACACAGAAGATATGAAAGTGTCAATTAGCATAATATGAGCCAACAGATCATGTACTATAGCAGGAATCAAAATTACAAATGAATAGTATATATATTTTTTAAAAAAAATCTGTTGCATTTTACATGCTTATCCAACCATAAAGCACACTTTCGAATGCAATATACAAAATGATTTTTGAAAGAACTGTTGGTAATATGAATTAATACTTATATTAAACAAGAAGTCATAGAGGATAGGTGTTTGAGAAAATTCCTAAATGAAGGGAACAAACAAGAGGGCTCTACATTATGCCATGTTAAAGAGCTTCCAGAGACAGAATTCAGTGGAGACAGAATGCTGGATAAGGCAAACCATGGTCTGTCCAGCAAGTCCATTTTAACTATGTTAAATATTATATATTTATAATCAAGTAAGGGAACCCATCCTTTCACCCCTCTGAGCAGGAGTGAAGTAACTTACATTTCTTATGGTATTTCATGGTGGGCGCTAGAAAATAGGAAGTTTTCAGCCACTTTCCATGAATCTCGGCCATATTATTATTCCTATTCCATACCAGTGTTTACTAGCTTACTTTCACCCCTGACCATGAGACTATTCAACCAAACTGTCTCAACAAAACATCATCAAAAGCTCTTTCCTTTGTGTTCCTGCTTGTTGCATTCTGAGTTCTCCTGTATTGTCCTAGTACAGGAGCGGTGATTTTTTTGTTGTGAGAACAGCAAGCACATCTTTATGCTCAATCAGGAACTATTTATTTACACACACACACAAAAAAAACCTTATCTGGAAGATCTAGAGGAAATTTAGATCCATGCAGTCAGCAACAAAACACTTCTTCAGCTTGTGTTTGGGTCTAGCTCACTCCTAAATCCCTGAAATTATTGTAGCAATTGGCCACAATTGTTCCTGAAAGCAATTGTTTGTCTTTTGTTTAGTCACAGGGCAGCAACACTATTGCATTAAAGCTGCCATAAAACATGCTGCTGAAAAAAGCACTAAGACACAAAAAGAAACCCTAGCAATTATGTTCTCAAACAACACTACCCTAATTTCATACATTTCCCCCTATTTTTAATACCTTTTGGGAAATATTGGGGGGGTGACCATCCTGATTGTACTTTCTTTGGGTAGATTGTGCAAATAAATGGGTCTAGAACATTTTTGTTTTAGGGCATAGTCATCTGCCCAACCCAACCCCCACCCCAGTAGCAGCTATAGGTGTGTGTGGGAGGGGTGTTTACTGTTGATGTTACTGGTTTGGGATTCAAATTCATCAGGTTTTTTGTTGGTTTTTTTGGAGTTCTAATGTTTGGGACCATTATTTCAATAGGGAACAAATCTGAGGTTCTGGGGCAGCTATTTTGTATGATAATGACACCAAATTTGCACAGAACATATACTCCCTCTAATCTAAATACTCCCTAAATCAGAGGTTCCCAAACTTATTTGGCCTACCACCCCCTTTTCAGAAAAAAAAATTTCAGCACCCCCCCTGGACTTCGACCTTCAAAAAATGGACAAAAACACACAATGGCAAATTTGCACCCAAGGCTCCTACCACCCACCTGGATCATTCCAGCACCCTCAGGGGGCAGTATTGCCCACTTTGGGAACCAGTGCCCAAAATTTTAGGCAGATTGACCAAAAGGATTCAGTTTTACAGACCCCCCCCCCAAAAAAAAAGTAGGTGCTTCTTAGCACAGCTTCTTTTCACTGATTCCTGTCAGGGGCAAATGGTGTCAACCACATTTCATTTTCCTACTTTTACAGTGACTGATCAACATTTTTTTAACTTTTCCACTGAAAACTCTGTGTTTGCCATTCTTCCTTGTAGTCTCTTGTTTGTTTCCTTTTGCAAAGTGAGAAAGGAGGACAAGGGAGAGAAGGAACATGGCAGTTCTGCTATTATTGCCTGTTATGGTTCCCCCCCCATCTTTTTTGAGTCCCCCTTATATGCAACTCCTGTGAAGGTACCTTTCTGCAGTGTCCTGAGGTGACTTGTTTTATGCGCCCTCCTTCCCTTCCTTAGCTTTTCCTACTTAGTTTTGCTGCCACCAAAAGCCCTTGCTTTAAAGTTTTTTAGTTAGACATAAAGAACAAGTTGGCTTAGTTTATTAGGTAGAATGACAGAACAGTCAGAGTGTGGAGGTGGCTCTGAAGTAAAAAGGGATCCTTTATTCTTAATAAAGCAATTTTTTCTTAAACATAAATAGAGTTTAATTAGAAGTATAACAGTGTAATGATTTCAGTAGAGGTTATAAGTGTTCCGTGCGCCTTGGTGTTTAGTCATGCCGGCCACATGACCACGGAAACGTCTTCGGATAGCGCTGGCTCTTCGGCTTGGAAACGGAGATGAGCACCGCAACCCTAGAGTCGGATTCGACTGGCTTTTGAGCAAGGGAACCTTTACTTTTACCTATAAGCGTAATGGTTTCAGATAGGTGCAGTTCTTCTAGCTCTAAAGTTCCTTAAATAGACCTAGCCACAAAGACTTTTTTCCTGACTTGCCACTTAGGGTAATTACTTCCACACAGCTTGATTTTCCTCTACTGGCACTTAAGCTAATAACTTTTACAAAGAATACAGATTTCTTCCACTTTTCACAGCACCTCACTCAATCTCCTTATTTGCTCAACTCTTCCCACACACACAATTAGTAAAGTCTCTCTCTCACAAACCAGTCAACACTGTCCCCTAGGGTATGGCTACCATCCAATCATAACCCAAGTCAATCACCCATCCAGTCCCCTCTTTCTTACTCTAGAGGCCTAATGTTTAACGCACAGCAACTCACATATAAAACTCCATATTAAAACTCATAAATAAAACACACACAAAACATTTCTGTAGCAAAACATCACATTGCTTATTGGGGAGTTGGTGGGGGGGGGGGGGGGGGGGGATGGAGGAGATGGAGTTTCTGCTTTTCAACCAAATGACACCAAGATAGTAGGGTTGCTAGTGCTGGCTATCCACTAAAGAGCGCACAAGTTTCAAATGAATTGAATCAAATAGTCCAATTCTACAGGCCACTGAACAAGCTGCACCCAGGCATTCTACTTACAGAGAAAAAGGGGCTACACACCCACAAAGGAGGGAGGAAAGAAGGAACAACCTATAATGACAGCTCTGTTAGGCCCTGCAACTGGCTTATAACAGCTGGGAGCCACCTTCCCCAAGCCATTGCCTTGGAAATTGGAGAATAAAAGAAAAACATCTGCTTCTGCTGATGGTAAGCATTTGAAAACAGAAAACTACATGGATTTTTCAGGGAGGAAGGTTTTGTAATGCCTAAGCATCCTGAATTTGTGTAACCATTCCAAAATATCACAATAATGACCCAAAACATTGATTTTCATCTACATTTTCAGCTCAGGAATTCCAGAACACACATCTGTACTAGCAGCTGCTTTCTGTAAACAGAAAGGATCCTGGGTCTTAAAACAACCAAAGAATTCCATTGATTTTTTTTTCCTCATAAGGGAAAAATTCACCCACATTGCACTTTGGGGGGCAAAATATATAGAAAAGTGACTGTAGAGATTTGTTCTTTCAGATATTGTCTGGTGAATGTTAATAAATCATATCCCAGAATACAGCCAGTTTTATTTCTGTAAACAGAAAAAGAACCCTGGTCAGAAGACAACTCTATTGCATCAATTTCATGGCTTTCAATGAGTTTCCAAATTTAAAAAAAGGTTTAGTGCTTCATCTTGAAGTGTAGATTACTCTGATAAAAAGAAACAAATTCAGTCCCCATACCCTGTCTTGTGGTCTATAATCTGACAATTCATTCATTACATGGACACACAATCTTCTACCACTGATGCAGAACTGAGGCCAGCATGGGTGTAGCGCTCAAGACAAATTCCACATTTTTAATTGTCTGAAAAGGCACCTGATGCCCATGCAGTGTAAGAACAATAAAATCAGAGACAGTTTCCACTGCAGCTTAGTATGCCCATTCTTTCAAGTTACATTTTCCTTCTTATTTGTTAGCTTTAGATTCTCTAAGCTAGATGCAGCAGTGACTAATAGGCCACTCAGAGATGCCTCACAGTATATAGAGATAGATGCACAAATAAAGCATGAAGAAGTAGTTCTGAATCTTTAATGAAATGAAGAAATGTGTGTCTGAAAACAAACATTTTTCAAGTGTCCATGGCCAAAGGGACAGTTTGAGAGTTGGAAAAATTAAATCAAGTTGGTTTAAAAAAAAAAAAAGCAACAACTAAGAAAACAGATAATTTCCTCTTTTTCTGTTTGGTGAATGTTACGATCTATGCATGATAGATCTTCATGTTTGTGAAGTGATACATCATTTGGTGAATGGTGTGGTGCAAACTACAATAACAGTTCAGGTATGGATCCTGCAAATATGTTGCCTACATCAAAAGCAACTCTGGTTTTTTTACTTATACTGCCCAAGTAATTGATTCCAATGGGACTGCTCATTGAGCAAAGTACAACTCAGCTTGCCTAATAGTGACAGTTTCTGTTCCTGTAGCAGGTTCTGGAGCTACAATTAGGGTTGCTAGATGTCCTTACTGAAGGGATACTCCTTTATTGTTAAAAAAAATCACCCTAACCCAGCAGAACTAAATTAATTTGGCCCTTATTTTAGCTCCATTTAACAAAGCATCTGCAATACCCTTTAGTTTTGGGGGGTTTTTTTTGGGGGGGGGTTGTATCTGGATAACTCTGGATAAAAACTAATTGGAAATCACTGCATTTTTTTAAAAAAAAATCATATCTGTGGAACCAAAAGCTTTGGGTTTTTTGGGGGGGTTGTATCTGGATAACTCTGGATCAAAACTAATGGGAAATCACTGCATTTTTTTTTTAAAAAAATCATATCTGTGGAACCAAAAGCTGCCATTTTATGTGTATAAGTACAAAGTGCACGTAATCTAAGGGTTCAGCAAGTGACAATTCACTTTCAAAAGTCAAATACACATCCTGAGTGTATTTTTAAAAACTTATTTTACAAACATGTTTACAATCTGAAACACAGTTCTATTAACTGAAGATCTAGCAGAAAGTCTGTTAAGTCAAGAAAGAAACCACAAACAAAAGGTGACAGCACAAGGCAGGACTGAAGTAACTAACAGTGCAAAGAAGCCTCATCACCTGATCAGAGTATGTGGTGCAATGAAGGCAGATATGCCTTCTAGCAAAGTTTAATAGGGTGTTACAATGACCTCATCCTCTTTCCTTCCTCTGAGGAAGGATTTTTACTCCTATTTTCCCTTTATCTATTTTCTTCTTTCCTGAAGATCTATGGCTGTCCCACCCTGTCATAGTATTGTATTTTTATGCTGGCTAAGCTCAGGAACTTGAGGTAAGAGACAAGATCACCTTCTTAACTTAAATTTCTGAAATGGCACACAAGATACTTTATAATGTTCAAAAATAAAATATTTTATTCAATTTAAGAGGTGAAAAGATCAGGTGAAATCAGGGGTAAAATGTCTGAGGTAAATGAATAAGAACTCTGGGGTAACTAAATATTTTCACAAACTACAGTTCATACATTTCCAGCAATTGAGAGTTTTAGACTTTTCATACAATTTTAAAATCTTTGAAATGAGGGGCTTTTGTTTCAGTGTTTCCTAAACTCTCAGTATACTTGAGTTTAATTGACTCTTCAGGTTTCAGAAGGCAGGGATACACTAACGAGCACCCAAATTCCTTCTCTGAGCACACCAAGGTTCACTCCACTCTTTAGAACTATCTCCCTTTCAACTGGGCAGGGAATCCCTTCTCTAAACCAGAAGACCTTCCTGTCCCAAATGGGGGTCTTCACTGAACCGCCCCTCCTCCTTGCCAACCTTCCCAGTCCTCAGTCAGTATGAGATTGTTTTCAGTCAGAGCGAAACTCTTCTCAGTCAGAGTTAAACCTTCTACAGTCAGGGCTAAACTCAAACTGAGTTATCTTCAGCAGTCAGTTCCCAGGTCTTTCTGGTCAACTGATTCTAAACAGTCAAATCCCTTTGAGCAGCCTGTCACTCAAGGCTCTCTGGCCATGTGAGGCATTAACCTTTCACAGTCCTTCACATGTTTATACAGCACTTATGAGCTTTTAAACTGCAACCCATCACAGATGTCTTTCTGGAAATAGTAGCATCTCCTAGTGCACAATTTTCGCATTCAGACTGTTGCTGCAGGGAGCTTGGGTTTGGGAATTAATTTTAGGGGGCCATAGGTGTGCTCAATGGTGGCCACAGGGATGGGAACAGGAGGGATGTTTCCCATCATTGGACTGTGCATATCGTGGAGAAGCAGTTTAGGGATGTTGTTGTTTCGTTTTAGTGCAATAACCAGGCTGTAATCCGGGTAGTGAATAGTTAGGCCTCCAGGAGTCCTACGATTATGCAGTTGGTTAGATCATTGGTTTTGAAATGTTTGGAGCTTAATATTTTTTTTCAAGGCAAGGCATATGCCTAGTCTTGATAACAGAATTGCTGACACACTATCTCATTTTCAGGAGCAGAGTTATAGACAGCTGGTACCAGGTATGGACTATGGCCCGATGCCAATTCCAGTTAAGCTGTGGCATCTTGAGAGTTTTAAGTGCAGCAGGCAATAATGGCCTCATTGGCATTTTGCATAAGGATGGCCTAGGGGAAACTATGTAAGGGGATTCCAGTCTTTTCACACTTTAGCATGGGTCTGGCCTTTGCCTGTACAGTATAAGGTATAAAGTATAAATATAAGGGGCATCTAGAGCTATCAAGGGTTATCCAGCAGCACTAAGATTTATCTGGGGCAGTAGGTTTTAGGGTTACTTATTAGGGATGGGCACAAACCAGGAAAATGTGGTTCAGTTCAATTTGTGGTTCATAATGGCATGCCTGGTTCATAAACCATGGACCATCTTAAACTTTTGGGTGCTAAATGAACTGGTTCAGTTCATTTTTTATTTATTTATTTACCTTCAACTTCTACCCCGCTCGAACCCCTCCCATGGGTCTCTGAGCGGCTTACATGATGTGGTAGACTGCCCCTTCAGTTTGCTATAGATACCAAACTTGCAGGGATTCTCCAGCTAACCGTCCTCTACCAGCCCTCCAAGTTTAGTGATGATTGGATTTATGGGGACTGTGTGAAGGCCCCCCAAACAAGGTGACCCCAGGAACATATTTTCTGGGGAAATGACAGGCACAGGTTTAGGGGGTTCAGGAGTGTATAGAATGGATCCTATTCAAACTAGAGACACTACACTTGCAGCAGATCTCTAGCTGACTTTCCTGTACCTGCTCTCCAAGGTTGGTGAGGATTTCATTTATGGGATCTGAGTTATGCCCCCCTCAAGAAGGTGCCCCATCCTCCATTGTTTCCAAAAGACAGCCCCCCCCCCAAAAAAAGCAAGGTCAATAGAAACCCAGCAGAATAGAATCAAACTCCTCAAGAATTTCACCAGTAGAAACTGAAGATGGGAGGCATTTTTTCTTGATAACAGAATTGCTGACACACTATCTCATTTTCAGGAGCAGAGTTATAGACAGCTGGTACCAGGTATGGACTATGGCCCGATGCCAATGCCAGTTAAGCTGTGGCATCTTGAGAGTTTTAAGTGCAGCAGGCAATAATGGCCTCATTGGCATTTTGCATAAGGATGGCCTAGGGGAAACTATGTAAGGGGATTCCAGTCTTTTCACACTTTAGCATGGGTCTGGCCTTTTCCTGTACAGTATAAGGTATAAAGTATAAATATAAGGGGCATCTAGAGCTATCACCCTGTCACCTACTCCTGCACAATCTCTCCAAGTTGATGGCAGATTACATTTCTGAGGTCCCAGTTATGGGAAAAAAAACCCACAGGTCTCCCCAGTGTTCTTTCTAGAAAACACAGCTGCATTTACAGGAGTCCATAGAATGGCTCAGTCAGTTACCCCAAAATCACAGGGAATTTAACCTGGGCCCCCCCCCCCCCCAGCCAGACAGTGGAAGCAAGGCAAGTATCCCTTTATCCTCACAGCACCTCTCCAAGTCTCCAAGGGCAGATTTGGAATGACAAAAGGCAAACATGACACAACGTCTAGCAGAGGCTCCACAAAGTAACCACACAACAGCTTGGCAGGCACCACAGCCTCACCAGACAAGCAGGAGAAGCATGCCAATAACTCTAAAAAGCTCTCCTGGGATGAAACACCATGTGGAATTTTTCTACTCTGCAGAGGAAAGGAAACACCTGTCAAGCCGGCTGGGCCAAGCAGATTTGGAATGACAGAAAGGCAGACGTGACAAGAGACTTCCAACAGGGGCTCCCCAAACTAAACTCACAACAGCTTGGTGGGCACACCAGCCACACCATACAAGCAAGGGAAGTGTACCCACAGCTCTCACAGACCCCCTCAAGGCTGAAACACTCAGATGTACTCTTCTACTCTGCACAGGAAACTCTTTTCCAGCCAGCTGGGCCACCCCCAATTCATCAAAGGCAGATTTGGAATGACAGAAAAGCAGACATGACAAAACATCTGATAGTCCCCCCAAGTAACCCCACGATAGCTTGGCAGGCACCCCACCCTGCAACAGACAAGCAAGGGAAGTTTACCCAAAACTCTCACAGTCCCCCCCCCAACCGAGCTGAAACACCACAGCAAATTATTCTATGCAGCAGAGGAAACATCTGTTGAGATGGCTAGGTGAGGCAACTTTGGAACAACAGAAAGGCAGACATGAAAAATGTAGCATTTGGATAACATAGAGCAGCAGAATGGGAACTCTGTTAAGCTTTGGAGGGCTCCTGTTGGTGTTTCCAAGGCTGGAGAATTCCACCCCCCCATTGTTTTGAAGTTTTGTAAACAGTTTAATCAAGCAGAGACTGTGTGGAAATGTATCCATTCATGAAGTGCCACAAACAGCACCAAAGTTTGTGAAATGTTCATGCCAGGCACCCTTCCGCGAACATCACTTCATGAACCGTGAACTGCCCAAAAATTGTGATGAACTTTACTTCATCAGCTGGTTCATGCCCATCCCTATTACTTATGCAGCAGCTGAACAGTGTTCTACGCAGCTCTGAGGAACACTGAGTTGCTGGCAGCATTGCACCGGGATATTTAATGGACAGTTCCACAGGTGATGGATTTGAAGCTGGCTGTGGGAGATGGTTGTGTGCTGATGCATAAATCCATAAGTGAACAGCATAGCATGGGCTCCACTGTGGTTCTTGTTGTTAAGGGGCTCATGCTCAGGCTATCCTTTCCATCACGTCAATTGTATCCCACTAAATTCCAAACAGTGGACAGAGGTGTTTTGGCAGTATCAGGCTAACTGGTAGCCAATGCTCCCTCTATGCTGTGGAGTCCTGTGAGGAAAAAAATCTACTTTGTGAGCTACCAGCATTAAAGTTGTGAGCAGGTGATTTCGCTACTGCATAAATTACTTTGCTCTGGAGTCATCCTTCCTGAGCTAAGACAAAAATGTGTGAGCTGGAGGGGGAAAAAACTGTGAGCTAGCTCACACTAACTCAGCTTATTATTAGAACAGTCATAGACCAGATAAAAAATAGGATACAATAGGATACAAAAATAGGATACAATACAAATCTGCTAGAACATGTACATCCAGTTTATAATTGAACTAATCCAACAATAATACATATTAATAAAATTATAAAACTATATACATATGGTCATTAATATATTGGTTCCTCAGAATCAGAAAGTGAAGCTCCTGTTTAAACTGTTCTTCTGTTTAATCACCTGGGCACAGAACCTAGCTGTCACTCTAGTGACTGCTGGTATTTCATCAAGCAGTAATTTCTTCAAGGCTATCTTATCCAATATAAGTATGGACTGTTCCAGAACAGGGAGGATTGTCTTGTCCCTGACTTCCTTATAAAAGGGGCAACGAATAAAAATACATTCCAATGTTTCCACCTCCCCTAGGGAGCATGCACATATCCTTTCAGTATATGGGATCTTCTGATATCTCCCTCCTGTTACCTTAGATGGCAATACATCACATCTAGCAAGGGTAAAAGCCCTCCTATGAGGGGGATATTCTACATGTTTTAGATATTGGGCCATATTTATAGTATATCTGTGTTTCTCAGCTAACTCAGGTTAGACAGAACATTGCCAGTAGCTGAATATGGCACTCCTTCATTCCACAAAAGTGCAGCATATACAGCAGCAAGCGTTAGAATATCTGATCAAGCTATCCAAAGAATGGAGAGATGGAAGCAAAAGCTTACAATTCATATATTAGATAAGCAGCTTGATTTTATTTTCCAGATCAAGGAATCCCAAAGAGCCCAGTCAGAGTGGGCCATTCCATCATATTCTGGTCTAGCGGAAGGGCCGTCAGCAGTGGAGTCCGGACACCAGGGATTGTACCCCTTGCCAGTGTGCTGCACTGCTGTCGAAGTGGGTTGTTGTGGAACCAGCTCCTGCCTTCTCACCACCCGGTTTTGGGTGAGGGCAGTCGTCCTGAGATTCTGGTACTGCACTGGGGTGAGAATGACCTAGTCCAAACCCAAGGATTCACTCTTAGGCACAGAATAATTAGGGATTTAAATAGGGTAAGGGAGTAATACTGGGAGTCATGATCGCTTGGTCTGAGCTTTGCAAAGGCAGAGTTGGAGGGGAATATTTGAGCCCCAGAGGACTGAAAAGTGTGGTGCAGGGCAGACTTGGCTATACGAAAGCTGTTTTGGCTAGTAGTAGGGCTTACATTTCACAGCTGGCAATTAGATTAAATATGCCTCATATATTTGATGGGAGGGTGCTTTGATAGGATTCTTGTATTTGATGGGATTCTTCTCTCTCAGAGGGTTGTGTTTTGTACTTAGCTGATCACATCAGGGCCTGCATGAAGTTACAGTTTGCAGGTAGGGCAAGGGGTGTTAAACGAGGCTAAACCTCCTTATTCGGTGGGGGTAACGCGAGTTGCTCATTTAGGTGAGATACTAATGGGCATTTACTCTGGACTCCTGGAAGCTTACTAGCTCATTTTTAGCACACTACTTTCAGTTTTGTTTTTACCTTTGCTTCAAATGAACTAAAACATCCATGACCTGAAACAACTGAGGACTGATGAGTGGTTTGAATCTAAGAAGAATTCAATGAACCTTGAAGCTCCTGTGCCTATTTCCATCTCCAGCAGGTATGCCGTTTTAGGGGAGCTTTCAACAGCAAAATCCCCATTAGCTCATGAGTCTCTTCTAGATATCAGCAGTGAGGATTTGGTTCACAATGAGGTTAATGAGAGTGATCCCTTGCTGAGAAATTCACCACTGGATAAGCAAAAGTATTCACAACTACTGCAAGTCAATCCTCTAAATTTTGCAACAGACCAATGTTTACTAACTGCTCATACTGTTATCTCAATTTTTGAACAACTAGCAAAAATTACTAATCAGTTGGCTTCCTTTAGTAATTCCTTTGATACTTTTGTACAGAAATTTTCAAATAAGCCTGGAGGCCTCACTAACCCTAACCCTAGGATATGAGGAATTAGGGAGGAGAAGGTGGGTGTGGGTGCCTAAGAATGGTAAAGACAACTGCAAGGAGAGCCAGATTATATCTCCTAGTACATAACATTGGTTACAAGGGGACTTTGCAAATAAAACAAGTTCTGCTGCAAATTGCCCTTGTTAAAACAAACAAACAAAGGAAAGTGGGGATCTCAAAGAGAGGTTATCTCCTCTCTGAGTAAGCTTCTGCAAGTTCTCCCTAATGTGATTGATTTATCTGCTGTCGACTGGCCTCCACATTCTCCAGCCTATAAGAGAGTTTTGTTAGTATTTTTCTACAATTCCATCTATGCTTCTTAAAACAAAGGCCTTCCTCTCTAATTATCAAATATTACTTGTTAGGGTCTTCAAAGATTTAGTGCCTCATCCTCTGGTCTCAGCCAGTGCACTTCTTACTCAGCCAGTCAACTAGGGTGATTTCTGAGGCAGTCTCTGTCAACCAGAAAGTCATACCACTTGTTGCTTCAGAGACTAAACCATCTGACTCAATTCCTTTATCTCCCCCTACATATCATAATCAGCAACCTCTGAAAGCTTTTGAGAAGCATTTCAGTGTCCTTGAAGATGAAAAGCCAAAAAACACACCCGTCTCTATTTGGAAAAGACTAGTGTACATCACCTCAACGGTAGTTAGGCTCAAGAAAACTCTCAGGAAAACATTGTCATTAACACACTCTGACTGACCCTTTGATTGTTCTTTCACCCCCAAATGAAGACAACCTGATTGTGTTCCCAAAGATTGATGAATGAATGAATGAACCCCTGAAATGCCAATGCAACACATTGGAGAAAACAAAACTGACCTACTTAAATCTAAAGAGGGTCTGCCTAGCCTGGAAACCAAAGGTGACATAAATGTGGAGAGTCTGTTAGCTTCTTTTGGTGCTCTCCCCTCTATGGACCAAGATGCTTTTATAAACCATTTTCAAACCCTCCTAGTTTCTCTGGAAAATATCAGAAGGGGACATTTCACCTCAGCCAACCAGCTCACTTGTGAGGGAAATGAATTGAATGAGCAGGACAAATTCTTCACCAACCATTCTATCACTCTAAACTTAAAACTTCTTCCCTGAGTAATTGCTGATGGTTGGCAACAAGGGATCAGCTGCTTCTCATACTTGCCCACTACACCCTACTACTGTCTAGCCAGCTGTACCATTTAATTTACTAGCTCCTGTTTCGAGTATAAAAGTCTTCTCATGGAACACCACTGGCTGGAATAGCAGATTAAGAGATCCTGCTGTTGCTACTTGTCTTTCAAATTTCCAGATTATATTAACTCAAGAAAAATGGACTAAGGAGCCCATTTACTTACCTGGGTTTACCCCTTTTACAGCTGAGGCTCATTGCAGTTTTTCCAAGGGCTGTCCAAAGTTATGTCTGGCATGTTTGGTCTCAACCAGTGTTCCCTCTAAGCTGAGTAAGTGTGAGCTAGCTCACAGTTTTTTAGCCTCCGGCTCACAAGTTTTTGTCTTAGCTCAGGAAGGATGGCTCCAGAGCAAACTAATGTATGCAGTAGCCAAATGGCTCACTCACAACTTTAATGCCAGTAGCTCACCAAGTAGAATTTTTGCTCACAGGACTCCACAGCTTAGAGGGAACGTTGGTCTCAACTGCACTTTATTGTACCTGTTTGGCTTTAGTCACTTCCTTGCGTATTTCACTTGCAGTATTATTACAATTCCCATCCTGTTCTCTTTTAACAAACACAGTTTACCTGCCTCCTTTAAATTCCTCTAAGGAAATTCTGAGTTGTTGGGATGAACTAAATGATTCTTGGATAAAATCACAGTTTGACCTCCTAGAGCATTATTACTCTTAGCTGGTGATTTCACTGCCCAGATTGGGACTAGTGATGAGACCCTTCTTTCAGCA
>NW_015161957.1:978521-1003992 GCF_001447785.1 Gekko japonicus
TGGCTGAATATTTAAATGATGTGCCATACCCATATCTTTTTGAGAGAACGTCAAGCTAGCAAGCTGTGATTTAGATGTGTGACAAATCATGATCTTGTGATCCCAAATGGATATAGAGGAAATGATTCATCAGGAGATTATACTTGTATGACTTGTAAAGGCCCTAGCCTAATATACAATGTTCTGACTTCCTCTGAGCTTTTGACACAAATCTATGACTTTAGGGTGTGAGAAAAATCAGGGGGGAGGGGAGTTGATCATTTCCCCTTACAGTTTACTGTATTATTTCCATCATATTGTCTGTGATCCTTGGGATCAGTATCCAATTTACTCTAGGGCCCAAATACTTTAAGACCGCTTAGATGGTCCCATTCATTAATGCACAAAGCAAATGATATAATGAATATAAGAGAGTGTAAATTTCGTCTTGCTAAATTAGCTACCTGTAAGGAGGTCTTCAAAACAATTGAAATAGTGCTGAGTATTCTGGAACTCTTTAAGCCAGTTTGCACTCAGTTGTCTTCAGGTTCTAGACAGGTAAGATGGAATATGTGGTTTGACAGGGAGTGTAGATAATATATTAGAAAGATCAGAGCAAAACACTGCCCTTTTAAATGTTCAAACTTATCCTTCCACCTATTAGAGCTGATTTCATTAAAATGCTCTTTCAAACTTCTGATTAAATATAAAAAATTGTATGCTCTTCACAAGAGGTGGAGCATTCTTGTTTCAGTCTTACCAGAGACAGTGTCTACTATAATTAAGCAACTGAGTTCAGGCAAGGCCCAAGGTCCAGATTTTATATCAATTGTTCTTCTGAAAGCTAACCCACTGTGGTGGAGCTAGCTGTTGGCTCCTGTTTTTACTCAAATTAACAATGGTGGAATTGTACTTCCATTGTGGGAGCATGCATTAAAAGTTCCTATATATAAAAAGGGGTCTAAATCTGTCCCTGCAAATTACCCCCCATATAAGCGGGCTGTCAGTGGTTGGTAAGGTATATACAGCCTCCCTCTATTCTAAGCGTTTGAATTGGGTCAAATCTGAGACAGTTCTGTAACCTTAACTGGCAGACTTTCGAAGAGATGCATCTGCTCTCCATCACTGCCTTATTTTATACCATCTAGCTGAGAAATACTCTTTGCACCCAGATGGTTATCTTTACATAGCATGTTTGATTTGGTCCTGAGGGACTGACTTTGGGCTGAGTTGGCCAAAACTACAATAGATAAGAGATTCCTCTAGCTAATTTCTAAATTATATGAAAATCCCACAGCTCCCATCTGTTGTGGCCCAGAAGGCCAGTTGTCTAGTATTATTTATCTTTCTACTGGTATTAAACAAGGTTGCCTTTCAGCTCGTCTTCTTTTTGATCTTTTTATCAATAATATGATTCTGTCTTTGCAGAACTTGAGGTATCATGCACTGGTTTTAGCTAATCATTATATTCCAGTCCTGCTTTATGCAGACAACACTTTTCTATCAAGATGAGAGGCTGGACTTTGGGATTGTCAATTAATTATGAAAAACCTAAAGTTACAGTGTTCTCAAAAGGGAGAAGAAGGAAATGTAAGACATGGACCATAAGTGGAACAGAAATAGAACAGGTGGCCCACTTTAAATATTTAGGTGTTATCTTCAGCCATAATTTGACATGGAAAACTCATATTTACTCAACTAAAAAAGTGTCAAAGTGGATATAAATGCCCTCATACATTTTTTTTTCTATTCTAAAGGGGAGCAATATATATCTGCTGCAGGCCTCTGGATAAATGGTGTCTCTGACTGCATTGATTATTTACTCTTACAATTCCTCTGACAAATTGCTGGGGTACCATCCTGTGCTGCAGGAACTACATTAAGAATGGAGTTTGCCCAATGCTAGCTGGACTGTACAGCTTGGCTTTGTGCTGAAGTCCCTTTTTCCAGCATCAACCTGCTTTGGAGGTCTTTTACATCTTCTGAGGGAAGATACTTACAAAAGTGCCTGAGTTAAGTTGGTGGATAGCAAACTCAAGTGCTTATCTTTCCCCTTTACTATGATTCAAGATATGGGTGTCCATGAGGCATTGAGAGTAATCAAAATGAGGGCACTTAAACTCAATAGAACCAGCACCTAGTTCTGAGCACGTTGGGTATGCTCGACCTTAGGTCTTGGAATGTCTCCCCCTGCAATTCTCCCTCCATATTTAAAATCTCTTACTACTTCCAGCAACTGCCACATCTTTGTCCTTGGCAGGCTGAATGCTTTGCCCACAACTGAACTGAGGAGGCAATTTGTAAATATTCCATTCTCTGACTGCCTCTGTCTCTGTGCCTCTGGCATGATCGAAACCATTGATCATGTTTTGTTATCCTGCAATCAATGGTCCTCATTATGATAACTTTGGTTCTGCCCATTCCGAGTAAATATAATCTTGCCATTGAACCCCAGATAGCTCTTTTTCTGTTTTGTTGTATTCTGTTATGTTAATCCTGAGGTGATGTGAGCTGTGGCCAAATTTTTTGTCTCTTATGATATCCATGACATACTCCTCTGGTACATATTTATGTGACAATTTGGAGGGTTTTATATCTTTTAATGCTTTTTATTACTGATATGATACTTTTAATTTACTATTTGAAAATGTGTTTCTGATGTGATCTGTGTTTTAAATGTACTGTATTGTTTGGCTCAATACCTCAGGTCAACAGAAGTTATTGTTGGAAAGGAAAGGAAAGGAAAGGAAAGGAAAGGAAAGGAAAGGAAAGGAAAGGAAAGGAGTGCTCATCTTGGCAGGAACAAGCAGTGAGCACCTTGAGCCATCAGGCATGATGGAGGGCATGTCCTGAACAGGCCATCACTAGCTGGATGATGTGATGGGGGGTGAGAAGGAGTACCTTTGGTGCTGAGCAACATCATCCTGAACCTGGGAGTGGCTTAACCATCAGGGTAGGGGGCTAGGGCTGAGCACCTCTATGGGTGGGTGAGGATAAACAAGGCCAGCCTAGTGCAACCTGCCCTTAATTAAATATTAGCATAATTAACTGATGATGTAGATAAGCAGATGTGAACAAATTTATATCAGATAAACCCACACTGTTGTCTCAATTCTTCATTTGGGTAATGGGGCAAAGGCGACTTGCCCTGAATGTAGTCAGACATATTATTCTACAAGACACCACTCAACTACCTCAAGCAATACAATCTTAAGAACAAGTTTTATGGGAGTAAGCACCATTGAATACACCTAAGTAGGATATGGTTTGGAATGCTCTTAACGTTGCCAAGCAACATAGAAATAATACATCAATAGTCGCAATCTCCTCTGTCTCCATTCAAAGGATCAGACAGTAGTTAATGTGAAACCTCTAACTAGAACCCGGATGAGCTGGAAAGCTGCTGCCATTCAGAGAAGACAATATTGACCTCAATAGAGCAATACTCTGACTCAGCTTCATGTGTTGGTTGGTTGTGTAGCCTACTTGCAAAAAGCGCACAAAACAAAACTGCATTTATAAGACTGTTAAGCTGGAGGTGAAAGAAGACTCTCAATATAGTTGTGGGTGGATGATTTAAATTGGGTCTATCATTCTGGGACAATGGATGGTATAATCTTTATCTCTTGCACCATTTCTTTGATAGAACCCCCTCTTGAGTGGGGAGGAGTATCTGGGAAAAGTGTTTAAAGGGTTTCTTATGGCCCCACACCATCAGTCCAAACCACCTCCTCCATCACTGTTTCACAACTACTGTTTAATAACATTAAGATTATAATGCACCTGTATAGATCTATGGTGTGGCCTCATTTGGAATACCATGTGCTGTTTTGGTCACTCTAACTCAAAAAGGACATTGCATAGCTGGAAAAGCTACAAAAGAAGCAACCAAGATGATTAGCGGGATGGAGCACATTCCCTATGAGGAAAAGCTGAAGAGCCTGGGACTTTTCAGTTTAGAAAAGAGACAATGAAGAGGAGGGGGAGATGTTTATAAAATTATGCACAGGATAGAGAGAGTTGAGTTGAAGAACTTTTTCTCTCTGACTATTTCCACCCATGTCATAAATTCCACACTGGCTTTCTTAAATCTTCAACTTTTGCCAAATGTTCCACACTCATTTTGGCAGCTCCCAGGAGTAACTTCAGGTCTAGTTATCAGTTAATGTGTGGTTTTCATATCCAGTTTTTCCGCATGAAGATGCAAGCATACAACTAAATGGGTGGCTGGGAGCCTGAAAATAAGGTTTGTTCCAGCAGTGCCCGTGGCTATGGAGGAACCAGCAGCTGGGTCAAAGGAACTATTCTCACATGACCTGGTGACCATTAATTCTGAGCACATTTGGTAATCCATGCCTGTGGATTTGGCAAGTAAGCAAGTTTGGTTTTTGTTTTCCCCCCAAGATATTACATGCTTAATTGGTTAGTCAATATAATCATCTGCTACATGCCAGATGTTGCATCTGCATCTTAAAACATGACACTTTATCAATTTTTCTATTATGCCTGCCCCCAACTCCTGTTTGTGTCACACTAATGAAATAACACTATTAATTTCATTTTATTTGAGCCTGTCCATTTTTTAAATCCCTTTCTCATTTGGGACACAGGTGATAACACCCCAAACAGTGGTGTGGATAACCAGGGTGTAATGTATTCAGCCTGACATGCCCGGACTTGCCCGGGCTGGCCAGGCACAACTCTTCAATAGCTTCATGTCCAAAGACAATGGGTCCCTAGGATCCTAGCCGGCCCAATCAAAGGGCCAGCTTCTCAGCCGGGAGACCAATGGTCGCCCGGTTACTGTAAATAGCCTATCGGGAGTAGGGGGTGTGTTTAGGTGTACTTGGTGGCGGGTTTGCTGAACCTATATAACCAGCCTGCGAGCTGGTCCCTTCGTCTTTGTCCTGAACTAAATAAAGGTATGCTTAGCTGAAATCACTCTCCGTCTGCATACTTTTCACAGGGGCAAGACACACATCTCCATACAGATGGATGAAGGTAAGTACAATCATTGGTCTGCACAGAGCCATTAGTAGAACAATCCAAAGAAAGTAAAAGCCTCCCCCAAATCGTTTGTTTCAAGAGTTCCCAACAACGGGTGCCCATTGATGGATTTAGGACACTATGAAGATATTAAAACAACTGTAGCCAAATTTGTGAGTGTATATTACAATTCTGTTGCTTGATGTGAAAAATATTGTAAGGACAGCTCTGTTCAAGTTACTGTTCTCTTTTCCCTAAAGCAGAGGCACCACAAGAAGAAGGCCTTGAAGATCGTTCCCAGGATGACCCTGATTTTGGGTCAGCTACTCCAAAAGCAGATCAGCCAGGTTAACCTTTGCTTTGTCTTGAAAATGTGTAATTGTTGACACTATTGTCCTTGGTATGGCTTTTGCCAAGCTAGGCCACTGATGAAGTAAGGGTGACTATATTGTCATTGCTGAAAGCATGCTATGCTGCTTTTGCTGCAGCTCCCAAATGTGTAAAGGATCACCATTGCCAAGCATTTTGTGGTGAGCTACACCACCTTACATTGGCCACTTAGGGGCAAAGAAGGTGATGGTTACCCTTGCCTTGTGCAGTTAACTTTGCATTGGCATCTTAAATATCTTCTGGCTTAGGCAGCAGCTTGCAACATAGTGGATAATTATAAAATTAGTTTGGTTTGTTCATGCCAACACCAGCCATTAAGGCTATTTTAAGGCTCAGAAGGGTTGAGGATGGCCCCCTTTCTTTATGATGCCCCCAACTATTCATGCCAACAGATACCCTGTTTCCCCGAAAATAAGACAGTGTCTTATATTAATTTTTGCTCCCAAAGATGCGCTAGGTCTTATTTTCAGGGGATGTCTTATTTTTCCATGAAGAATAATATGGTACACTCCGTCAGGGCAGAGCGAGCAGCAGGCGGCAGCTTGTCCTGGCGGTGGCGCGGGCTCTCTGATTAAAAGAGACCTCGCACTTCCTGTCTGCTTTGGCTGTGCGGTGGCCAACAGTGAGCTGCGCGGCAGTGCCCGCCACTACGGCCCAGAGTCCAGATTTACGGTAGCTTTGGGGGGCCTTATTATCTTATTATCGGGGGAGGCCTTATTATCTGGGAGGTCTTATTTTCAGGGAGATGCCTTATATTTCAGCGAGAGGCAAAACTGTAAGTAGGTCTTATTTTCGGGGGATGTCTTACTTTTGGGAAAACAGGGTAACAGTGAACCCTGTAGGGCTGTTCTCAATCACACTTTGTTCATTGATCTCAATGGTAGGTGAGAGTTAACTCACCTCACCAAACAAGGGCAGAGTTAAATTTAATGTGAACTGTGGGTTCTGGCATCATTTTTTTACCAAATGGAATTAAGGATTAACCAAATGTTTCTTTTCTATGTTCTTAAGGGACAATGTGAAGGAAGGCAGAGCACTGCCACTGGCAGAGTTACCTCCAGCAACCCAGTTTACAAATTTCCAAAACAGTAAGTGTCAGGTTGCAATTTTGAACAAGATGGCAGAGAAAGTGCTGGAGCAGGGAAAGTGTGAGGCTGCACGCCAGAATGTGCGATGAATGCAAATGGAGGAGAAAAGACGCGAAGTGATGCATGAGGAGGGAGAGTGTGATAGGATGGTTTTTCAGGAGATGAAGCACCAGAACATGAATGTCATGATGGCCGCTATGGATGCTCTGAAGAAGTGTGGTGATATGCTTTAGGATATGCAAAACATATCTGTGTCCTAAGACAGACACCTCCCCAATTCTTTCTCACAGGTTCGAGTAAGTGTCAGGTTGCAATTTTGAACAAGGTGGCAGAGAAAGTGCTGAAGATGGATAAGTGTGAGGCTGCATGCCAGAATGTGTGATGAATGCAAATGGAGGAGAAAAGACACAAAGAGATGCGTGAGGAGGGAGAGTGTGACAGGATGGTTTTTCAGGAGATGAAGCACCAGAACATGAATGTCATGATGGCTGCTATGGATGCTCTGATGAAGTGTGGTGACATGCTTCAGGATATGCAAAACATATCCGTGTCCTAAGACAGTCACCTCCCCAATTCTTTCTCACAGGTTCGAGCATCCACTCTGGATCATCCAACAAAATAGGAGCTGGCAGCACTGCTGCTCTATGTTATGCTGACAACTCCCAAGCTGCATCAAAAGCTAACACTCAAAATGAGCAACATCCCACCACCACCCAAGCAACCTCTGGTGCACTTTACATGAGGAGCAGAGGTGGAGGCAAGAAGCATTCCTGTGTGGGCTGGAAAAAGGTATATTTTGAACCCTAGCCCAAATCCTTTTCTTTCCTGTACTAAAGCAACAATAAATTAACTTTACAAATCAGGTGAAGAATTTAAATTGTTTTGTTTTCCCCATCAACAAAGCAAAAAGGCACCCTCCCCATTTTTTTAACAATTAGTTTCCCACCCACACCCTAACCTGGGAACTATTTACAGAATAAGAAAATACATACAGAACTTTCCCCCAAAAAACTAACAACAACTACAAAACACCAATGACGTTATAACCCCCCCACCCACACACACACACCAGTCAACTGTAACACCAGTGCTCCACTGCAGCCCACAGTTCTGCCAGTTCACTTGACAGACCAGTCACTTTGCTTTCTATTCGCCTCTGCCTCCTCTTAATTTTGCTTAGGTGAGCATTCACACTTCGGACTGCAGAAGAGAAAACACAAGATTATCATTATATATTAATAATACAGTGGAAATGGGATTGGTGGTGCTTACTTACCCTCATGTTGCCTGTCCTCCCACCACAGCCACCCATGGCTTCCCAGGGCAGAAGCATGCAGGTATGATGTGCCATCTGCCCACTCCCCCTTGGAGGCCTCTAGGTGCTCCTTGAAGTTGCATTTGATCCTTTTGAACTGTGATCAGCATTGGTTGGGGGTTCTTTTCAAGGGAAAGGGAAGCAGAAGGGAAAGCAGAAACTAATAGTTTGAACAACATAACCATGCTTTATTTAAACAAATAAAGGTAAACAAACTGCTTTGCAATTCTAGAATCAGAAAGCCAAACAAATTCAGTAATGCTTAAAACATAATACATCTCACTCAGCTTATGTGACTTGACGTAGATATATAAAGTTCAAGAGGACGTCACAGACCTGCTTGTTCTTGGCAAAATGCCTCTTGCTGGCTTGCACAATGTCCCCTTCTTCCTCTGGCACCAGCAGGGTGTCTTGGTCACCACGTTCTATAAGAACATCATGCCCCTTTTCTTCACATATGTTGTGAAGAATCACTCATGCAGTAGCCACCAGTTAGGCATGCAGAAAGACAGCTCCAATGAGCCTTTAACCTACCAAATGCTTGCTCCACAACATTATGGGCTGTACAGTTTTGAGTCAAAGTTCCTCTCCCTCATGTTATTGGCATTGTTGTTTGGCTTCATCAGCTAGCACCACATGGGGTAGGCACCATTTGTTATCATTAGTGCAGAGTCACTCCTTCCAGAGTGATTGTTGGGTTGATAGGAACAAAAACCCCAGCAGCCACTGAAGAGCTCAAGTTTGAGCTGGTAAACATGAAGTCATCATGAGTCCACCCGCTCCAGCCCACCTCAGCATTGATTAATCAGATGGTGTGGTCAACTGGCCCCTATAGAAGAATAGAGAATAACAATTTCCTGTTTCCATATTGACTAATTTTCCTTCCTAGGGTGCAAATGGGAGACTCAAAGGCATGCAAACGAATGCAGTGGGGGAATCAAAGACATGCAAACCCATCCATTATCTGGAATGAAAGGAAAGGGAAACTGTAAAGAGCCTACTCCAGCTATTCAATCAAGATCACAGCTTCATTATAATTTTATTTTAACTTTTATTATAGGCTGCAATATCAATATCAGTGCAATGTATTGTGGCATAGCCAGCTGATAGTATTTCATTATTATAATAGCATTGCAATGCAATTAGCATTGGATTTTTTAAAAAATTAAAAATTATGGATTACCTTCCCAATTTCATTGCCCATGCACAATTCTGTCTCCAGCACAAAACACACCTCTAGGATGATTTCCCCCATCATGGGCTGTGGCCACACACACTAAACAATCCACTTTCAAAGCACTTTCCAATTGGATTTTGCAAGTTCACACAGTAAAAATCCAGTTGCAAAGTGAGTTGAAAGTGGATTGAAAGTGGCTTATTTAGTGTGTGTGACTGCAGCCATGGATAGTCCCAGACCAAATTGCTCTCAAACTTCATTGTATGTGTTAGCATTGGCCAAATACCAAATGCTTCTCTATGGGAGAAGAATGCAGGGAACAGCAGAGGCATTTTGTTTTCCAAAGACAGTGCAAATACACTGAACAAGTAGTCAAGGTAGACTTAAAGCAGAGCAGGATCACATTCACCAGAGAGGCCAACACAGTGTGTACTCTGAGCAGCCTTGTTTCTTCCATGCCTGTTGCTTTCAGAAAAGGAACACTAAAGAACACCAAGATTCTCTGGTACCAGATTAGGAATCAAAATTGCAACTGCTCATGGCAAGCAGTGTATTTAAAGTTCAAATGGACCTGAACACCACCCACCTCATGGCAGGAATCCAAATGGCCAGTCACTATTGATCATGTCACCACTACATATTCAGCCCTTTAGATGACAGTACAATGAAGTTATAACGCTACTGCACATGCACACACACAAAAAGGAGGTGTGCCATCAGTGATGAAAAGGCTATGTGATAATAAATTCCCCTCCCCTTTTACAAGGAAGTGTAGAATAAATTAAGTGGGTTTGGTGTGAATTCAAAAAGAAAAACACTGAAAGAAAAGCTCTTTTTGAGAAACAAGTAAAGCAAAGTTGAAGCATTAGCATGGGAATTCTATTTGCCAGAAATGAGTAGTAAGCCCATTGTGCAGAATAAGGTCCCTCCTTCAAAATGCTAGAACTCAAGGACATACAATGAAGCTGATAGGGAGTAGATTCAGGACCGACAAAAGGAAACACTTCTTTACACAGGAAGTGATTAAAATCTGGAATTCGTTGACAAAAGATGTAGTGATGGCCACAGGCTTAAACAGCTTTAAAAGGGGATTAGACAGGTTCATGGAGGATAGGTATACTACTAGCCATGATGACGAATGAGAACCTGCATACTCAGAGGCAGTCAACCTCTGAATCCCAGTGCCAGTAGGCAACATCAGGGGAAGGTCTCAGCCTCTATTCCCAGTTGTTGGATCTCCAGAGGAACTGGTTGGCCACTGTGTGAGACAGGTTGTTGGACTAAATGGATCACTGGTCTGATCCAGCAGGGCTCTTCTTATGTTTTTACATTCTTAAGACATTTGTAGATGCAGTTTCAAACCTTTAAAATATTAACTAGTTAAACTGGATGCTATCTCCATCTAGTAAGGAAGGAAGCATTTGAAAAACAGAAGACACAGTAGATAACATGCCCATTCCAAATCTAAGCTATTAGTTTGTCTGAATATAAACAAAAACGTGCTTCATTGTTGTTCTTACTGGATTTATCTGCTGCCTTCAATACAGTAGATCATGCAATCTTGTTGAAGCATTTGGAGGGAGAAGTGTTGGAGACCAGTTATCATCAGTGTAGGATTTAACCTGGGGGTCCCACAGGGCACAGTCACACCCATGCTATTCAACCTCTATGTAAAACCTCTATGGGAACTCGTGGGCACTCCATGAAATTGCTGAGCGGTCTGGTTAGAACGGATAAAAGGAAGTATCACTGTGATACAGAGTGTTGGACTGGATGGGCCTTTGGCCTGATCCAACATTGACATCTCTTATGTTCTTATGTTCTAACCCTTATAAGAAATCATTCATACTGTTGGAACTGAATGCCATCAATGTGCTGATTGCACCCAGCTCTATATATCTCTATTGAAATCTGAAAATGATATGGCAGAGACACTGAGTCACTGCCAGACAGCTGTGGTGAAATAGCTGACAGTGAACAAATGGAAACTGACCCCTGGGGAGGTAAAGCTAGTTGAGAAGCCTGAGGTTTTCCCACTTCCCATCATGCTCCCCATTTTTAATGCGGACACTTGCTGACTCGGTTAAGAGTCTAGATGTTAATAATAATTCAGAGGGTTGCTGTGAGTCAAAAGGGACTTGACGGCACTTCACACACACACACACACACACACACACACCCCTTGATGTCAACTCACTGTAATGCACTTTACACTGTAACACACTCCTTGAAGTCAGCTCAGAGACTCCAGTTGGTACAGAATATCTCAGCTCAGTTATCATCAGGAGCTATCCAGACCGTGTATAATACACCCATTGTGCATTCACTTCATTGGCTGCCAATCAGCTCCCATAGTACCAAGTTCAATTTAAGGTCCTGGCCATCCTATTTGAAGCCATTTGTAACCTTGGAGGACCTGCAAATCTGTGCGACCACCTCTCCTCCTTTGTTCTTCCAAGGCAGCTTCACTCATCTGGACTTTTGCAGGTACCATCCTGCACACAGGGAACATCAACAACTGCCCATATAGATGCACTCTCTGTAGTGTACCTCGTGGAATGCTCTGCCTGAGGAGGTCAGGAAGTCTCCCACATTTCTGGCATTCTTCAAACTGTATAAAACAAAATTGTTCAGGAGGACATTTTTATAAAGGTAATAGGGCTATATTAGAATTATGTTACATATTACATTAGAATGTTTCAGGAGATGTTTCAAGGAAGGGAACAGGGCTCTGTGTATGATCTGTACAATCTGTTGCTGAATGCAACATCTTGTCCTCATGGCATTGTATTTCTACTTATGTATTATCATTTATTGCTTGTTGAATATGTCATGTTTCATATCCATGCTTTGTTCAGATTTCAGCTTTGTTTCATATTTCTGCAGTCTTTGCAATCCCAATCCTATTACATTGCTTAATAGATGTCTCACCCTTTGGATTTCATTGACTGAATCCTATTGATTTCATTGACTTACACTGTGTAATACGGCTGCCAAGCCATGGCGGGGGATCCGCACGTCTTCACAGGATCCCTGCCGTGGGGGACAGCGATACGCATTGCACCGCCGTTGCCAGGATGTGACGCTATGTGTCGCTCTGGCAACGTGACTCCAAACAGCCCCACTGCCAAAGCGACTGTGTAATATACTTTGAGTCTCAGTGAGAAAGGCAGACAATAAGTAAAACAGATAAACAAGTAAGCAAAGAAATGCATTCCAAGATCTAGCCATTAATAGGACTAGGTCAGCTCAAGTTAGGGATCCCAAGTACTTACTGTGATCCGGCAGGGGAAACATGCTCCCCAGTCAGACCATTCCTCCCTCTAACGCACCATGCCATCGGCAGGAAGTGACACTGGGCAACGCTCTGGCAATGGGACTGAAAACTTGATGGTACCATCAAGTTTCCAGCCCCATTGCCAGAGTGTCGCCCAGCGTCACTTCCTGGCGACAGCATGGTGCGGCCGTCTGTTGTCCTCGCAGGAATGATCCTGAGAGGACATCTGTATCCCCCGCTGAATCACGGTAAGTACTTGGGAAGCCTGGCTCAAGTTGATATTCTTATAATTAGCAGGAATAGGTTTTTAGATTATTTTATATTCCAGTCCTTCTATTCAAATGTGTTGTTTGGCAAGTTGTAAGTATTTTATGTCACTGTAAATCTACAAGTGAGTGAATCACAATATTCTGCTATTATATTAGCTTTTATACCCTTCTTGCATATATATAAATAACCACCAAAAGCACACAGCAATAAGTCACTGGGTAACATTTGAATGAGTTTACGGACAGATACTCATCCATCTTTTATGAAAGGTATATATTATATCTGCTCGAACACAGCAAAAAAAATATTGTGCAAGAGAATGAGTATTTCCATTTCTGTTGCTGTGTGTTGTCATTCTGGATTTATAGTATCAGATATGAGAAATCTATTTGATTTAAAAATATCCTCAGATTTTCAAGTTGAATCCTAACTAAATTTTCTATTTAAAAAAGGTGGTGTGATGTTTCCTCCCCCCCCCCACTGAGATTTTGAAGAAATAGTTTTAGGAAGATCAGTGATCAGCAATGGGAGGGGTAGACTGGAAATTCCCATTCCACGGAAGGAAGTACCTTCTGCTAATGGAAAATGTATTCATGATCCATCTTTTGATTTTATTCTTTAGCACTGAATTACTATCTCTTTTAGATGAGAGCATTGTTAGCCTGTAGTCTTTAGCATCTTTTTTTAGATTGAATTCAATGGCACAGCTGATAGAAAATATCAGGCAATAAAAAACTAAAGATGGACCACCTATTCATTCTGCATTGTTGATTATAATGTTATTGTGAGCAATTTTCAATCTCTGAAGTGTAAAAATCTGAGAACAGCCAGAGACTAACAAAGGGATATGGCGATAATTCAGTGAACCAGGCATTAAACTGGGTACTGTCTTTGCTAAGGCAGACAAAGAACTGCGAGTGCCAACTGTTCCATGGGAAATTCCAGTATGAAACATCAAGGTGCGCTCCCAGTAGGTGATAAATGGAAACTAGACTGTGTGCATTATTCCAAATAAATATTCTAAATGAAAGATGACAGCATATGGCTTAGATACCACATAATGCTTGTAGAGGCGTATTGTATAGCCCATGGCTCACATGTAGCATTGTCACATTGTATGTGAGCTGCTGAATGTCATTTGGCCTGAATCCCTAGTCTACTCATGTAGTACTATAATTGCAATGGACTTTGAGAAGTCACCACATCATGTGGGCAGCCCAATCCTGAAGGCTGCTGTGGTGCTTGTGGCAGTGCTGCTGGCCAGATCCCTACGAATATTCAGTGAGGGAGCAACATATGCCCTGCCACAAGTCACAGACTGAATTGTGAGCATGCCAAAGTCCACAGTAAACATAGCAACACCCACTAATCAAGCAGTGACACCCAAATGTCATCCCTGAGTGACATACATAGGCTCAGGCAATCACCACCTGCTGATGTGGTGACTGCCTCTTAATACCGTTCTCCCTCCACAGAGGGCCAGAGGACAGAGAAGAATGGCCCAGCAACAATGCTACCCCAACAAAGGCACATGGCCTGAATATCCCACCCCCATCTGAGAGGTTGGCAGGAACGCAACTGCTCTCTGGAGGGGGTCTTATTCCTGCCAACATGCAATCATCCCAGTTCCAAGCCACACACATACTTCCCCAGTAAGAGAAAAGGGGGGGGACAACTAGATCAAACCCATGCCCCTTACATCCAAGACTAGCACCCTAGGCATTGGACCAAAAAGGAAGAAGCAAAGAAGACATGCCATCAGTCATTAGGCACTCCACTGCAGCCCTGATGTCACCACCGTTCACAGAGGACCAGGCTGACAAAATGTCACAGACAGGGGAATAGCTTGGCCAGGCCTGGTGGTTTAATATCCACTTGGGGAGAGCCCAGTGCAGGCAGATGTTTTGGATTTAACATTTTGCTCCTGCAAACTACAAAAGGGGAAAGAGGACTGCCCAGCTGATGGACCACCCTGGACATCAGTTTGGCCAAGACACCCCTCCACAGTCACTCCATGCTGCAGCCTTGTGCCCTGTCCACCTTGAGGCCTGTGCATGTCCATATCACCTGACTATATATGACAGTAGTTCCATGGGAGGATGTGAGATGCAGAGATTCCCCCCTCTTGCTACAGCAGACATGTCTCATCCCAGCCAATCCCAAACCCACTCCCTGTGTGAGCTACACATAGCAACCAGCACACTGCATGACAGGAAGGGGACTGTAGTGGAGTGACTGTGCCAATCTGTTGCGGCTGCCTGAAAATGTATCCAAAGAAATAAGCTGCAATGCATGAAAGCTCACAGTGAACTATGTGTTCTCTGTTCTTAAGGTGCCATTGGACCAGTCTTACATTTCACAGCTAAACAGAACAGAGGATCAGTGGCATCACGAGGACTGACTATGTCAATCCCAATATGAGCTCCCCTAAATCAGAGCCCATCTCCTTGGATGTGTGAAGGGGAGATCATTGTGGGAAGCCCCATGAGGAATCACAAAAAGGGGGAGGACAGCTTGGGGCAGAGAATAGTGTGGCATGAGGGGATGGGATTGGGAGGGTGGGGGACAGATCTTATCTGCTCAACAGCAAACCGACTGGGATGGTGTTGTAGGTCACTTCAGACTTTATTGAACAGTAGCAGGGAAACAGGAAAGTGGTATCCAGTATGGCCCTGTGCCTCTGGCAAGTTGCTCCAGAAAGCCATGGGGAGACTGGGTGAGCCCTCATTATCACAGCATGCTTGTAAGTGGGGTAAAATTGCCAAATGGATTGGCTGCCTGACTAGAGAAGCTGTAGGAAATGGGCCGTACCAAGTGATATGGCAGCACATGCCAGAGGAATGGAATCTTTAGTGGTCACTGCAGCCACCTATACTGCAATGGGAATGTCATCCTTTGACATTTCCCTGCTGAGTCACCACCTGCATAGACACCAAACAGAGACATATGCAACGGTGATGAATAGCAGAGTAGTCCTTGTTATGATAAAGAGATGTGAGATACTTTGATCTGTGCTCAGGGAGACCTCATTCTCAGGCAAAGCATTCTCTCCATGGGAAAGTCAGACATAATCCTCTCAAATTGCAAGCTTGGTCATGTGTGGAGACAAATAGGCATGATAGAGAATGAGCATGATAGAGAAATAGAGCATGATAGAGAAACTCATTTGCCCACCTGCCAGGAAGGGGCAAGGTAGATGGCTATTTGGAGATATTGAGCTGGGTCAGAAAAGATTGGGATGTGCACCTTCATTTGACTGGAGAAGGGCTGCAGAGCAGTAGACATTGGATTCACTCCAAATTTCATAATACGGTAAAGTGACACACACACACCCGTTCTGCTGCGACCAGAATTGTTAGAAAGATCTGTGTTATGTACATGGACCGCCACCAGGGGTCCGCGGCTAAGTAAGGAGCTTGGTTCCTAAACACAAATGGGACTTGGGATCCAAGACCATCTTGTGTCCACCAATAGGCCCGCTGGTGGGAAATTCAAACCCTCCAATGGGACCCGGATGTGCCGGGTGGAGTGTATATAGTTGGCCCTTGCAGGGCCAGTTTTCTCAGTCTTGTGTGTGAACTACAATAAACGCGTCTGAACGCATGTCATTGTCCTAATCTCCATGCGGCGAACCCAGTACTTTACAGTGGTGATGATGGTGGGATACCAATGAGTGGGCCTGACTCTTCATCCAGCGCAGAACCGAGCACCGATCCAGAGGAAGCCACCGTGCCCCGCACTGCTCCCGAGCATCACCGCACTGCACCCAGCTCTCCCAGACCCGCTCCCCACACTGTGCAAGAGTCATGGCATCAGCTCTGGGACACCTCGAAGTCTTCGACCCCACACATCCCAAGTTCTGGGATTCATGGACAGACCAGTTGACCTGCTACCTAGCCTACCATGAGGTAACAGATGCCAGAGAGTGAAGGACCCTCCTCCTCAGTTCTTGTGGGATGGTCACTATCCGGCTCACAAAGAGCCTCCTGGCCCCTAAATCTATCCTCGAATGCACCTATGAGGAGATTATCGAAGCCTTAAAAAAGTATTTCATGCCCAAACTAACAACGATGGCTCGAAGGATGGAGTTGCAGGGGCACACTCAGAAGCCCAGCGAGACGGCCTCCGCGTTCATGGGCACCCTGCTCCAACATGCAATGAAGTGCGGTTTCACCAAGGTAGAGGAGAACATCTTGACCCATTTCATCCGGGGAACGAGCGATGTAAAGCTCCACCACAAGCTGTTTGGCACCACCGACCTCAAAATCAACAATGCTCTCCAACTCGCCACTGCATATGAGGCCTCCCACAATGACCGTCCCCCAGCAGCGTCCCACCTGGTGCTCCCCAACTCTGCGCTGGAGAACTCAGACAAGGATGACATCCGTCTTGTCAGCCCTGCCAACTGCAGAAAGAAGCAAGGAGCTGCTGGAGCGTCTCGGCACACCGCAAAACCTGCTGGATGGCCCTGTGGGAACCAATGCCCCCTGGCGGCTCATTGGATGAGTTGTGGAGGACTGGCAGAGCCGGCTCTCCACAGCCATTGACGAGATTGCTCCCCGGCACCCTCTGCACCCCCACACTAGGCTTGCTTCCTGGTTTACCCAGGGGCTGCGGCTTATGAAGCGGGAGCTGAGATGGCTAGAGAGATGGTGGCGCTGCGCTCGAGAAGAAGTGACAAGAGCATCCTGTAGGACATTTATGAAATCCTATGAGATGGCAGTCAAAGCCACAAAGAGGGAGCTATATGCAAGTACGATTGCATCCGCGAGCTCATGCCCAGCCCAATTGTTTAGAACAATTCAGTCCATAACAGCTCTGCCACAGGGCACACCAAACACTAGGGAATTGGAGCTTGGCTGTGAGGCATTTGCGAGCCTCTTCGCGGATAAAGTCTTGGTGCTCCACCGCAACCTCCCCACCACATTTGAAACAGTGAGTGAGCTCGAGGCCCTTTGCACATCCTCATTTCCAGTTTTGGACCATTTTAGCCCGCTCAGCCTGTAGGAAGTCGACAGATTGCTCATAGCTGTGCGCCCAACCACATGCAGCCTTGACCCGTGCCCTTCCTGGCTTATTAAAGCTGGCCATGAAGGGTTCCGAGGTGCCCTGAGGGAAATTATCAACAAGTCCCTCTCTGAGAGGCAGTTCCCGGGGGCACTCAAGGAAGCGATGGTCCACCCTCTTCTGAAAAAAACATCTTTGGATCCGGTCGAATTGGCTATCGGCTAGTTTCCAATTTGCCCTATTTGGGCAAATTAATCGAGAAGGTGGTGGCGATACATTTACATGGCTTTATGGATGACACTTCTGTATTAGATCCCTTCCAGTCCAGCTTCCGCCCAGGACATGGGACAGAGACAGCGCTGGTCACTTTGACGGATGACCTCTGGAGACATCTGGATTGGGGTGGTGCGGCAGTACTGCTGTTGTTAGATCTGTCGGCCGCATTTGACACGGTTGACCATCAGCTGCTGACCCACCGCCTCGCCGACATGGGAATCCAGGGACTTGCCTTACAATGGCTTGCTTCTTTTCTCCAGGGTCAGGAACAAAGGGGAACAGCAGTCCAGGAGACACCTGTTGGAGTGCGGTGTGCCTCAAGGGGCAGTGCTGTCCCCGATGTTATTTAACATCTATATGGGCCCCTTTGCCCAGATTGCCTGGAGGTATGGGCTGGGCTGTCATCAGTATGCTGATGATACCCAGCTCTATCTGATGGTGGGCAGCCAGTCGGATTCCAGACCGGAAGATCTGGACACGGCTTTGTAAGCCATGGCTGGTTGGCTCAGACTGTTTCGGCTGAAGCTGAACGGCGAAGATGGAGGTCCTGTGCCTGAGTCGGGGTGGTTTGGGGGTGGGGTTCCCACTCTCAACCTTCGGTGGGGCACCATTGGTGCCAGCAGTGGAGGTTAGGAGCTTGGGAGTTCTCCTGGATGCCTTCTTAACAATGGAGGCCCAGGTAGCAGCCACTGCTAAGTTGGCCTTCTACCATCTTCGGCTGATTCAGCAGTTGGTTCCCTTCCTCGTCCGTGACAACCTGGCTATAGTGACCCATGTGATGGTCACCTCAAGACTAGACTACTGTAATGCTCTCTACATGGGGCTGCCCTTGTTGCAAATCCGGAAGCTGCAGCGAGTGCAGAATGCTGCAGCCAGGCTTGAGATGGGTGTCCCTAAATGGGAGCACATCCAGCCTGTGCTGAAGGCACTGCACTGGCTGCCAATAGCATACCATATTTGCTTCAAGGTGCTGGTATTGACCTTTAAAGCCCTATATGGCCAGGGTCTGACATACCTGCGGGACCGCCTTTCCCCATATATACCCCAGAGAGCACTATGGTCAGGAACACAACACCGACTGACCGTTCCAGGCCCTAAGGACACCAGGCTTGCTGCCACCAGGGCCAGGGCCTTTTCAGTGGTGGCTCCATACTGGTGGAATGAGCTCCCAGAAGAGATCAGGGCCCTGCAGGACCTTTTGCTGTTCTGCAGGGCCTGAAAGACAGAGCTCTTCCACCAGGCTTTCAATTAGGAGCTGCCATACCACCAACAACATCTATGGTTACAGGCCGGGCCAAGTCTGGAGAGCATATTACATCATCACTCTATGCTGAAGATCACTAAGTTAGAAAGAACCATTAGTATGCCATCTCATTTAGCCAAAGATGATACCATCACTAACACTTTAATTATTGGAGTGTTCTAATGTTTTAATGTTTACTGTTAATGTTTATATTTAAATGTTTTAATAAATGTTTAATAAAAACAAAAACACATTTATTTAAATGTTTAAACCCACTAATGCTAGCCACCTTGAGCCCGCTTGCGGGGAGGGTGGGGTATAAATCAAAATGATAAAGATTTTAAAAATTAAAAATTGTTGGCCAAAGTATTTGAGCTTCAGCATCAGTATCTGGCCTTCCAGGGAACAATCAGGGTTGATTTCCTTTAGGAGTGACTCATTTGATCTCCTTGCAGTCCAAGGGACTCTCAAAAGTACCATTATATATATATATATATTATATACCATTATATATATACCATTTTATATCTGCTTTTACCCCCTTTGTTTTTATTTTTGGCAGCCTCATTTAATGTTAATAAAAAGCAAATTTGCATATTTTTCAATAAAAATGTTTGTGCAATATTTGTTCATGTCTTGTGGCTCTCAAACATCTGACATTTATTCTGTGTGGCTCTTACATTAATTAAGTTTGGCCACCCCTGCTCTATTATCTGCTGGCTTGATTTGTGATCTGTCTGCAAGTTGTGATCAGCACTGCTGAACATCCAGCAAATTATTTGCCGGTGTTAAAAGTTATTTTATGTTCGATTATGCGGAAAAGACCTATTTCCAGTGCAGGTTCTCATGCTGCATTCCTATGGCTTCTCCCTAGCTGCTGTCTCCCCGTCAGCAGTTTACCCCATTCTTTAAATACACAAAATGTTAATATTTCATATTTTGTGACTTTAAAATGTGAGCTGTCTTCTCATGTCCCTTAGCTGCCTAATTCGGTGTTTGTAAATGGTAAAGTCTGGCAAACTATCTAAATCTAGAAGAATGTGTGCATTTGTATTCCTGCACTGCCACATGGGAACTGTATTTTTTCTCCCCTTTGTCTGCCAAATTCTTATTGCTGAAACTTGTTTGATTAACAAAAGTGGTGGCTTAGTGTTTTCTGGGCTGTGTTTTTCTGTTGGACTGTGTTTTTCTGTTCTTGGCTGCTCATACTTTCATGACCTGTGTTTGTTAGACAAGCTTCAATGCTATGAGGAATGCTGGAGATGAAGAAGATTCTTTTCAGCAGCTACACATGAACAAAAGTTATTGCAAGCTGCAACTGTAACTTAGTAGTAATACGCAACTATAAGGAAGCAGCTTATTTACCATGAAACCATCTGCCCATGATTCTGTAGCATACAAAACAGTGTATGCAGGAGAGCTAGTAGAAGCAGCTGTTGTACAAGTTGCAGAGCTACTTGACATGGAATTCAACTTCAACTTCGGGGGGGGGCATTTTGACACAATCTTGTTGGCAGCCCAACACTTGGGTAGTTCAATGTTGATCACATTCATGTAGAAGTTCACAATATCACTGGAAGAAGGAGGAGGAGGAGGAGGAGGAGGAGGAGGAGATTGGATTTATACCCTGCCCTTCACTACTTGAAGGAGTCTCAGAGTTGTTTACAATCTCCTTTCCCTTCCCCTCCCCACAACAAATACCCTGTGAGATAGGTGGGGCTGAGAGAGCTCTTTCAAGAACTGTCCCTGAGAGAACAGCTCTGAAAGAACTTATGACTGACCCATGGTCACACCAGCAGCTGCATGTGGAGGAGTGGGGAATCAAACCTAGTTCTCCCAGATTAGAGTCCGTGCTCCTAACCATTACACCAAACTGACTCTCGTCACCAAAGGACTCCCAGACCAATTTCCCACAGCTGCTGCTCTGCTCTTTGCCCCGATGGTACATGTCAATTCCCCACTTGAGGCCGCGCGGCCACATTTTAACCTGCGGCTTTGCCCGATTTTGCCCACGGTTTCGTAATCCTCAAAAAACAGGATCACGAAACCGCAGGGGAAATCGGGCGAAGCTGCGGGTCAAAATGCGGCCGCACGGCTTTGAGTGGGAAATTGACAAGTACCTTCGGGGCAGAGAGAGGAGCGAGCGTAGAGCAGCTGCTGTGGGAAATCGGTCCCAGTTAAACTGAGAGAAGATATGTCTTAAGATGGCAGCAGAGAAAAAAGAACCCAAGGAAAGAGGCAGTGAGTGCTGATGGATTGGTATGGAAGAAAAGAAACAAAAGATGTGTGAGGTAGACAGAATTTGTTTTAAATGTTGTTTTGTTTTAGTTTTTTTTTATTACAAGTTTGAATTTTAGTAAAGAAGTAGAAATATGGACTTTTGAAGAATGAGAAAAAACTCCACTGTTAGGGAGAAGAATTCTTGCCAGCCTAACTGATTGTATGAAGCATCCAAAAACCCAATAGCACTTTAGCTTGGAATGTGTGGAATGGGATGCAGCTCAGTGATATTGGCAAATTCACATATCCTTGCTCTAGTAATTTGAGGTTAGTTTCCAAAGTGGAACAGCTGACATTTAACTAAGGTTCAATTTAAGCCTTCTACTCCATCCATCATCTTGGAGGCAGGAGATTGATCTGGCATGAATTTGCTTTATCCCAGAACGAGTCATTAGGAACAGGCGGCTTGAAATCATCACTGGTTGCTGTTTTTGTCTCCTTGTTCTGTGCAAACAGCTATTCAACTTGGAACTAACCTCAGACAGACTCCCAAGAAAGTATGCAAAGAATTGCAGATTACATTACAAATGTTAATGGTTTGAAAAATGGCTCAAGCAAGAAGTATCATTGGCAGTGAAATAAGAGTAATCTTCTACACAAGTTTTGTAACTGATATTTTCACATAGCATCAAATATTATATTAAGAAATTCAGATACAAACCCCAGAAGATAACATTTCCTTAATCCACAAAACAAATACCCAGCTTTCTGGGTAGGGTGGGGGTCTTTTGGCAAGACAAAAATTGCAGCACTCTTGACTGGCAGAATGATTCCTTTATAAAATAGACAGGGGCATATTTCATGCTGCACATGTTTACTATTGTGAATTTAGTACGTTACAGACTGGAAAAGATAGCTAATGTAACTAATAAGACATAGTTCTTCTGTTTTTCATTCTTTCATAGCACAAAATGAACCGAAAAGATGGTCAAGTTAATATTTTTAACAATGTATCAATAGCAATTTAACAAGTTGTTAAGAATAATTCAGAAATAAAACAGTTGGATCTAGTACAATAACGTTGGATTAAGCTGAATATAGCACAATATGTCCAGTTCTATACGTCTAGCACATCTAGCACAATACATCCAGTTCAGTATATGTCTGGATCTAGCACAATACAATACATTGGATTAGTTTTGATATTGCACAATACATCATTAAACTGGATCTAGCACAGTACATCTAGTTGTGCAACTAAGAAACACACGGAAAAGACTGCAGTAGCCGCTTGCACTACATCAGACTTATTGTATCTCCACTTGTGTATCTGCTTGTGCAATATCTTGTACAACCAATTTCTGAGCACTATAATATATGGGGAGGAAAGTGCTAGATATTGCAGAAATCAGTGTCAGCTAAAAGGCACAGGAGTTTCAGGCAATTCCCATACAGTTCAGCTATTTAAAGGTTTGAAGGGGAACATATTTGAAGGATTTGTGAAAGTTAATGATTCCACTGAAGACCTATCACATTGTCAAATTGGGTTACCAACTGGCCTGGAGAAAAATGTCCTGCCCCTTTAACAGAGGATTAAATGGGTGCTATTTTCCTGATGATATTATTTATTTCCATGGTATGAAAACCTTTAACTGTCAATTACCTCCCTTCTAGTTTCTATTAAAGGAACAGGGCATTTACCCCCAGGCAAGTGGGCAACCCTGCTTACTAGAAAGAGGAGTTAGGTCTGTGGTAACCAACTTCTGGTGAAGGCTGCGGTGTTATTTAAAAATCAATCAATCAATCCCATTTCCTCAGCTATTATTTCCAGAAGGGCATGATAGAAAGCAGAGACAATTTCCATCACATCCAGCAACACCTTTTTCTGGCACCCACCAAGTGTTTTTAGAAAGTGGTTGGGACTAGGTGGGGTTTGTGCCCAGCAGGACTTCTGATTGGCTATTGGACATCTGATTGGCTGAACAGATATTTTTTTTTTAAGTTGCTTGGACAGTTGCCACCACCATAGGATCTTTACTGCATGATTAAAAGTAAGCTATGTGTCTACGAGAAAATACTTTAAAGAAATATCTTAATTGTAAAAGACATCCCACTAAACAGAGCTTCTGCCTGAAATGTTGAAGAGTGACCTCATTCCTGCAGTTGGCTCTGCCTCCTGTGGCAGTCATTTTGCAGTTGTGCCCACCATTCTGTCTCAGAATGTCAAAGGTGCCTGTAGGTTCAGAAAGGCTGGGGGACCCCTTGTTTATGCTTTCAGCTTTTAACTGCTTTCAGTGTTGAAGGCAAATCTCATTTTACACTTATGAGTAGTATTTTTAAAAGAGCTTTTGCTGGTGTATATTTATGCATGTGTTTAAATACAATACTCAGTTATCTCTTCTCCATCCTTCAGTTACAGGCCAATTATTCACAATATATTCTGTACAGCAAATGATTTTCTCCTTTCACATTCTGAATTCTAGTACCGCACTGCTGAACAGAGATTGCTTTAATCATTTGGTATCTAATATTTCATTATTACGAATAAATGCAATAGAAAACTCAAATAAAGATACCAATATAATGCAAGAGATGATCTAATTATACAGTAAGGAAAGTCATTTCCAAATAATAATTGAGGCTCATTAAGGCTCCCCCCCCCCATATACTAAGTTGTGTGGTTGGCTGAGAGTAACCCAGCACAGTAACAAAGTTAACCCAGAAACCCTCTTCATTTGCTAAAGAGGAAATTTTTTGTATCAAAATTATGAAAAATGATGTCCAGGGAAAATGAAAAATTATCTACTATTCAAATATGACTTTCAGAAAACCTGAGAACTACGATGACGGGAATGTGTAATTGCATATGCTTACAAATATTATTCTATTTGCATGTTCTGATCATAAGGATTTTAATTTTTTTCCAGAGTTGGCTTGGAAAACTAGAAGGAAGGAGGGCTACATGGAACACTAGTGGCCACAGTAATACATTGAGGTTGCTCAGATTTCCACTATGGAATGTCACTCTGCATTGTTTTTTACTCCACGTGAAATTCTGCTTTAACGGGGAGAATTTCTGAAATTAATTCCAGAACTGATGCATGCATAGTTGCCTGTAGCTCTCAGTTCATTCCGATTTGTTTCCCTGTTCTGCATTACTGATACATAGGGAAGCAATGAGAAAACACTGCCCCAAAAAAGTCTTTGGGCATGGTGTTTTACTGATATGCATGTATGTTCTTACAGATTAGTCAAATAATACACACAAAAGAAACTCAGTGCAACTGTACATACATTTTACAATGTTTAATCAATATGCACGTGCTTTCCAGGTCAGGGCCTACTGCAAATCTCTCCTATTATATAAAAGCATTTTGGGGGGTGGCGAGAGAAAATGTGCTCCCTCAGCCATTGGCCCGCCAGCTGCCACTCAAGGCTCCTAGTGTGCCATTGGCTGGGGGGGCAGCCTCCCCACCTTGGCCTGCGCAAACCTAGGATGGGCGGTGAGAGGACAGTGGGGAGATGGGCGAGGCCGGCCGCCTTGCAAAGACGGCCCTTTGCTCTGCCACCTTTTGCCCGCCGCAGCCTCGGCTCGGGAGGCTGTGGGCCCTTCCATGGGGCGGGGTGTTCCCTCCACTGGCCATCAGGCCACTCGGATGCCTCAAGGGGGAAGGGTTGCCACCAGCCCTCTCTGCCGGCGGTGTGCTGGCCGGTGGTGGCCCGTCCTCACGTGGCCCCCACCCTCGCTTCTGATGCCATATGGGCACCTCCCGGAGGGCCGGGCAGTATACGACCTCTACGCTGGTGGTGCGCTGACTGCTGCTGGCCCATCCTCGTGTGGCCCCCGCCCCCTGTCCTCACTTCTGAGGCTGCATGGGCACCTCCCAGAGGGCAAGGTGCCATGCGGCCTCTCTACCCATGGCGTGCTGACCGCTGCCGTGCCTTCTTCTCATGACCCCCACCCCCTGCCACCTTACCCCACTCACCCGCCATGGTGGGCTGGTGGGGAGGGACTTCCTGCACCCCCACAGCACCTTTCCCCACTCGGTCGCCGTGGCGGGTGGGCGGGCACTGCTCAGGTCCCAGCGGCACCTTCCCCTGCTCTGCCACAATGACCGTGGCTGGGAACCGACGTGCCCACTTCGGCCCACTCGCCACCCTGGTAAGACCTGGCCAGCCCCCACTCACCCTTCCTATCTCTGTCTCTTCCCGACGCCTCTTGCTCTTCTTTCGCAGCCTCTTT
>NW_015161957.1:1004156-1043700 GCF_001447785.1 Gekko japonicus
CCTCCCTCCTTCCCTTCCTTCCTTCCTTCCTTCCTTCCTTCCTTCCTTCCTTCCTTCCTTCCTTCCTTCCTGTGCTTGTTGTCTCCCCTATACAACGGCCCTTCCTCCTAGTAACACATATAAAACAAAAGGAATAGTCTGAAAGAGCATAATTCAGTTCTTCAGTGTTGAAGCCAAGTAGATCTAGCACCACTTGCTGCTTAGATATAATTTTCTGGAAATTATATCTAAGTCACTATGAACTCCTTGGAAGAAAAGTGTGATAAATAAAATACTAATAATGGCAAGGGGATATAGAACTGCATAAAGTAGAGAAATGGTATCTCTGCATCATCCAAAATACTGTTATGATTGCATCTGTTTCTGTATCCTTTGCAGAAACTGTTCACGTTTTTAATATTTCCCTTGAAGCCAAGGTACCAGAGCTTTTTCCAGTTCAGAGAGCCTTACTAGGTTTTGTGCTTTAAGTTCTTCTGTGAGCTAGTGAATAATCACAACCATGCAATTTCCCCTCCTAAAACATTATGGAGGAAGATAAGCAAGCTTAAAAATATTTGAAACTCTGCTTCTTATTCTGCTTGTGAATGGCTTCAGGCATAATTTTTGTTTTCCTCGATGCAAGGAATTTTTGCTTTCCTCGACACATACCCGTCGACATTACTGTGCTGTAGCTTGACAGGAAGCTCATCCACCTTTAATTAATTCCCAGGAAAGCCCTTATGTGTTACTAGAATACTAGCTATTTTATGAAGTAAGGCTCTTTCAGTTTTATTTGTTGTTTTGGTTTGCCCTCACTGGTTGAAAATTTATCTTCAGGCCTAGACTGAGCAGGTAAAAACATTCTAATGAGCACAAGACTGTCTAGCAAGTTTCCTAGTGACTCACAGAAGAAGTGGTAGCCAGCCTCACTGGCTATTAGACTTTGAAGAAACCAATGCACTGACACTCGCTTGGATTTTGATTTGAGCTGCTCTGTAAGTGACTGAAGTGTTTCCTTAACTTATTGGGAATATGTTACTTACTGACACTCTACACTTCTTCATTTCTGACAGTTTGTGGGGAACTTGGCAGAGAAGCTGGGACAGAGTCTCAAGACAATCACTTGCAACTATTCTGCAAGCAACTTCCAAATGGGGAACTCCAACCTGGTGGCAGAAACTCAGAATCTGCATGGGGTAAATGCACTGGGGCAAACAGCTTCAAAAACCAATCCTGTTTGAATGTTAAGAATTTGACTTTCCCTCGATCAGAATATTTAGGTGAGGGAAGGAATAGAAGAGTGCAATGCTAGTGACACTGGCCACAACATGCATTCAAGTGACAGATGCTTAACTACGTTTGGATTCAGGGGTGCAGAGCTTAATGGTGCATTGGGATGCAGCCACTAGGCTGGATCCAACTGGCCTTTTCACCAGTGGAAAAGGAGGATGCGTTCCCTTTGACCACCCAAAAAGACCATGCTATTGATCATGGAATACACATGGACAAAACCATGTGCGATAAGGGCTGTAATAAGATTGTATATGAGCATCAATGTGAGGACCCAGCCTCCTCCTCCAGATGAGAACCCCTTGGTTAGTGGGGTCCCCTTCTTATTTTGGACTTAGTTGTTTTAATAAGCACCCCCCTTTACAGCCTAAGTGCCAAGAGTACCTGAAACTTGGGGAGTCTCATAAAGGCACCTGGGTAAAGCCATGACATTGGAAAATCCCAGGGAAGAAGGGGAAGGGTCTGCTGGCATTAGAAACTGATGAAGTGCAATCTCCCACAGCACAGTGGTGTATCATTCTCAATAACAAAAGACTTTTCAACACTGGAATATCCTGGCATACCCCAGAGGTTCCTGCCCAGCGCAAGGAAGTTGCTATTACATTAACCAATGTCTAGTTCCTCTTTTTGCTTTTTTTACTCAATCAAGAAGGGCACTCAAATCATTAATTTATGCTCCATCCTGTTTCAGGAGCTATCTTGAATTACCCAAATTTTTGTGTCAATGCAGATTTGGCTCACTTCAACAATTAAAGTATGCTAATCATGTTGCCTCACCCAGGCTCTTTGTGCCCATGCAGATTTGGCTCAAAATAACCTAATCAAACTCTTTTCCCCACTGAAGTTTGACACCAGTTAACTTTAAACCAGCCAATTGGATTCAAACATTTTATCTTGATCCAATCCAAAGCCAGGATGCCAGTTAACTTTAAACCAGCCAATGGGATTCAAACATTTTATCTTGATCCAGTCCAAAGCCAGGATTTGCCCAATCCCACCTACCCTGGGGGTCTTCTCTCCATGAAAGGAGGACCCCATTCCATGGCAAATGGTTCCACAGATCCCAGATTTCTACTGGTCAGAACTCTGATTTCCTACTGAGAACTCCTGCTGCACTGTGCAGGCTTTTTTCTTGCTTAGTCAGCTCCACACTCTGCTCCTTGGACCTCAGCTGTGTTTGCCCTTGGACCTCTTCAGACCTCACATCCAGTATTTCAGGATGTCTGTGCCTTCCCTAAAGCTTCCCAGTTTCCTGCCTCTTGTCTCTTATAAATATGCTGTCTTGTTGGTGAGTGTGTGTGCATGTGTGTTTACTTAGGGATTAGTTCTCAGGTGCCTAGTGTAGGTTATTTACATTTTTATTCTTTTTATTTTATTTTGCATACAATAAAGTTGTTTGTTTTTACAATCACTCTCTCACTTTCTTTTCCCATAATTTTATTTTGGGGTATCCCCACCAAGATCTAGCCTGTTATAAACAGACCTATAAGGTCCTGTGTTATTCCTTTGTAGATCCTATTTAAAACTAAGTTCCCCTTCTTTGGGTCCAGTTTGAGTAACATCAGAAAAACACTGCACCAAATATTCTTGAAGCAACCATGCATACAATCATATGTAGACTGGGTTATTTTTCAGTGTTGTCTCCATCTGTACATCTGCATAGGTAATGCAGAACAGAAAAAGAATGGAACAAAAGAACTAAAAGAACTGCAGGACACTGCATATGCTGCAATTCGGGGATTAGTTTTGGAAGTGTCTCTAGTTAAATATGAATACAATAGAGTGGAATGCAAGATCAAGCAAACCTATGGATCGATAAAGGAATGGAACAGAAGAAATCTGCTCCTGCCTAAATTAGGACTTCAATTTATAGGTCAGGACCAGCACTTGGTATTGTGCCTGGAAGAGGATTATTCAAGATTTCTTTTAAATAGCACAATGGTGTGGAGGTTATAGAAATAACTTCAGGTTCAGGCTCTTATATCAGCCAAAGGTCTCATCTTTTATGGAGACACAAACTAGGAAGGAGGTACCAATTTCATTTCTAAATTCTGTAAATTTTGATAATTCCAGCAAATATTACATTATTTAACCCTACATATTAGGATTTTATTATGAACAATGTGCTTACAGGTACATTTAAATTAAAAACCAACATTCAATTCCTGGACAAATTGGAAGTTAAAGTGGACCTAGAGCAAGCCAAACTCTTGCTGCACTACAAACCAGCTCAGCTCAGCACTGCCACTGAGGGGCAACAGTTCAGGGGGAGGCAACTGATGAATTGACACTAATCATCATTGCCACTGAAGCACCCAAGGCAAGTAGCCCCTGAGGCACCGGCAGAATTGCTAGGAGTTGACTCTGCTTGTACTGAGCATCCAGAGGCTCTTTAGGGAAGTGGCCTACCAGGAAATGTCACTATGAGGCAAAGAGTCAGTCTGACTCTGGTTCAGCTCATCCAAAAATGAGCATAGAAGTTATCATATTGGAAGGCATCTTGTATTACTGATGGAAAAAATAACCATTTCCAAGTGATGTTGCCAGAAAGAAAATATTGAAAGTACGACAAGCTACAGGCCAGGTGGCATTAAAAAATTTGGAATAGAATTCCAGACAATAGCCAAGTCCCAAAGATGTAGTTTAGGGCAGCCCACAGTCTTACACACTCCCATTTGATATTTTCCAGTTTCTTTGCTTTGCCCAGCAGATTTTAAAAACATTTTTTTTGTGCCATGGAACATCGTGGAGGGGAGGGGAGGGCACAGAACTCCCATTGAAGAATAAGAAGCCCAAAGGCCTTGGGCACATGGGAGCAGTAGGGTGATGAGCATTTTGGATCATTCCCCTTGTAATTAGTAGAGACAAGAAAGGGGGAGGAGCAGGGGAGCTCCACACAGAGCAGGGGAGGAGGAAGAAGCAGGTAAGCTTCCCCCCCATCCCGTCGGTTCCCCCGTCTCCTCCACCACCCCCTCAACTACCACCCCCCAGCTCGCCGCCCCCCCAGTCTCTCTCTCTCCCCCTGTTCTCTTCCCTCCAGTCTCTCTCTCTCTGTCTCTCTCTCTCCCTCCCGTTCTCTCTCTTCCCCCCAGTCTCTCTCTCTCCCCCGCTCTCTCCTCCTTGTTCTCTCTTCTCCCCCAGTGTCTCTCTCTCTGTCTCTCTCTCTCCCCCCGTTCTCTCTCTTCCCCCTCCCAGTCTCTCCCTCACGCCTTTGGCCTGATCCAACACTGGCGTCTCTTATGTTCTTTTCTCCAGGGGAACCGATCTCTGCAGTCTGGAGACGGGCTGCATTTCCGGGAGATCCCCAGGCCCCACCTGGAGGCTGGCCTCCCTAACTGTACCCTACCTAGAGGTGGGCAGCGCCACTCACACGTGCGAGTCTCCCTCTGGGCGTAGCGGCTCTTGCTCCCGAGTCACCCCACCACAAAGAGACACGTCCCTCGAGTCGACTCCACACACCGCTCCTGCCGGCCGCGTCCTCACATGCTTCCGTCGCCAGGCGCGCCCCACTGGCGCGCGCATGACTCACGTCAGCCCCATTGGATGCGCCGGCAGAGGGGCACCTGCTGTGTGCAATGGGGGGGAGGAGGCAGAAGCAGCGAGGGAGCCTCCACTCCCAGGACACAGCCCATAATACGCAAGTCAAAGGTGGGACTGTGCGAAGAGGCGGAGGAGGGGTTGGGGGGGTTGCGCAATGGTCTGAACAGGCGGACGCTTCAAATAGCACTTGCAGCATTGATTCCTTGAATGCAATTATATGGATTTGTGCATAAAGAGCACTGAAGCGAGGTAGGACGCAGAGCGTTCCGTGCGCATGCGCACAGAACGCTCTTGCACTTTCGGGGGGATTTAAACATCCCCCCGAATTTTTTTTCAACTTTTAGCATTTTTGTGCACACGTGGGGACTGGCCCAAGTGTGCACAAACCTCCCCCCCAAGTGCCCCCGGAGCGCTGATTTAGCGATCCGCACTCCGGGGGCAACTTGGCTATTAGATATATAGATAAAATGTATGACTCCCTTGTCCAGCCCTATGGCACTCATGTGAAACATACACTTTCCCTTAAAGCTTTCTGTAAACTCTCCAGTAGTTTTGGGGGGATTTAAATATCCCCCCGATAGTTTTTTTTTAAGTTTTCATATTTTTGTGCACACCTGGGGCACACCAGGGGGAACTTCAGGATTAGATATATAGATATCTGGTTTTCTTCAGGGGGGCTGGCATATTTTTTCAACATATAATGGTCAGATATGTATTGACAATTGTGCCAACTGAAGATGGGACTAATGAAAGAAAATGGAATTCCCAACAGAATATTTTCCTTGAAATGTTAATGTGGAGCTAGAGACCATGTGGAAAAAGCAGAGGGGTGCTTGTTTAAAAAATGATCTCTCTTCATTTTTCATGCCCCCCCCCCCACTAGAGTCTAAGCCTAGAAGAAGCTAACTACAATGAAAAGGTATTGGGATATGGGGATAATAATTGGAAAAGCAAAGGTTAATTGGTTCTACTCTACAAATGTTTTCCTGTTCCTTCAATTGCATTCCCAGCAGACTTATGTTTATCAGACACACATAACACATAGTCCTATTTGGAGATACACATAGCAGCAATTCTTTGGATTTTCCCAAACCATATAAAGTAAACCACAAGCCTTCCATAAGTTTAAAAACGTGGTTTGCAGCATGGCACAGTGGCAAGGTTGCAGGCAGGGCTTTTGGGGGGGCAGGAACACACAGGAACGGAGTTCTGGCTGGCTTCAGAGCTGGCCACGCCCACTACAGCCAAAACCTCTGTGTGTGTGGCTACAGAGGGAAGGCCTGGAGAGTGACCCCCTGAGTGACTTTGAGGCAAGTGGGCCGGAAGGGGGGCTGGAAATATCGGGGAGGCATTTAAATGCCTCCCCATGCCTTCCCCAGCCTGTCCAAGGGTCAGCCTGCCTGGGATCCCCACAGCATTCCCTTTAAACTGCCTTCCCTTTCCTTCAAGGGGGGGCTTGCCCGGGCTCCCTGCAGCTGCGGGGTACTCGGGCAAGCCAAGGGAAGGCATGGGGTGCGGCCTAATATGCTAATGAGTTGTGATGTCAGGGTGTGGCCTAATATGCTAATGAGTGTCTGCTGTTGGGTGTGGCCTATTATGCTAATGAGTTCCTACTGGGCTTTTTCTACAAAAAAGCCCTGGTTGCAAGTCAGGGAATGTATTTGAAATCATCATTTTGCCACCAAGCCACAGTAGTTTTGGATGAGTGAGAATTAAACCCAGGTTCCCCTGCCGATGTTCAACACTTTTTACACCAGGCAACAGAAGCTATCCCACTGGCAAATGGACTTGCATATTTAAATCCAGCTCATTTCTCCTCCTCTGTGTTGTATGGGGCAGGGGTGGCTTTGCACATCGCCTGGGGATGGAAGATGAGCTGGCCACTGGAGCACAAGGATCACATCACTCTGTCTATGGTAGTACAACCAACAGGAAACAGGCTCAGGCAAGATACTTAAGACATAGTTAAGAGCTTACTCCTTGGTTCTTTCTACTTCATCACAGCACCCACAGTACTGCAAAGTAGGCTGTCCTGGTCATCTATTGGGATTAGGTAGAAAATGTTTGTCACACATTTCCTATGGGAAAGAAATTTTGGGGTATTTTTTAACTTAATTTGTTTTGCAACATAATGTTTAGGGTATAGAAAACTATTAATTGAATGGTCTGTTACCTAAGTATTTAGATTGCACAGCAGTTAAGAGACAGAATTTAGAGTAAGGAACATTGGATTGGGTTCTTCAGAATAGTTGCTTAGGGAAACCATGCCAAACATGACCATGAGGGCAGATTCAGGGTGAATGGGGGGGGGCACAAAGGCCGTTTGGTCTGGACCTGAAGCTCAAAGTGGCCTCAATTGTAGACTTCAGTGGCTTACCAAGGGTGGGGTGAGCATGCACTCTGCCCTAGGCCCAGCTTGAGGAAGGCCCTTGAAGGAGGGCCCTTGAAGCCAGAGTCATGCTGCATCCAGTTAAGTGTGTGGGGGGGGGAGCCTACTTTCCTCAGCACCATGACCAGCAGAACAAAACTATGCTCAAATCCAGGGTGGCATCTGTGATAGACAGAAGGTTGTCCCACCCCTGAAAAGGAAAACAGCCACTCTCTTGAGCCTACGGGAGTGCTGCTCCAGCATCCAAACACCTTTGGGAAGGGGGATGGGATGCTGGAGGGAAACACAAAGGAGTTGAGATCTGCAGTGAGAGCTCAGCTCTGGCTCAGGAAAAGAGCAGACAGAGTGAAGGGTAGCTCTGCTTAGTAGTATGGCAGAGTGTTTTGGCTCTACTCCTGATAGAGAATAGACTACACAATTGTTAGGCTTGTCTCTGGCAATGAGCAGACCTTGTGCCATTTAGTCTGACTCTTGGGAGAGGGAAGGGTGGTGTGGGTGGAATCCTGTGTGTGAGAGAGGATCCAACTTAGTGGCTAGTCAGTAAAAACCTATCGCAGGGCTCTTTTTGTAGCAGGAACTCCTTTGCATATTAGGCCACACACCCCTAATGTAGCCAATCCTCCAAGAGCTTACAGAGCCAAATGACTCTCTAAATTAATGTGCCTCAGCCAGGATTTCCTTTTGTCTATCTTGAGTCCTGTGCTGCTGATCTCTTCCTGGAAACCAATCTGTAAATAAATACATCTCTTTTGGTATCAGGACCTCCTTTGCATATTAGGCCACACACCCCTAATGTAGCCAATCCTCCAAGAGCTTACAGAGCCAAATGACTCTCTAAATTAATGTGCCTCAGCCAGGATTTCCTTTTGTCTATCTTGAGTCCTGTGCTGCTGATCTCTTCCTGGAAACCAATCTGTAAATAAATACATTTTTTATGGTTAATATACAGTTCCTGACTCAGTGACCTCTACTTGTGCACCACAAAACTTTCCTCACAGCAGTGAACTAAAAACCTATACACTCGCTACCTTTAGAACACCTGGTAATTGAGGGGAAGGTTTATAGTTTAAAATAAACCTTTTCCCCCCAAAATCATAGGAGGCTATGCAGGTCCCCTCAGTTGATAGAAAGGGCCTGTCCAGAGAAGGCATGTTAGAGAATGGAAGATGTCTGCCTCATCCCAATAGATTAATATTGTGGTTGGAGATCTGGATTTAAATCACTTAAAACTATCATGTATCAGTCATTTAATTGCTTAATGAACTGTGGAACTTTATTCATCCCAGAGCATTTTTTTCCGGGTCTGTGCGCAAGTGCTAATTGTATGTTGTTTATAACTCAAAATATGAAACCTCAGTCATTCTTCTCTGCAGTGGAAGCGATCAAATAAAGGTTGTTGCTGTTGAGTTTTGCTTAACTTCACTGTGGCTTGAGCAAAACGTACACAATAGATCCTTTAAAATGAATGGAAATAAGTAAAACTGAACTGCTTTCCATGCCATAAAACTTCATACAATGCATACAATTCAATGTGTTTATCATCTGGACATGGAAGCTTATACCCAGAATTAAAATTTGTTGGTCTTAAAGGTGCCACTGGACTCTAACTTTGTACAGAGTTTTGTAATTCTTAAGAAAACCTGAGGAAATATTGCAAAAAAGTATATATTTGAGGAAAGAAGGCGGGGGGAACCAAGGGCAAACAGGCTGTGGTGTTATATAATATCTGAGATCTTGGAACTTTACAATGTAGCAATGAAGATGACAAAGAGATAATTAAGAAGTTATTGCCATCTAAATAATTCAAAATTTTCAATTGGTCTTGGTGTCTAGAGGCTTTTTATTCTGAAGCTTTTAAAAAGTTCAGTTTCAGCTAAATGCCTACATGGCCATAGGCTCAACACATTTTAACTCTTTTTTTCCAAACATTAGGCCAGAATCACTAGGCACATTTATCTGAGACTCACATTTGAGAAAGATGCATGAGATAAGGCTGTTTGTCAATAATAAATCAAGGTAGTGCAACTTCCTTTTTAGTCACAAGAGCCCCAACCCAATTAGAGGAATAAATGCAAAGACAATGTCATTTAACAAATCGGGAATGTGACAAATAAAAAAAATCAACCATATCTAGGACTGTCATATGATTTCTACTGCCAATATTTTTTTTATCTTCAAAAACTGGCTGAGCTAGCCATTTATAGACTCCAGCCAAATTTAAGCACCTCTAAATTCTTCTGACTTTAATGGGACATTGGGGGTGGGAATTCCAGAGGACAGGTGCCATAACAGGTACCACCACCGTCCCTGTCTCTGGTGTCCACAAAGTTAGCTTTACAATGTGAGGGTGCACAGAGCAGGGTCTCTGATGAGTTCAATTGTCATATGATCAGAGGAATTCTTTTATACATAGAGAATTCTTATGCACAAGGAACATTCTCTTTTATTGGCCAGAAAAGGATATATTGGTCTTTAGGTGACAATCAGTCACCCCAATCCAGTAAATCATGTTGGACTTAAAGGACTTCCATGACTGCACAATTCACTGTCTTGCTTAACTTTAAGCTGATATTTGATAGGGACTGTTAACTCAGAAGAGTCTGGACTGCATGTTTTCAATATATAAAATGGGCTTCCAAGTCTAGCTGATGGTATAATGGCTAATTCCATACTCATTTCTATCATTTACCATTAAAGGACAGGACAGTGTTTTCTATGACCTGGTTGCAATAACAATACAGGACTCTTTTGAGGCCCTGTAACTGAAAAGAGTACACTTTAAATCCTTTAATGAGGATCCGTTGGAGAGCAAGTCTGGTGCCAGCAGCCGCAGTAATCCCAGATCCAATAGTGTATATTAAAGTTGCTGCAATTCATCCCATATCTGAAGATATATCTATATACATTCATATCTATATCTATATAGATATAGATATAAAATTCCAACATTTAATCATAATAATCTTAAAATCTTAACAATGGCTGGTAAATACCAATATTTACTAAGTTTTCTAAGAAACTTAAAACTGAAACTTGGAACTCTCGAAGGACTTATTAGGATGGCAACATAGATGCACCACTTTAATCCTTCATTGATTATGAAATGACTAAAACATCTGAAATATCAATTGTTTTATGTCAGTTAGTGGGATAATGGGGGGGGGAAATTATCTGTGAAAAAATGTTTAAAAGTTCATTTTTTAATCATAATACAAAAATATAGATTTTACTAATGGTAGCTTATGATGGTAGGCAGATTAATAATTAACTAATGTCAGGTATGTCCAACAGGTAGATAGCGATCAGAGTCAAAGGTAGATCACCAGCCCCACTTGGTCTCCTGGTATAAAATAAAATAAAAAATGTTCGCAGTTCTTTCTGGATCTTTGTTTCTCTGTTTTGTTTTTGCTTATTTTGCTTACCAGTAAATGACAGAAGGTGCATTATAAATGGGGGGGGGCGGTGGAACCCAACTTTAGTGGGTTAAAATCTAATTTGAAACTAATTTGAAACTTTATTTTCATGGTGGTAGATCACCGACACTTTTGGCCGGAAAAAATAGATTACTACCTGTTCAAAGTTGGACATGCCTGACTAATGTTATTATTACTCTGACCTGGATAGCCCAGGCTACAGAGTCACCATAAGTCAGCTGTGACTTGACAGCAAAAACAAAACAAAACAAAAAGGTATTACCAGATTTCTAAGCAAATAAAATAGTTATATAAAATTTATATTTGTTACTTCATCAGAAGACATGGCATCTGCTTATTCTGATTATTTTTGGCCCAGTGAGATATTAGCACCACAAAAGTGCTACTAGTATTGTAGTGTTCAGGCTCGGACTTGGAACCAGCCCCACAGACATGCCATGGCACAGTCCTGTTGCTGGCAAGGCAGGGATCCCTGCAGGTTGCCCCGATGCCCAGGTGCCTTTCCTCACCTTGGGTGAAGCTGCCCATACTGGGGCCACACAGGAGATGATTGGAGCTGCCAAGGATAGCCACGAGGGCTGACTGTTCGCAGGGAAAGAAGAAGATCCCAGCGCCATGGACACTGACAAGGTGGCAAGACTCTCAGCCACAGGTAGCCCCATTACTGGCCCTCACTGCAACACCAGGAGCCAGAACAGCCAGCCCACATTCTCCCAGGGGCAAGTGGTCTGAGGCTGCTCCCTCCAGGGAGCGAAGTCTGAGTCCCTCCCCACCCTGGTGTCACCTGGCTTCTCTGGCTCCTTGCCCCAAATTGCTGGATGAGCACACCTAAGGCTGAAGGTGAGCTGGGGAGGCAGGGTTCCTGGCAGGCAGGAATCAATGGCTACCATCCCAGCCAGAAAGACAGCCAACAACCCCAATGGCCTCTGTATAGGCAGGTGACAGAACTTAAGGAGGGCAGGTAAGGCAGGTATGATGGACTGCACATGAAAAGCAGGTTTTAAAATGCTGCTAGTTCAGAGAGTCTGGGAGGCAAGGAGTTCATCTTCCCTGAAGTTGAGAGCTTGCTTGATTGGCTGCTCTGCACACTCTCTGATTGGCCAGCATCAGCTGAGAGAAAGTATATGATCAGCTGTGCACTGAAGGGAAAGGGGCTTTTCATCCAGAGTCAGCAAGCCAGTGAGTTGGTTTCTGAAATATACCAAGCAAAATACCTCTCATTGAAAAGATCTAGAAATCTCTGAATATCAGCTGTAACAATACACTTTTGTTTGTCCAAAGAATCTGTTCCTGTACAGAATATAATTTTTACCTCAGTATTTTTAAACCTTTACTTCTCTTGCAGGGAATAACAATCTTTTATTCTGTTTTAAAAGTTATACAATCTCAGGTGCCATTTCAAAGGGTTTAAACCAAGAGGACTCCTGTTCTTCCCTCAAGTTGTGCCGGGCCCAAAGCCAAAATATATCTCTGTCAAAGGGTGGGACAATCAAGTATTTTAAGACAAAGAAGAAATACATGCTACTGGGGGGCAGATCAGTAACAGAAAGGAACTAAGTTTTGGCAGGAAAAAAATCTGCCTGGGAGTTAGAAAGCAACAGGGGTCTGTATAGCAGGTTTCATGCAGGGGGGGGGGGGGGTTAAAAACAAGCTCCTGTCTGCAAGCCAGGGAGGAAAGAAGTCTGAAGACTCAGAGTTGACAGCGAGAGTTGCCCAGGCAGGAGGAGGAAGAACCAGGTGAACCAACCCCTCCCATTTGGAGGCTTGCAGAGCATCCTGTACTAGAGACCGTAGGGACAGCAGAAGCTAGCGTACCCCCCCCCCCAAAGTGCAGCCCAGATGTAACACATTGTTAGTAAAGCATATTCTCAGTCCTTGATTGAAGAGGCCAAATATTTTCAGCCCTAATAGATGCATTACATTCTTTCTATATCATCACAAATTCCATACTATAAGGGGGGGGGGATTTGCTGGGCTAGATTACTGTTTTCTACATCTATGGCAGAAGTTCTCAAGGGTTCACACACTGACTTATTCATCCAGTCTTAAAATAAAATGCATATTTTCTGTATAGTCATGATCTTCCCCGTACAGTAATCATTTCCAAAGTAACCGTGCACACACACACACAAGCACACACGCAAATGAAAGTCAAACAGGGAGTTACCATGACCCGTGGGATTTCATTTTTACAGTTCTGGGTTTTTAAAGCTTATATAGCTATACTTTTAGCAATGGCTTCAAGTTCTAAGATTAAAGGTAGTAGTCATAGGCTGGTACCCAAAATTCCATGTGAATCTTTTAGAATATTTAAGATCTTTTCAGCTCTTTCCTTCCAACAGCTGCTTCCACCCAGCCTCTGGTGGGGAGAAAAAATTCCTCTAAAAGGTCGTATACTGGAGAAACATCTTACAGACTCAGAAGAACTGAGTGCTATACAACTCTGAAGAAAAATAGAGATGTCCAGCTAATATATACTAAAAATGTCACTTGACAAAAGAAAAAATCACAGGATATTTTGTTTCAATCCAAATGGTTGTATGTCACCTGTAGTTTATATTCATGAGCTATCGAGGGCAGATCCAGGACCAGCTTTATCTTTATGCGGATAGCATGAGCCAGCAATGGGGAAGATCTCTGGAGTTTCACTATTGGCCTGTCATTGGTTTTTCTTTTGCAGCCTGCCAAAAAAAGCCATTAAAACAGAGTAACTATGGAAGCTGTATTGGTGAGGCAGTTGTGCTGGCATTCCCAGCTGATGACTGAACTCATCTTTCATTCTTGATTCTTTTTTAAAGTTCTAAATCTTTTTAGTGATATACCAATTAACATGATTTATGTTCAGATGAAATGATAATGGAAGACTACCAACTTTCCCACTGAATGGTGTAGAATGAGGAGGTTCCAAAAGCTCTTACTCGGTGGCATTAGGAAGAGGTGGTGCTAGGACTGTTACCTCAGTGCTATGCAAGTCAGCTGGTCCAATAGCTATAGGACCATGCCAAGATGTAATTTAGTGTATTTTGGGGGGATTTCCCCCTGTACTTAAATAAATTGGTTTTTTAATGAAAAAATTACATTGTTTACTGAAATTGCATGTTCTTAGCACACTGCCATTTGGAAAAGTGTCTTTAATCAGTATAGTTTCCTATTGGTGATTCATCTCTACTCAGATAGAAAGTGAGACTGAGAACAAGTGTCACTTTTGGTATAATTAAAACCGCAAATTCCCATGGCATTTTTGCTATCTATGTGATATGTGCCTCTCTGTCATGGTTATTAAATTCTGACATTCTTGAACAAGCTCAGGAGGTTAGAACAATTGACCTTTAGGCTTCATCTTGCTGTACAATTCTATCATGTCCATTACTTATTTAGGTACTCTGAAACCAAATACATATCTGGGGTTGTGAGTGCCTTGTGGGTACCATTGTGCCACTTTTAATCTTCAACATATCAAAGGGCTTTTAAATCTTGTGATTTTTTTTCATGTATACTGTCCCCCAAACCTTTTTGCCCCCACTCTTCTCCTTCATTACTTATATCTGAATATGCAGTGCTGCTGTGTCTCATTATTGTTTTGATATTAACTAAAATGTTCAATATGCCTTTAATTATTTTTAACAGCTCAATTCAGTTAAATTATTTGAATTAACCTAAGTCATCCTCAATCAACATGATAGGAGAAGATCACACACAACTCCCATCACATAATTAAGTCACAGACACAACCTTCCCACTAAAATTAACTCTTACATTTCATAACAAAACAAAGCCCTAGAGGTGCTGTGGACAATTTCATGAGAAGAAAGTTCACCTGAGTGAATAGGTCAGACCACTCAGCCTAGACTGGGCAAGTCTTTAGCAACCTCCATAACCCACCTTTCCTGAGCCGGGTATTCCTTGAAGGAATGACCAGGAATGTGAGAGAAACTTCTGAACATATTAACTGAGCAGACACGTGGTAAGATTCTCTTTTCTAAATGGTTGCTTTAAAGTCAAAGAAATGGAGAAGATAATATGATATCAAATGTTTATTTAATTTGTCAATATATTTCAATTCACACATGACTAATGTGCTCATTTTTCTGTTAAGAGAGATGACATCTTTGAAAGCAATCACCACTTTTAATGGGGCGATGTTGATTGAAGACACTGGGCCAATCAGCATGTCCAATTAATATGAAAAAAAATCTTCCTGCTTGTATTAGGATTCTCCAATGGAACAAGATGTGATGAACCTGAATATACCTCTGGATCTTAGAATGGATGTTTTACCATGGAGGATGGAAACCCAGTACCTTGATACCTGATTGATGCTGCAGATGGAAAGAGATATTTGAATGATTGTGTACTTTGTGTGAAACCACTTGTGATGGTAGGACACCTCCCCCCATGCTGCTCCTGCATTAAGGACTTCCACGAACAAGCTTAAATCCCCCAAAGCCATGGAAAAACAGAAATTTTAGAATAGTAACTGAAAATGGCATCCCATACCACTGCCAGTACCAGAAATCCTGCAGCTAAAGTTTACAACTCAAGAGAACAATGAACTGAAACACAGAACCTGTAATGGGCATCTTAGGACCAGTCCAGATGTTACCTTTTCTCTGGGATGGAAAGGAAGAGGCTGGCTCTGTTTACACCTATCCCCCACAGTACCCTAGCCTGCCATCTTGCTGTGTTATTGTATGTAGCACAAGAGTAAAATACAGAACAAATGAGCCTTGGAAATGTAGTTAACTACTTCATTCTTTATTGTGTTTATTCTGCAGGCTCACATGCATTATTCAGTATGTTTCAAGATTGCTGAGGGGAAAAAAACTATATTCTTTTAAGCGGTTGCATTCTCAAAGGATGTTTTCACTAAGTTAAGATGATGGCTGCAAACTTTTAGAAAGTGTGGGATGATTTTGAAACACTAACCTGCTCAGGAATAAGCAATGCTACATTAATACAAAGGGACCATCAGAATACTTGCCTCAAATCTCTCATTGTTTTATTTTTTTAAAAAAATGGTCTCCACAGAACTCGCTCTGTTTTATTTTTTAAATTGTCTCCGCAGAACTTGCTGAGCTCCAAGATTATTTCCATGCCCGAAACTTAGTTTTGAAATACTTCGATAGCAATTATAGTGTGCCAAATTACCCCACAGAGTACACAATTTTTTAAAAAAGTTATGAAAAAATCTGTATCATTTGAGCAATCCATTCTTATTTATTTATTTATTTTTCGCATTTATACCCCGCCCTCATCTTTATCAGTCTGGTAATGTTTTATCTCTTATGACAGCAGTTATCAAAGAAGCTTGCTCTGTTGCCTGACAACAGCAGTTGTCTTTTTTCAGTGGTACACGTTGAACTGAAGAAGGTGGACAATTTTGCTGGAGCAGATATTCAGTCATTTGTGATTGGAACCAAATTCTAGTGATGTTATTATCTGGCCCCTGATTATCGCCAACTCATTTCTGAAAAACAAGTTGTGCTCCACACATAGTAGCCTCTGTTTCTCTTCTGCTTATCTGATTTTTTGAACTACCTTGGAGGTTAATAGTGTGATCTTATGACGTATGGCAGTTAGATTCACATTATATTAATATATTGGCAGCACCATGGAAACAAAAATCGCAAAACATGTAGAATATGTTTACATATGTATACACATGCATCTGGGAATTGGACAAATGTACAAGGTCCTTCTTTGGTGCTTACAGCAGAAGCACAGAAAGCAGATACTCAGATAACTCACACACCATTTTCCCAGTTTCAGCATAATATCCAAAGTCACTTAAGCCACCTTGAAAACAGGAAAGTATTCCCAAAATCTTTAGTTTGCAACATTATGGATGTAAAGGGATTTTAAAAATCTTATAAGGGAAAGATACTGCAATGAATCCAATCAACCAAAAAAGCTCATGGGACCTGCATGGACCATATGATATGGGGGCTGTAGAAGAAGGAGAATTATGCAAGTCCAAGTTAAAAAGCCAGAAAGAACCAACTAACCCAACTGATCTTAGATGCTATGTTCACAGAAGAAGAGGTCTGAACACCTTCTGTGAAGAAATGCCTTTTTCTCTCCTGGGATGCTGGAAATGAATCAAACCTCTGCAGTGTGTTTTAACAGTTTTCCACCCTCTGAGCAAAGAGCAGGTGGGGGGTGGAGTCTGTGCAATTATACACTCACCTTCATTCACATGATAATGGATCTAGCAGGAGAGATAATGGGTGGGTCAAGTTCCCCCCCCCTTCTCCAAGCAGGGAACATAGATTTGGAGGACTTTAGGATAGCAAGACTCCAGGAAGAAGCTCCAGGAAGAAGCTCCAGGAAGTGCCTCTTTGACCTGGTCTGACTGGGTCAGTGGGAAGGGAAACAGATATGATAAAAGCTCCTTGCCACAGGAAGGAGGTCCTTTTTTCTTGGGTGCCGAAGACATAATCACAGACCTCTCCACTGGGAAGGCAGCCATTTTGACGTCCTGGCCTAAGAGAGCTGGTAGGATCTTCAAGGTCAACTAAATACAATGACAACTCTATACAACCTAAGCTGAAGGGATCTGTCCTATTTTAACATCTGAAAGGACATGTAATAGAGAAAGGGACAGAGGACTGGAGTTTTACCAATTCTTTTGGTTCCCTTGCTCAAATCTGGTGCTGTGCTAAAAGTATGCTTATGAACATTTTCTTTTTAATAAATAATTTATAACTTTTTGATGCTGGCCATGGTTCTCTGTATCACATAAACCTCAACCTTCTTGGATATGCTATTTTAAAAGGAGCACCAGAAGGGGGAAGTCAGACAGTTAGCAAGTGATCACTCCTCCAGGGGCATGCAAGGCAGTAATCTGTCCTCGTGGTTACTAGGCGCTGGTAGCGGGAGACACAGAGACAAGGCTTCAAAGCTTGGAAGGGAATCTGGGAGTCCTAACCCTCCTAGCAGTCAGTCCCTTACAAAGGTCAAGTGGTGATGGCACATTACTGGAGAGAGAGAGAAAAGCCTCTCTGGGGGGGTTGGGAACTCTTTGGAAGGCAGGGTAGAATAGGGCCTGCAGGACAAAGCAGGCCTATTCTGCCACACCTTCACTATTTTCACCCTTGTTTTATGTCCAGTCAGAAGTTGAAAGTAAGCCCCTGGCTTCGGATCACCACCTTACCTCCACTTTGATTTATACAATAAATGACATCCATAAGGTGTCAATTCTTCTTTACTCTCACTATTCTCCTGAAAACATACTTTGTTTACTGTACATGACTGAAACACTTACCTTTGAACAATAATTACATGTCCAATATTTATGCGCTCTTTAAATGCACATATGTAGAATTTTATGGAAGTTTAGATATTTTTACCTACAAATCATAGTGTGTTGTCCAGGACTAGTGAGACAACCCTTCTCCCCCCTGCTTTACAGTGATCCAATAACCCTGAACCTAATTCAGGCATGCTTTAATTTACATATGAAACTGTCCACACATGAACTGGCTTATACATACACTTCGGCAGAAAAGGGATTTACACACTTTCTTTTGTGTATGAAGCTTTCTTCTTCAGTGGAGTGACTTGGAAGCCCTTCAAAGTAGGGGAAGTCCATCTATATCAATGCTTCTGTGACTGCAGAGTCATTAAAAAATTGTTCTGCTAGAAAACCAGGTATGGTAAATTTGAGTCCACTGCTTTCACAAAGATTTCATGCTGCCATTATAATACACAAAGTCTTCATACATTTAAGGTCACAGTTCTTAAATGGGATTTATAAGTTTCAAGTGTCTACTTACAAATTCATGCATTGGAAATGTGTGGTCATAAAATTTACTATCCTCACAGCTCAACCTTTTAAAGCATGAGTGTGTGGGCAGATTTATGAAGTTGCATCAGAGCTGCTAGCTTATGATGTCACCAGACAATTTCACACTATCTTCATTTTTTTATTTTAGAGCCATGACTATCTATGTCTCATGAATTATCACAAAAAAGGTTCATAAATTTTCAAAGCTGAGCAGGCATATTAACTGCCAAATAGAAGTTCAGGAGCGTCGTTTCATTATCTTGACAAAAACATGGCCAAGCTTTCAGAAACTGAGCAGTATATGACTCTAATATCTACTGCTATCTCAATAAATCTTAAGTCTAGTAACATTCCTAGCCTTATTATATTGTGGATTTAAAGCATCACATGGCTGATTAGCGGATTCATAAACTCACTCAAAGGCTAGAACCAAGAGGAAGTTATGCATTTCTCATCTGGCTATTTATTCAATGCAGTGAGTTCACCGGTATTTAACACACACTGTGGGATGATTAGCAGAAGTGTTCTCTCCATCTCCCCTCTGTTGTAGGACACTAACTATCTCTTTTCTGATCTCTGATAGAAGTTCCATACTGTTTAAATCACCATAGCCGGATTGTCCAAGGTATTGTGGTTGTAACAACAACAAAAAGTTTATTCTAGGAGTCCAATTAAATTCAATTTGATTGTATTGGGGTAATACATGGGCCTGTGTTACAACATACAGTTAACACTTCAGAAGATGTGAAGTTCATTCTTCAGCATCTCCAAGTTGCTGCTCAGGAAGTAAGGCTAAGAAAGACCTCTGCTTAAGACACAGAAATACTTCTGCTAGCCAATGCTGGCTAGACTAGAGGGACCGATGGTCTGACTCAATACCAGTCAGTTCCATATGTTCATAAATGGATTGTGAGAAACTGTTCTATTGCACTAACAAGTAATGTTTTTCTGTATCCTTTTCACATTTTTTCCTGGTGTTTATACAGGTCCTTCAGTTTTATTCTTTAGGTGCCTTGACTGAGGACCAAGTTACATGTTACTTTTTTGGCAAGTCAGGTTGGGGTTCCCTGATTTGCTTTCCCTGCAGTCACATGGCAGCTGCATTTTTAAAAGATCCCAAGAAGCCTCACTCTGCTCAGAACTGCAGTGTGGGGCACATGCCTTCACTTCCACTGCATTTTCCTGAGCTTCCTGCACTCACTCTGCATGCAGCTCCAAAGTTATGCAAATAACTATTTGCAAGGGCTGTTTTGGTTTGGGTAAATGGAGTAACAGGGAAGGCAGGAACCCTTATTTTCCCTGTACCACAGTTCTGAGCAGGATCAGGCTACTATGGCCTTTTAAAATGCCTTTCCCTGCTGCTGTTGTGTGACTGTGAGAAGGCAAGTCGGGGGGGGGGGCAGAGCAACAGCGAGACTGCACAGTCACACTGAACACTGCCTCTGCGTCAAGCTCCTACAAAAGAATTAAAATAAAAAAGGACTGCAATTTAAATATCACAGCTTTACCAAAACAATGGGGAACGCTAAGGGATCAAAAGGTGGTAAGAATCCCTCCAAACCAATGCCTAGAGTAATGCAAGAAAGCCAACATTCTTCAGACGAAGACTCTCCCCCTCCCCTTCAGTTGGAAATGGAGGAAGCAGAAGCTCGGGTAGGGGTCTGCGGGATCAACCCTGTAGCCATGCGGCCTGGGATGAGGCTTGCAGACTGCCTATGGGGATGGTCACGACGGAGACTCAGCGCTGGCCGTGTGGTGGCATTTGAGGGCTCCTGAGGGCGCACCCCAATCTTGGCTCGGCTGGGTTTGTAAGCGACTTACGGTTGGCTCCAACCCGGGGTCCGTGGTGTCTTGCCGTTCATATGGTTTGAGGATGGTAGTCAAAGCGACGCCAGGTCCGGCCATGCTGCTGTTTCCATAGTTGCCCTTTGCCGTTAAGTTAAGTGGCCTTATTTCATCCAACCTTGTTGTCTGACTATTTCTTCTGTCTGGGGGGGCAAAAAGCATTTACAGGAGATGTTTACAGACCTCAAAAAAGATTTAAAAGAGATAAGAAATAGCATTACTCTTGTTAAGAATAAGTTGGATGCAGTTAACAAAAAGTTACTGGATGTACATGCAAAGGTGGAGACAGAGGTTGCTGGCATGCAAAAGAACTATAAAGAAATAGCTGATTTGAAAACTTTTGAAGGATGGGCGAAAAGGAAGCTAATGTTAGAAATCAAATAATGGGAAACCAAAGTAAAATTTCGTGGAATTTCTCTGAACTTTGATTTAAACAAGGACCTTACTGTTGCTTTAAATGAGTGGTTAGAGGGACCACCGGGGCCAGTGGTAAACAATGCTTTCCATTTAAATCCTCCCCATACGGGCTCGCCAGCACTGATACCTGATATCGTGGCAGAATTTAAGGATACAAAGACTAAGCGGAACCTTTTGGAAATTGCCAGGAAGAACAGAGGACTGAAGCTTGAGGACACTTCGATCCAGCTGTACCCAGCTATTCCTTTTGAAACCAAGAACTGGTAACCAGAAGAAGAGGAACATGCTATAAGACTGTAAAGAACTGCATTTGAGGAGATTGCAGCTACAGTGTTACTTCCCCCCCTTTCTTTCTTGTACCCTCTATCTTTTCCCCAAGTAAAGTAGTCTGGAATATAAACTGTAGAGGAGCACACGGGAAGGGCTGGTGGGGTACCCCCACACATACCTCCCCAATGGGCAAGTCCCACTTTGTGAGTCTTCTTCTGAACCTCTCTGAAGTCCCAGTGGGAGGGAATGCCAATTAGAAGAGTTCCAATTAAAGAAGAAGAATATAATTATAGTTAAGATTTTAAGAGAGTAGAGTAATGAAACGGAGTAATATATTTCTTTTCTTTCTTTCTATTTTACTTTATAATAATTCATCTTATAATATAAATTTTAAAACAAAATATATACAGACAATATGATTATAAATATAAGGAGACTTAACAAAACATCGCTCAAATAAGTATAAGGAAAATTATGGGAAATAGAGTTTATAATTGTATTTGTACTGGAGTAATTTTGAGAGGCGTGCCAATGACTATAATGTACAAATGAAGTAGAAGCAGAATAGAGTTGGCAACTTGTAGTAGATTATTATTACACTAATTCTGGTTTTAATTGAAGTCATATGCTTAGTTCTAGCAACTTCTAATAAGGTAGTGGATACAGTGTTTTTCTTGAATGGAGAAGAGAGAGTAGATAAAACATTAGTGCAAAAATGGGTTCACTCACTTTCTAGTCTTATTGAAGATACTGTTCCTTTGAGTCACATATTTCATTATGCACCAAAATCCATTCACTATCACATCTAGAAAGTCTTTGTGTGGTAAATGGAGCTTTTAACTTATTTCCTTAATGTCACCTTCCCCTAACGCAAATTGCATTTCAATTTCCTCTGTGTTTATAAAGCAGCATGGGACATGACACAGATGAGCTTTGTGGTCTTATGACCTGGATAGTACTCAGACATCCGATTAAGGGTACAGTTTACCACAAAATTTCATAGGGAAATGTTACCTCAGTGTGGTGAAACTTAGAAACAACCACAGGAAATGCAACCCTTAATTTCAGTGGCAGCATTTCTTGTGGTTGTCTCTTCTCCAAATGAAGGAACATTTAAAAGACTGAGTGACTGCAAAGGAATTACAATGCAGTACCTTATCGTAAAACTTCCCAGAAGAAAAACTGATTATATAAAGTTAAGCTATATCTCCCTTTGGAGATATGTAGGACCGGTTCTAGGGTTGCCAGCCAAATAAAGAATTGGTGCTAGGATTGCCAGCTGTCTACTGGTAACCCTCGGAGCTTCAGGAGGAGAGCAGAAGTGACATTGTGGTGCACGATGTGAGGAACAAGTTACTGGAAGTAACACCACAGTGTTACAGTGACAGACTAGCAATTTCCCAAATTTCTATGGAAAATAGTGGCCATGATGCCACTTTCCCCCCCCCTCTTTTTCTCCTAGTACTGAGCAGCAGTGGGAGCCCAACATCAGGAGGTCTGCTGCCATAGTTGGCGACCTAGCCACCCCTAACTGCTTGTAAGTAAACTTTGTTGTGGTGAAATGAATAGAGAGGAAGATGTGTAAAAGTTATGGTGGACTAAGAAATCTACTTGAATTATCCAGAAGAGACCCATAAACCTGGTTCTAGCAAACATCTAATGCTTTGCACATCTAATGTTTGGCTGTGGGAGATGGGTGGGATAGAAGTTGAATTAAGAATAAGAAGAATAAGAATAATCCACATTAACTACAGAATTACTCCAAATTTTAAATGAATCAACACATTTCTGTACCATAGTGTAGGGCAGGAAACAGTACAAAGCAGGATTTGAAACACAAAAATCAATGTATTGCTTAATCTTTACAAGTTCCACCCTTCCTCCTACTTTCTTTTTCAGTGTAGAGGGCTCCCCCCTTCCTTTCCCACATTTGTTTTGCTCCCTCTGAGACTACTGGAAAGGGCAAAACACATTGGGGGGGGGGACCCTGAAGCAATAGGGACAAACGAGTGATAAAAATGACAGTGTGGAAGTGGTCCTAGTCTGCCCAGCAAAAGACTACATACTCTATAATGAAACAAAATTCTAAATGCCAGCAGTGGAATTTATGCCAACTATTAGAATACACATCCAGATCACTGCTCTCCCAAACACAGAGACCTGTTGTCTTGTTCTGATGTAACACTATTCCAGCACACAGGCAGGCAGCCACACTTTTGCAAACACTGGACTGAGATATTACAAATGGCCCAGTAACTCTCTAACAATGGCCAAAATAGCTATGGCAGGTCAGACTGGTAGTAACAATTGTAATCCCAAAGTTGAAAAACTAAATCATCATGTTAGAATCATAGAGCTGGACCTCCAGGGTCATCTAATCCAACTCCCTGCACAATGCAGGAAATTCACAAATACCTCACCCTCCACACCTGCAGTGACCACTGTTCCACGCCCAGAAGATGACAAAAAGCCTCCAGGATCCCTGGCCAAATCGGCCAGGAGAAAAATTGCTTCCTGACCCCAAAGTGGTAATCAGCATTTCCCTGGGTGGGTAAGAAAGGGCATCAAGAACTAAGCACTGAGGCAACCCTTCCTGCCCTCCCTCTCATGATCTGCCTAAGTTCATAGAATCCGCATTGCTGTCAGATGGCCATCTAGCTTCTGTTTGAAAACCTACAAAGAAGGAGAGCCTACCACCTACCGAGGAAGCTTGTTCCACTGAGGAACCACTCTAACTGTCAGGAAGTTCTTCCGAATGTTTAGCTGAAAACTCTTCTGATTTAATTTCAATCTGTTGGTTCTGGTTCGACCTTCTGGGGCAACAGAAGACAACTCTGTATCATCCTCCATATGACAGCCCTTCAAGTACTTGAAGTTGGTTATTATATCACCTCTCAGTTGTCTCCTCTCCAGGCTAAACATACCCAGCTCCTGTTCATTTTACAATGGGCCGTGTTGGATTGCAATCCCATGTTTGTAGAACAGAGCACCACAGGCAACTAGTGTAGTGTTGTAATGAAAAGTAAAAAAAATATACTTCCTTTTACAAAATTCAGTTCAGCTGTAAATTCAGCGGGATAACAGCTTGCAAAGTTATAGCAAAAATTACTGGGATAATGTATAAGAAACATGATGGAGACTTTAAAAAAGCACAGTACTGAGTATTTTTAAAATCATGTTCAATGTGTATGTAAAAACTAGTCCACCCTAAGCTATCCCCCCCCCTTTTTAAAAGCAGGGCTTACAATGCTTTGACAACTAATCGTACCAATAAAATGAATCATAAACTTTCATTGGGTCTTGGGCCATGGCCATCATGCATCAGGGTCCAGCTTGGTTAAAGCACCTTCCCTTGGTCTCAGGGAGTGGCAGGGATTAAACACAACCCTGTTCCACTTCTCCCTCCCTAGTTCTACTCCCTTCTAAGCTAAGAGCCAAAGCTGGTATATCCTCCTCAGACTGTTCCTTCAAGCCTTTTAAAGTCGGTAGCCAGTCTCAGGACATGACCAGTGGCCTCCTTCTACACAGAAGTCCTGTGAGGCATGTTAAGCCCACATGGGACCCCAAGCCTACTCTAACAAATCTCTGACATTCCCCTTTCCTTCTCCTAGAGGTGATGCTGCTGGGTAACTGATTGTCAGACAGCTGAATGTTAAAGGGCCAGCTGTCATCAGCTGGCTTGTCCATGAACCCTCTGGGCCTGGAGACTGTTTGACACCAAGGAAGAAGAGAATGAGGAAGAGGAGGAGGAGATTGGATTTATACCCTGCCCTTCACTACCCAAAGGAGGCTCAGAGCAGTTTATAATCCCTTTTCCTTCCCCTCCCCACAACAGACACCCTGTGAGGAAGGTGGGGCTGAGAGAGCTCTTTTGAGAACTGCTCATGAGAAATCAGCTCTGAAAGAACTTGTGACTGACCCAAGGTCACACCAGCAGCTGCTTGTGGAGGAATGGAGAATCAAACCCAGTTCTCCCAGATTGGAGTCCGCACCCCTAACCACTACACCAAACTGGCTCTTGGCCCTCCAAAGGAGAGCCACGAAGCAGTATCTGAGGTTGTCTTTGCTACCCTCCAACAATTCTGCTGCATCCTCATTCCTTAGGACCAAAGCTAAATATAAAGTTATAAAGAATTATACAGTTAAGAAAGACTGTAATGTTTAGAGGACAGCAAGTATTGCCAGCTAAGCACTGGCAACCAAAGGGAATATTTTGGGAGCAGGGACTTGTAAAGTGATGCAGTGTGATGTCAGAACATCACTTCTGGTTGAGTACCTGAAAGTGATATCATGATGCTCTAGGAATTCCTTGGAATCTATGATAAAGCCACAGAGATGTGGGGAATTCCTACAACATCAGGATGTCACTCGTAGGTCCAACCAGAAGAGACATTGTGCAGTTGCATGACATTATTATCCACTGCCCATTCTTATTTGCAATTGAGCAAAGAGACCTGGTGGGGCTTGAAGCCTTGGGGTGGGACTGACCTATTTTCAGAGGCAGGACCAGCTAGACTCTGCTCTCAGGCTTCAAAAGGGTGCCCAAATCATGTCATCTCAATATGGTGTTTATTAAAGATTACTTAGGTTTCTTTGCTTTTGCTGTATTTTGTAACCATCACTAGCGAATAGCTATGCTCTGAAAACAAAACAAACAAGGATCCAGGCATCTGTCTGAAAGAACTGTTTTGCCCAGGCAGTCCACCTATTTATGCCACTCCTTATCTGCACTCAGCTATGCACCACAATACTAGACACAATACAGCCACAGCCTGCCACAGAGTGAAAGAGTAAAAGGGTAAATGAAGGGCAAACATAGCATCAGTAATGATTCATACAGTGCTCTTTTGTATGCACATCCAATACAGGGAAATTTGCTGCTGTCCCTGGGCAAATGGAATCTCTACGGAGAAACTATTTGCCTGCTGGTGGGGTCTGGGAAGAAGAAGTGCTACTTTTTTAAGATGGCTGATGAAGTCACTGCAGTGAGGACTTTTAGGCCCAAATTCCATATATTTAGGTAAAACCTGTTCAGTTCCTTCAAAGTGGCTGGGATTAGTTCTTTGTGGAACCTGGAGGGTCTTCCTAAATGTACAATATAAAAGTTTGGTGCAGGAGAGGCAGCCTCTTGGTCCCCTTGTCCATGCCCTCCATCTCCTTAAAGATAATGTTATGCTTGAGGACCCTGGAAAAGGAAGAAAAAGCTCACCATCTCACCTTACCACTGCAAACCTCTTTGTGCCAACTCTGCAAGTGTGAATCTTAACAGACTACTAAACACAAGCACTTTTGCCTGTCTTTCTGAAATCTGGGAAGGGTGCAGTTCCAATCTCTAAAGATTTACCCCCAGTTCCATAGATAAAAGAGCTGAAACCAGTGAAGATTTGTTGTGTATGTTGTGTATGCTGACCACCACTGGGGGGCCAGCAAACACCCCGAGCTTGAAGCAGGAATAACAATGGGGACTAGGATCCTAGTCCCTCCACTGGGGGAACCAATGTAACCGTGGCGGGAGATTCAAACCCGCCAATAGGACCCAGGGGTGAGCCCCTGGTTGTGTATATAGTTGGTCTGCCGGCCGTTTGTTCTCTGTTCTTGTTGTGTACCTAATAAAGCGTGCAATGCACTACATCGTTGTCTGTCGTCCATCCATGCGGCAACCCACTACACAATAAGATTGATTTCCAATTATAACTAGTATTAATCTGGATATTAAAGAACCAAACTCATGTTCTGTAAATGAAAAAAAATTGCCTTAATCAAATTCTGCCTTTTTTTTTTAACTATGCCACTAATATGGGGTTGCTGACTATGTGTTGAAAAATTCTTGGAGATCTGGGGACAGAGCCCAGGAAAGGAAGACTTTGGGGAGAAGAGGGACCACAATGAGGTATAATGCTCCATGCTCCATGCTCCAAGACAGCCATTTTATTCAGGAGAACTGGTCTCTAGTCTGGGGATCAGTTGTAATTCTGGGAGATTTCCAGGCTCCAATTGGAGGTTGGCAAACCTATCCCAATAGCACATTTAACAAACACATACGTAGTGTCAATAATTCTTACATCAGCCCTGCAAGACTGCATTGTTCCTATACTGTAGATGAATCGAGTGAGGGAACAGTTGATTTCTTAAATCTACCAAGTGAATTTAAGGTTCAGGTGAGATACAATATATGCTTGACATATGCTTTTGGGTTAACAATTCAAACCAGCGATTCAAATTATCATCACCTTTTGGACTATTAATAGTACACTGCACCAGCTTTCAACTTAAGTTTGAAAGCCTGAATAATATCCTGGTAATTTTTAAAGAAAAAAACAAGCAACAAGAGCCCAAGTGATGTCATAGGGAATGAAGGATGCCGTGTGCAGGTGGTCCAGGATTTAATGTATCCTTGGCACATGGCAAGGTAAGCCACTTTAGAGAGTCATTAACCTTCACAGTGTCAGTGCTCAAAAAGACTGCCTGTTTTAGCCACAGCTGTCAACTTTCTAAGCCCTTAAATCTTTTGCTCTTGTCAAAGGCATGGATTGTTAAAGAGGGATGACAAAAAAATTGTTTGGCCACTCACCTACTGTCCCTTTAGCTATATAAATCAAAAAATGATAAACAACATCTGTAGGTTAATACATATTTAAAACAGAATGCCCTTTGGAAAGGAAACCCAGATCAACAATAAATTATGGAAGTTCCAGGTCTACAGGAGTTGTGACCCACTACCAGTGTTCTGATACTTGGAAACCTCATTTTGTAATTCCATACGCAAAAACAGAAGGTTTGGGTCATTATCATCTGTTGTACAGGACTGAGTTCATCTTAGTGGGGCTATAAATGGTCATACATGAACTACTTTGATAGGAAACAATGCAGCAGTGTTGCTATCAGTGATGAAGAATACTCAGGCCATCTGAGAGACAATAATATGGCTGGAATTTGGACTCTTTTTTAAATGCAGAAACTTTAAAATTCCCCTGACATTCAATTTATTGGCACAAAGTCCCACTTCAAAGAAAGAGTTTCTAACCCAGTAAATGGATCATCTTTATCATTCCTTTGGATCATAATGAATCTTAATATAACAAAAGAAGAGGAAGGCAAAGGTTATATTGCAAGCTGTCTTCCATGAACTTGTACGCACTGACTCCTAAACAGTTTCTGAGCCTTCTTGAATCTGAAACCATTTCTCATGTTTCTTTGTGTTTAAGTCTCCTCTAAATACCTCTTGGAGTATTTAATGTATCTTAGACCATTTAGAAGAATTAGGTAAGACTCTTGTAGAGACAAACACAGTGTCCAAGTTCAATAGTGATAGCAAGCATGCTTTTGGGGGCCCTGGACCACACAAGACTGGTGAGTTATTGTCAGGAGTGAGAGCCTCAGCTATACTTTTGTTCTGAATATATGGCACACTTCTCTATAACCTGTCATTTGAACTGTGTCCAATGTTCCATTTTTTTAACCCATCCTAAATGTATTCCATTATAGCTGAATTAGCATTATAACAACAGAAAGATCTTTGGCAGAGTAGGTATAAGGCTTTGAATCTTAAAGGCTATTGTTTTCCTATCAATGACTTCAACATTCAAAGCCTTTTTACACAAAGCCTTTCTTTTTACAAATGTCTCTTTATAAAGAAAAAAGGCCAACACAGAGGGCCATCTCTAAATAACTGTCATTTTCTGATATGGCATTAGAATCATTAATATGAAAATGTATTGTAAGAAATTTGAGCTGCCGTATCAATGATACAGAAAACATAATACTGGGATTGTTAAAAAAATAACAAACTGTACATAAAACTATAATTATTCCTTATAAAAGATTAAAAGGCTGATAAAAGGACAGGTAACTAGTTCTGTTAAGATCTCTGCTTTTAAATAGGATAATTCAGTGTTTGCAAAACATATGTTTGAAAATAGAGCCTACCTTATTCTCATTGAAAAAGAAGGAGAGTTTGTTTTATACCCTGCCCTTCACTACTCGAAGGAGTCTCAGAGTGGCTTACAATCACCTTTCCTTCTTCTCCGCATAACAGAAACCCTGTGGAGTAGGTGGGGCTGAGAGAGTTATGAGAGAACTTGTGACAAACCCAAGGTCACCCAGCTGGCTTCATGTGGAGGAGTGGGAAATCAAACCCGTTCCTCCAGATGAGAGCCTGATTCTTAACCACTACACCAAGCTGGCTCTGATTCTCATTCACTATCAAGTAGAGCACTTCATGTAAGCACTTCTGTGACTTGATCACAATTCAAAGTGAACAGCATATTGAGAAGCTGTGCTTCTGCATAGTAATGAGACTCAGCATGATGGCCAGCTGGACAGCCACTGCTGGTGCATGCTCACAATCAATAGGCTTGCTTAGATTCCATATGCCCTAAGATTATCATGGTAGGCTGTTAATCTTTTAAATCAGTTACATTAGAGTGTATTTGGTGTTTTTAGGCTTGTGCAGTCAGCAGCATTAAAGTGTGCTGGGTCATGGTCAGAAAGTTTTGGACTGAGCTACAGCAGAATGTGTCATGTATCTACAATTATCTAGAGTGCATGTGCTATTTTTGAATCTGCACATAGGGATGAGCACAAACCACATTTTTTGTGTTTCACGAACTGAAAACCACTAACTGAACCACAAACTAATATGAACCGGGAGGTTGGTTCACGAACTGAACCAGTTCATATTGGTTCATGACCCATCCTTTCTGCTCCCTGCCACTTTTCCCCCACCACAGTAGCACCAAGATAACCAATGAAAGCTTCAAGTTATTTTTTCCCCAGACAGTGCATTGAACATATAGATGGAGAAGAATAGAGGCACAGTAAAAATTAGTACGAGAATGGGCATAGGCTAAGTATTATCAGTTTTGAGTGAATCATGCAAAAATGAACAAGTGTAGCATAGAGGGAGATTAAGAAACCAAAAGGTTAATTACCACATATATGAGGGCCAAATAATGTCAATTAAAACATATAACAAATATTATCAAATATACCAAAATACATGTATTTACTGGAAATTAGATAAAAAAACAGATATAGGCCCAATAATAGCCTCAAAACAGGTAAAATCACACAGAAAACATATATGACCAAGCACATACATGTTTCAGCCAATTCAGCCTTTTTCAGTGGTCAGATATAATGCACATTAGCTCCAAGTAATACAATGAATACTGAAAATAGGACCAGTTATAAATGGTTTTATAAAAGATTTCAATGACTCAAGACAGGGATGAAATACAGAAGCCTCATTTTCAAATACCTTCTACTTTGGTCATTTTTAGGGGGGGGGTTGGTCTTCAATTATGTGTCTTTCTCTCTTGGTCCAAGGAGAGTATATTCTCATGCAGTCTGGAGCTAATAGAAAGTCTCCTTGAGGTGCGTGGGCAGGGAGCTCCCCATCCCCAGCATCCTTCCCCCGGAGGGGCACTGAGCTCCTCATTCTGAAGGGGTCCTGCAATTCCCAGGAAGCCCCATGTCCAGCCTGGAGGATGGTGACATGAGAGGTCCCTCTCCTGAAAGCCAGCACCCATGAGCCTGTCATCGCCATGGGTCTGTTTAAGGGGGTGGAATGGGAGAGGAGAATGGGGGTCTCCCAAGCTGCCCTTCTCCACCCCCTAGCCATGACATGCAACAGCATCTGCCCCTGGGAATGGCCACTCGCACTGAACAGAAGTACCCTGCCCCTCATGCCACTCCTGCCTTGATATTACGCCATGACGCCACACTGAAGCGGAATTGCCATGGATGCAGCCTTGCAAAAAAGCCAGCTACATTGCTGGAACACACCCCCCCCCCGTTGCTCATCTGCCACATAACTTGCCCATTAGGGAGCCAACTAGCACCACTGCCCATGTGTCACAGCTGGCCAATACAATGTGGGCACAACTCAGGATTGCTCTGCCCATAAATTAACAAGCCCAGAAAAAGCTGAGAGTCACTTGTAAATAGTTTAAGCCTTCTTACTGAACATCCTTATTTTCCCTATCCCAGTCAGTGAACAAAAAATCACTGATATTTTTATCCTATATTCAAAAGACTACTTGGATCCAATCTGTCAGTAGAAGTAGTAGATACCACTCCATATAAACTACAGTGCACACTATTTCTTTTTAAATGGCATTTTAAATCCCACCATTCACACCAACCAAGTTCAAATAACCAAAAATTTATACTTGGGGATGGTGAAGCAAATTCTCTCCACTGAAGCCCATTCAGAATAATACCTCTGCACTTCAGTAGCGAAAGGCATATAATGTATTTTATTAAAACCAACTAAAATAAGCAAACACAGTGAGCAAGCTTCTGAGCTATACAGAACTCTGAACGTTAAGAAACAAAACAAAGAATGCAGAGTAAAATAGAAAAAAAAGACCTCTTAGTCCATGATCTTATGCTGTTTTTGCCAGTAGCCTCTGTAGATAAATCATAAGAACATAGGAACATAAGACAAGGCAATGTTGGATCAGGCCAATGGCCCATCCAGTCCAACACTCTGTCACATAGTGGCCAAAAATACCAGGTGCCATCAGGAGGTCCAGCAGTGGGGCCAGGACACTAGAAGCCCTCCCATTGTCCCCCCCCCCGCACCAAGAAAAAGAGAGAAGCCATGACGGGTAATTGGAGTGTGAGTGTTAGGCAGCTTTTTAAAGAGTGATGGTCTGAGAAATCTGTTCTCTCTCTCTCCATCTACTTTTCTCCTTCTCCCTTTCTCTCCCCAGCCTGATACAGAATTCTGGGGAATGTAAAAGCTTGAGCTTTAACTCAAAGGCATTCATAGTTGAGACAAAACCCATTGAATGAGTCTGATTTCAAGGAACCAACTAATGACTAGAAAGAGGACATTCTACGTTTTTTTTAAAAAATGCAGTGTTTCTTTTCACTTTTACTGAATTCAGACCTGTGGTTGGGCTGAAAGGTGGCATATAATTATTCTGAATAAATAAATAAAACAAACATGTATGCTTAACTATTTTCTGGATTGAGGGCCATGAGCCTCCCACAGAATTTAGGATTTCTGGTTTTGCTCATAACTGTATGAAGCTAGTTGATATTTTTACTTATTGGAATTAGTTATGAACATTTAACTTGAAACTTTATGACTTACAAACAAATTTTAGCTCCTCAGGGATATGCTATGTTTGATGATAGCAGCCTACTTCGATTTCTTTAATCATATTTCTTCATCTACTGCATTTATTTGTCAATATTTTCCCTCTGCATTGTGTGTTTTCTGCATTTTTTTGCAAACCTATTCTTTTTTCACTCCACTTCCTTGGAATCTGAAATACTTAGCTGTAGAATTTATTTTAAATCTACTGATTCACCCTGGAATAATTAGATGTATCTTACTGTATACATTAAATAACAGTGGCATTTGATCACAGCCAGGCATTTTCCAGACTGCCTTAATACTTCACTTTCATTCCCTGATGTTAACATTTTTTTAAACTTTTATCCAGACAACTTCATAAACATTCCAGTGCTGTCCCAGTTCTTCCCCGTTCCCCCCCCCCATTCCTTTTAAAATTGGTTTCTCCCATACTTTTAATTTTCACTGTGAAATGAATTCACGAAAAAGCCTCTTCCTCGGAATGTGAAGATTTTGCCCCGCCTTGAGGACTGCCACCCAAACCCACCCATAAAGGGCAGGTTTGGTTGTTGTTTTTTTAAAAAATTGCATGCCAGCTGTCATGATCTGGGCTGTGCCACCAGAGGCCTACTACGCCCAGGGAGCCTCACTAGCAGTAGGTGCGGCTGGGCCTACAACTCCCGGAAGCCCCTGAGAGGTTTTGGAGCCAAAATTGACCAATAGGAAAAGAGGAGGGCTTGGAATAAAAGTTCTGGTGCAGCAGGAAAAGCTGTTCTTTTCCCCAGGGAACAGGGCCAGGAGAGGCTGCTGTGGGGAAGAGACCCTCATCCTGATGGAAGGGTGAGTAGTCTAGTGTCACTTGGAATAGTGAGCTAGGGACAGTATAAATTTAGATGCGTTAGGGCATTTGATTTCTTTTCGTTTCAACCATTTACTGTTATAACTCTGCACCTTGTTTGTTTGACCTCTTATAAAATAAACTCTTTTCATTGTTCACTCTGCCTGGTCCTCACGCCTGTTATTCAGCCAAAAGGGAGGTCTAAAGGCCTTGGAGGGTGCTCTGGGCCTTCTCAGAGAAGCCTGGAACCAGAGTGGTGGCAGTGTCAGATGACACCCCACCTGAGCCATGACATGGTGGCTGTAGAATTGGGATGAACTAATTTTGGACCTTGGTTAGGCAGAGTGCCATTTGGCCTTGGCAGAGAAAATATATATGCCATTTGAGGCAGCCATTTGAGGCAGCCATTTAAGGGGAAAACTCTTTGTTTTCCCCTCAAATGGCGTGGCTCCGCCCCCAGCATCCAATGTCACTTCCGGGTGACGCGGATGCGGGGGTGGGGTTTTCCCCGGGCCCCGATTCCACGGGAGCGGGAATCGGGGCTCGAAACCGGGGGGAATTCCGCCCCCGGGGGGCATTTGGCAGCCCTACAGTTGAGTGGTGTCCTAGCTTCAGTGTCTGGCCTGATGGAGGGTGAAGAAAGAACAGACTACAAGCTGTTTAAGCAGAGAGTGCGAGAGAGGGTAAAGAACTGATCTCTATAGACAAAAGTCATCCAGATGTTTATGGCTGCAATCCTTGCAACAGCTGTTAATAAACATAATCCCACCTCAAGGCTTGTAACTGCCACTGTCACACATTTAGGAAGCCCCAAAATAGCTCCAGAAAATCAGGTCTGTGTCCTTTCTATGTCGGGATTGCATCCATCAAGCCAGATAGGTATTCTACATAGCTGAGGCACCACTTTGGCCCTGTATCCATGATCTGCAGGAAGAACAGAATGCCCACCTTATGGTACACAGTACTCATATCTCCCCATGTGATGATAACAGGAATTTATCAGTGTCACATGACTCAGTTTTCACTGCTTGTGCCCAAGTATGAAGGTGGTTTCATGGATTCACTGGTAAAGATTTCTGGGATTTTGCAGACTTTACCCTTCCACGCTGGGACACAACTAACATAAATTCACTAATGTGAGGCTGGGAAATTCTTGTTTTCATCAAGTGGGTAAATATGAATACTTTATGCAATGCAGAATCACAATGCAATTAAAAAGCTATGATCTCCAATTTGTATAGATGGCACAGAGAACTGTAATCAGATTAACTAAATGACATATGTGCCACCCACAGTGAGTTACACTGCTCTAAGTAATTACAGCATTGTAGTATAACACAGAATGTCTACAAAATATGAATCTGTTGGACTACAAATGGATTAAGTACCTGATTGCATGGATTCCCACTGTTTTTTATCCCCATCAAGGTATTATAAAATACAGACATTATTGTTCCATAGGCCATCATGATAAATATTCAGGTTATGCTCTCAGTAGCATAGATTGGGATAACTGAATTATACTAGATGATGATAGTAACAACATTTTCAAGGCATAGTAGTACAGATTGTAATATCATTGTCCCAATGAGTTGTATCCTGTGCCATACTCTTGGTCCCTGCTTATATTTGTCTATTTGACTGCATCCTCCAACTCCCATTCCATCACGTCCCCATTTCTCAACCTATGGTTCTAATTCAGTTTCATCCAAAATAATATTTTCTGTACAGTCTTATCATTTGGCAGCTACCATGCAAGATGAAAGCACAACTTTTTATCTGATATATATCACATGAAGACATTTAAATTAATACATTTTATTGTACACTGAAAATACCTAGTGTGTATTCAAGACTGTATGAATGTTCCATTCCACAGTCAGACCCTGGTTTCTACCACCAGCCTTCAAGCTTGACTTTTGATACATTTATGAAACTATGAATAAGGTAGGTGTCATGGGTCTGGCTGCCAGCACCTCCTTGGATGAGGAAGAGATGGAGGGAAATGCCCCCAGATGCTGCAGGAAGACCCACCAAGCAAGGTAAAGACTCCCTCAGGTGCAGAGGGGGAGTCTCAGGCTTGTCAGTGTGCCATACCCTCAGTCCTGCAGCCTGGGATCTGAAGCTGATGCAGAGGCCTTACAGCCACCAGCCCCACCCCAGGGGTCACTAGAGCCCTTGGAATGCCAGAGAAGGCAGATATGGTGACAGGCACACGAGCAGCACCATAGCACACAGTTGGTAGCCCAACACCAGTCAACCTCTGCCTATGAACTGGAGTCACTGCAGGATCAGGGCTGACAGCCCTGTAAACTACTCAGCTATTGATGACTTGCACCTATCCCTGGATGACTCAGCAGGTTGATGAGTTGCACCTGGCCCTGAATGACTCCTGAGCCACCATTGAAGCAGCTTGTCCACAACCCTTCTGGACTGTGACTGGACTTGTGCTCTTTAGATTTGCCCTTCTGGTTTGATGCATGGACATTTGAATATCTATGCTTTGACTCAGGATTGTGTTTGAACTATTCTTATTGCCTCTTACCCAGGATGCCTGCCTGAACCTGCCCAGCAGGGTAGCCAGCTCCAAGTTGGGAAATCCCTGGAGATTTAGGGGTAGAATCCGGGGAGGGTGGGATTTGGGGAGGGGAAGGACATCAGCAGAGTATAATGCCATACAATTTACCCTCCAAAGCAGCAGTTTTATCCAGGGGAACTGATCTCTGTCATCTGGAGATCAGTTGTAATTCTGGGGGATCTTCAGGCCCCACCTGGAGGTTGGCAACCCTAGAATGAGGCCTGTTTCCTCTACCCATGGTCACAGAAGTGAAATCAGCAAAAGCCCACTGGAGCTTAGATTTTGGGAAAAAAGAGTCAGATCCCAGTTACAGGGCTGGATTTAGAGACAAAGCCTTTCTTTCTTTCCTGGTTTGCAGAAAGGGAGAGTGGAAGGTGAGCTAACAGGTATGTCATGGGATTAGGAAAAGGTGAAGAGAAGCAATGCTTACAGTCCTGGGAATCTTTCCAAATAAAGAACTAAGTGGAGAGTACTTATTTTGGAAACAGTCTCTATTGTGTCTCTGACACAGGTGTTTGATGGAAGATTCAAACAAATTACATCAATTTGTACTAAGAATCTTCTCAGTGATAAATACTAATATGAGCATAGCTCTCTATTTTTTGGAATGTATGTTTATTTCTTTGTTAGAATATTAATGCAGCAGGACCCTTTGTGGCTAAATGCACTTCGATATTGCTTAGAGGCCATAGTTAAGCAATACATTGACATATTGCATCTGCAAAGCAGTTTTTCCATAAGTATGGATACCAAGTTCTGTAGCATTCACCTGTGTGCTTTCCTGTGTGCAAAGATTTTTGTTGATGTATAGAGGAACATTCAATAATAAGCCCCTTTGCATTGTGAAGTGGTGCAGTCCAGACATAGGTTTGCTAACTCAATGAGAACTTGGTCCCAAATGCATTGTGTATAACACAGAAGTATCATGCATGGAACCAGTTATTGTGTATGCCCTTCCAAATTTTCTGGACTAAGCTTTCAAAGTTTAAGTTTTCACCCTCTTGGGTTAGCGCTAATTCATATGATGAGACAAAAATAAGCCAAGAGAATCACAACTCTATATAAATCACTTTGTTGGATCAACTCACTTTTTCCACTGCCCAATTCTCCTCCTTACTACAGCTACCATCTACCATCCCAAATGACTTTTTGTATATTCAGAGCACCTGACCCCCGTCATAGCCATTTTTAGTGGTCAAAGGGGATTACTTGAATCCGACTGTATTTATTTAAATTACTAGGAATAAGACCCATTGTGGAAATAAATACAACAAGATCTAGAAAGAGGCTCAGAGAGAGTGCCCCAGCCTTGGGCACTCAGCGTCAATTCGGTGTGGTGACCTCAGCAGGGTATAATGACACAGAGTCCACCATTTTCTCTAGGGGAACTGATCTCTGTCACCTGAAGAGCAGTTGTAATTCTGCATGATCTCCATCCCTCCCCTGGAGACTGGCAACAATGGTTCCTTATGAGGGAATGGCTGGCTTGGAGGGTGTAGTCTATGGCATTGTACCTGTCTGAGGTCCCACCCCTCCTCAAACCTCACCCTCTCCAGGCCACACCCCTCAAATCTCCAGGAATTTCCCAACCTGGAGTTGGCAACCCTATCTCCCTACCAGCCAACCATCAACCTACTGTTATCTGCCCCCTGGCTTCAGCTTTCCATCTCCTCCCCATCCCTCCTAGAGAGCAGGTGTAATTCTGTGATCTCCAGCCCCCACCTGGAGATTGGCAACAATGGTTCCCCATGAGGGAATGGCTGGTTTGGAGGATGGAGTCTATGGCATTGTACCTGTCTGAGGCCCCACCCCGCCTCAAACTTCACCCTCTCCAAGCTCCATCCCTCAAATCTCCAGGAATTTCCCACCTGGAGTTGGCAACCCTATCAGGACTGGCCTCAATGAGTTTTCTCCCAAAGGCCAAAATAGGTGTGGAAAGGGCCTTTTACTGACAGAACCTGCTTGCCTGGCAACAGGCACTGAGGAGAAAGTACAGTTGGCAGCTCTGATTAGGAAAATACCTAGAGATTTGGTGGATCCTGTGGAGGTCAGCACTGGGGTGGGTGGGTGGAAGGACTCAGCAGGAGATAATGCCATAGGGTCTACCCTCCAAAGCAACCATTTTCTCCAAGGGAACTGATTTCTGTCATCTGGCGATCAATTGTAACAGTGGGAGATCTCCAGGTCCCACCTGGATATTGGCAACCCTAGGGGAAGTCAGCTGCACAGCAGGGGGTTGAAGAGAATGGATTGATGGTTGCTGGCCCACCTCATTAGCCAGCCAGCCAGCCAGCCAGCCATGGTGGAGCCAAAAAGGAAAGAGAGACAAAGTTTATCCTGTCAGAAAAGTGGCCAAGCTGGCAGTGGATGGGGGAGGGGGTTATGCTGAAAGTCTTTTGTTTTTTTTACTGACAGAAGCAAGCTTGGTTGCCTACCAACAGCCACTGAGGGGACAGTTAGTCATAGTTAGTCCCACACAGGAGCCAAGAGAAGTGTCTTCCTCAGGAGAGAGTCCAGCTTTCCAGGAGCCGCAACTCGTTTCCTCTAGGCCAGACCCTCCCTGGCACTGCCACCACTGCTGAAGGAAGGCAGGGGAGCCTTTGAAAGGCACTGGGCAGCCTTCCCTGTGGTGCAGCCCGCTGAGCTATCACCATGACAAAGCGCCGGCCTTGCGGCTGAGGGAGAAAGGCCGCAAGGGGCAGCAAAGGTGAGTGCTTCCCCTGCTTGCCACCTCACTAGGTCTACCTCCTTCTCCCCCGTGGAGGGGTTGACACTCTCTTGGCGGAGCGTCTATCCCCTTTGCCGGCTCCCTCCAGACTGAGGGCGAGACACTGGCTGCTGGCTCTGTGGGCGGGGCCAAGGGAACACAGAACTGTTAAAGCCAGGTACAAGAATAATGCATAAGCATTCCAAGGAGATATGAATAAATAAAACTGGCATCATAAATCTGCACAACTTAGAAATGGCAATTAAACTATGCAATATAGTGGAAGACATCTAATAGGGGAGGGGAAACCATCATTACTGCAAAGTGAGTAAAAACCGGAATTTGACACCATGGGAGGTGGCAAAGTTTAGAATCAGTTATTGTAACTGAAAAATGGTGGTGATAGCAATGAAGAGAGTGAGATCAGAGCTGCTACACTGTTAATAAGTCTGCTTTAAACCTGCTTCTATTACCTTTGAGTTGTGGATTGGGAACAGTGCACATTAAACTGTAACCTCTTGAGCATGAACAATGCTCTTGCACAATGGCAGCAGAGTACTGCATCAGGTACTAGAATTCCAGTAGTGATATGAGGGGTCTCCTGCACTAAGGTACAGCAGTAATTTGCATTGGTAAAGTAGCACAGGGGAAAGACTCATATATATCATAATGTCAGACTCTGGCATCAGGCTGGAATCTAGGGCTGTCTCCTTCTCCCGGATTCCTTTACTAGGACTTGCCCTGGGGGAAGAACATCAGAAAAGAGTGAGAGTTACAGCACCCTCTCCTGCCCCTGCCAGTAACCCCTCCCTAGTTGCCTTAGGTGAGACCTGTCCCTTCCTCCCTGGTTTGCCCAGGGTGCACTTTTAAAGGACTGCCTGGGGGGTAGGACAACTCTGGTCTCACCCAATCCCTCTATCCTGCGGGATAGGCCTATGGGAGTGGTGGTTCCTTGGCCCAATGGGCAGCTGCCTGTCTGGAATCCCATTTCCCCTGCCCCTCCCCTGGGAAAAGCCTTATAAGGCTCCGGGTCCCTGCTGCAGTCTGCTTCTTGCCTGGTCCTTTCACAGAAGTGTTCTTGGCTTGCACAACACATGAGGAAAGGGCCATTGGTTGTGGTGGGTTCTGCTGATCTTCTTCCTCCGTTGTTGCCTTGTGCCTCTGCTGCTGGCCAGCCCCTGGCCTGCCTGGCAACTCTGGGCATCGTGGTGAGCTGGTAAGCTGACCCTGCAGCATCACATTGTGCTTATGCAGTCCTCCCTGGACAGTTTCCTTGGTGCAGTCTGGAGGCTTCAGTCTCCTTGGAGGTATATTTGGGGGTGGGAGGTATGATCCTGGACACATAGGAATGTGTATTTATAGGGCTTTGAACCTAGGGAAAG
>NW_015161957.1:1043710-1045167 GCF_001447785.1 Gekko japonicus
GGGAAAGAGGATGAGGACAGTGACGTTGCCTTCTGCTTTTAGGCTACTCATGCAGGCTCCTGCTCCTAGGTTCACAGAGATGGGAGTATTCAAAGTAACATCCATATATTAGCAGAAAGACACAGGGATGGGAGCAACTGGTCTCAGGAGATGGGAACTCATGCAGTCTACAATTCTAACTAACAAAAGAGCAGGGACTCTACTCCGGACAGGGAAGAGGCTGTCCCATTTTAATGCATACAATAAATACACCACAGGTACTGCCTCAAATGAATCCTAAGACCAGTGGAAGGAGCCTTCATCAACCAGTACAAGTGCAAATGTTCATGGTGGGGTGGAGCAAAACTCACTAATGCTTACTCCAAAATCCCATTACACTGAATGAAATTTAGTCATAGTAAAGTTAGCAGTGGATTGCAGTAGATGTACATTACGGTTGCTTAATGGACGGAGTGCATCACTTGCCTTGCATGAAAGCCACCTTAGTTTTTATGGCACAAAGGCTAGCTCGAGTTGTGGCAGCTACAGAAGAAGATAAGATCAGATAAGATTAAAACATGAGCAATATGAGTAAGAAAATGTGGGTGTCAGCAATCATTTAGTGGAATGAGTGCTACTAATATGCTCCTTTTGGACACACATTTGTCATGTTTATTACTTTCTTTCCAACAACCTTTCTAGCCTGTTCATTCCACAATGTATCAGGAATAGGAGCTGAAATAACGTAATTTTCTGTCGATGGAGGAAATAGAGAAGATTGTCATCAATCATCACATAGGAATCGGAAAAGTATAAACTGGAGATGCTGGTTAAAGTGAATAAACACAGTGACTTCTGGAAAAGACAAATGAAAGCCTGATAGATGTCTTCATGTCAGGGAAATGATGAGAAGAAATACAAAAGAAATACTACTATGGTTAGACTTGGTGACATGATAACTTATTTATTTTTATTTATATCCCTCTTTTCTCCCTAGTTAGGACCCAGAGAGGCTTATTATATGGTTTTCCACTGCTTCACCTTATTCCCATAACATCAACCTATGAAGTAGGTTAGGCTGAGAGATTGTGATGGGCCCAAGGTCACTCACTAAGTTTTCATGGCAGATTCAAACTTGATTGTCTCAGATTCTAGAATAACATTCTCATCACTATGGCATGCCAACTCTCAAGAAGAATTGTTGGCATTATATGGCCCAATCAAGACTACATGTCCAAGAAAGAACTGCTTGGACTACAAGCTTTTAAAATATACTAAAAGGATATGTTCTTGGTAACGAACCAGGAATTGGTGAATTACATTCTGTGCTCTAGGTATTCCTAAAGAAAATTAATTTCATCAGTAAAATCATCAGCTACCTGGAATGTTCAACCATCCACCAGTTTGGTTCAAATGATTTAGTTGTAGGAAAAAGTTGACTGTAAATGTGTGATTATGTATTGCTTTGCTGTATTTCT
>NW_015161957.1:1045212-1088430 GCF_001447785.1 Gekko japonicus
TAAAGGAAACATTGGTAAAAGAAGAAAGAGATTTGGCAGTTTGTGTGGGGCCTTACTACTTATGTGTCTCTTTGGGCCTTATGACTGCATCATTCAGTGTCCATTCTTGGCTGCTGAGCGGTCTGTGTCTTATCAATTAGTACATTCATGTTCTCACATGGTGTCATGGAAAATGTAGTTTCTCTGCACCTCGATGTCTGTGATATATATATATATATATGCAGAGCTGCGGTGGCTCAAGTGGTTAAGACGCTGAACTGCAGGCTGTGGAAGGTTGGTAGCTCAGCTGTTCAAGACCCAAGTGTGCCGCATGATGGAGTGAGCTCCCGTCACTAGTTCCAGCTCCTGCCAACCTAGCAGTTCGAAAGCAAGAAATTGCAAGTAAATAAATAGGTACCACTTCGGTGGGAAGGTAACAGCATTCCGTGCGCCTTGGTGTTTAGTCATGCCGGCCACATGACCATGGAAATGTCTTCGGACAGCGCTGGCTCTATATATATATATATATTAATGTAAACTACTAAAATAGAATATCCCAGAGATTATCCCAGAGATTTTCACAATACCATGTTCCAGGCTAGAACACACTGAAAACTGAATAGGGGATTATACTGTCCTGATCAGGCATATATCCCATATGAGCATACTCACAATTCTCATTGAAGTTGTAATTATTATTTTAGGAAGAATCTGGGGAAGATCTGTGGAATCTGAAATCTGTGGAATATGGAGAGATCTGTTATTCCCTAGGAAATCTCAAGTACTATGATGAAGAGCTATTCTGATTGGCTCCAACATGTAAATTATTAATGTAATTTTTTTACAACTGAGTCCTGAGCGAGCACAAAGTTGTTTGACATGGCATTTAGGTTGAACGTCAAACAATGACTTCATGGTGATCAGGCAAATAAAGGGAGATTTTGACTTGAAGCACAGTTCAGGAGAACCATTTCACTCATACACATCAAATATTGTTCAAAAATAGAAATAATTGTTTTGTTTTGAAATGCACAATTTCTCCACAACTTTTGGGGCTATCAGGTACTACATATTTATGTAGAGCATCTGCAAAACAGATGGTCTAAAATAATGATTGTTATTGTTGTTTTATTCAACTGGATATATCCAGGAGGTACATTATTTGTGGATAATTTGCAATAATCATTTCCAAGAGATTATATATTCAGGAAAGGTATGAGTTTGTTTATTACTGAATCCTCTAACTGGCATCATGAATTAATGATTTATTAGGTTCCATTACTTTGTTTATAATGTGCTGTTATATTACAGTATGTCAAGTTAGCTAATGACTCGTCACATTATAAAATACCATTAGGCAATTTAATATAAAAGTGAAAGTTAAAACACACATTCCCCCATATGCAGGCAAAGCCATCCTATTCTAAATATAGCTAATGTTCAATAATAAAATATTATCCTTTTAAAAAACCTTTTTTTCTTTCTCAGTATCTCTGTAGGATGCTATGCCCTAATTTGGACAATTTTCTTGAAAACAATTTTCCTGAATTGATTTCAGCTTAAAGTAAGAATTTGTTTTTAGTTATTCAAATCAGATGGATTTTTAAGGGGGAAAAGTCCAGCTTCAATGACTAAAAGTTGTTAACAAAACCCAGTTCTTTTTCATGTTTTTTAAAAAATATTATTAAATATTGAGATAGTAAAACTTTGTTATAAGTGAATTTCTCATTCATTATTCTCTTGTTCCACTGGATTGCCTAATATTGTAGACTTCTTTTTTTGGAGAAGTTTTTCCCATTTCTCTTAATCTGCTAATAAACTATGAACTGGCTTTTATCAATCCAAGTGGTTAAGAGTGTGGACTCTAATCTGGGAGAACCATGTTTGATTCCCCACTCCTCCACATGCAGCTGCTGGTTTGACCACAGGTCAGTCATAAGTTCTTTCGGGGCTGTTTTCTCAAGGGCAGTTCTCAGAGAGCTCTCTCAGCCCCACCTACCTGACAGGGTTTCTGTTATGGGGAGAGGAAAGGAAAGGGATTGTAAGCCACTCTGAGACTCCTTCGGGTAGTGAAGGGTGCAGTATAAATCAAATCTCCTCCCCCTCCTCGTTGTCTTCTGTTCTTGTCAACCAGCAGTGCCTGTTAAGTTTTGGAGGGCTCTTATTGGTGCTTCCAAGGTTGGAGAATTCTGCATTTGTTGCCTTGGAGTTTTATAAACAGTTTATTTGAGAAGACACAGTCTATGAAAAATGTAGTAATTCACAAACCGCCATAATCAGCACCAGAGTTCTTGAAATGTTCTTGCCAGGTGCCCTTCCATGAATGTTGCTTTGTAAACCACTAAATGCCCGGACTTCCGGTCTATGGAACAGTGATGGCGGATGCTCTCCCAACAACAGGGGAGGGCGAATCACACACCAGCAGCCTGGAGGGGTGCCACCTCAAGTGACACCCCTGTGGAGACTTTACAATAGACTCCAGGCCAGGGGGCCATTGAGGGGTAGCCTCTTCGATGGCACAATGCCGGAGAATTGAGGCTCCCCTCCGTCCTGATGGTCCAGTCGCTGAGTGGCCTTCGGGCACAAACTGGACTGACCGGGACAAGTGCCGGAGATCGAGCGGAATGGCGTAAAACCAAGTGTGGTCAGAGAAACTGACCGACAATGAAAATGAGTTCTGAATAAAATGGAGTAGTTTGAAAAGTGATCCCCCCCGCGCGGGTGAAAAAAGAGAAACCAAAGAGGGACGCCTCTTATGCGAATGAGCGGTTAATGGACACGAAGGGGGAGAGGAGAGGAAGTAAACCGAAAGTGTTTTGAGAGACTTCTCTGAATCATGAAGTCGTGTGGCGAGTTTTCTAAGTTGTATGGAAGCAGCAGAAACTGTAAACAAAATGGGAAAGATGGCAGCCCAGCAGAGAAAGTTTAAAACGAAGCCGGGCAGTCAGAGTCTGAGACCGGAAGAGGGAGCAGATGTCCTCAAACTCCTGGCGGATATGCTCAAGCCGGTGATGGAACAACTCGATGGTATTAACCAGCAATTGACCATGATGAATTAAAAAATTGCAGCACAGCAGCTTTAGCTGAATGAAACAGAGAAAAAAGTGGAGCAAGCAAAAGAGAAAATTAAAGAGATAGACACCACATGCAAGAAGTTGAAGGAAAAGATGGGAGATGTGGAAACAAAGCAGAATTGCCAAGAGAATCGAGTTTTGCAGCTACAGATGGATAAAGCTAACATGATTCTCAGGTTTCATGGAGTTCCTGAAACGGATCGGGAAGACCTGAAGAGGGTGCTCAGTGAGATCATCGCGCGAGTAGTAGGCTTAACAGTGGATGAACTTGTAAACGAAATGGAGTCAGCCTATAGGGCATACTCCAATTACATTAAAAAGAATAGCCTACCTGGAGAAATAGTGGTCAGGTTTTCAAGAAGACAAACCAGAAATCCCATTTTAAAAGCAACATCAGCAACTCCACTGAAAATGGAAAATGTAACCATTAAAACTTTAAAGGACATTCCATTTGAAATTCGACAAAAGAGGAAAAGTTACAAGGACTTAATTTCTTTCCTTCAAACTAATGGAATATCATACAGATGAGCGGTTCTGGAGGGTGTCATCTTTAAGATCAACGACAGAAGAGAAAAGATAGACTCCACTTTTAAAGCTAAAGAATTTTTGAGACATCAGGTGGGGACAGATGAAGAGTCCAAAGAGGAAGAAACGAAGTCTAGTGACTCTGCTACCTCTCGAACAGAAGAGGACTCTGTGGCAGAAAAGGGTGCAGGACCTGCCAGAGTGGTATATGATTTTAGAGACAGAAAGCCGAAGTAAAGGCAGAAGGACTTGGAAAATGGCTTTTTGAAGCAAAGAACAAGAAGATGATCAGAGATTTCTCTCATAACAACTAATAAAATAACATATAAATAGTGAATTGTTATAAGCAAGAACTCTACCAGTATATTGTGATATTAACACTTATAGTACTAACAATCTTACTAACAGTGAAAAGATCTCCTCCTCTTGGGGTTTTAGTTTAGTGTGGTTTGCTTTCCTTTAGCATTACTTGTAGTCCCTTTCCTAATATTTCTTTGTAGTTTTTGTAGTATTTGCAAAATAAAAAATATCCCTCCGGGGATTCTTAAAAACAACAACAACCACTAAATGCCCCATATTTGTGATGAACTTTATTTTCTTTGAACATTTTTATTGCTTTTTATCTCTACACACTACAGGGTATAGGGGAAAGGTATAACCTAAACTAAAATACAGAGTAAGTAGGGATCAAAAAAGGTCTAAGATTCGGTTATCTAATGTTTCCTCATTATTTAGCTTTTACATAATTGATTAAAAGTTAATATTTCTATCTTAAGCAGTACAAAAAAAATTAACCATAGTGTGTGCATCTTAGTAAATAGACAAAGAAGAGAAGAAACAGACTTTCAGAATTGGGTTATTTAGCTGATTTTTCCCTTCCACGTTTGTTCTTATCAAAGGGCAGCTTAAACTTAAAATGATTTAGGAGCCACGTCTCCTAATTCTGATTCAGAGTCAAAATCTTCCTCAGTGGAGCTACTTGGAGAGCTATCACTGCTTCTGCAACCATGTTCTTCTGTGATGATATTGTCCTCTACTTTACCTTTTTCTTTCACTGGGCTTTGATGCTGTTCCAAAAATGCTTTTGCTTTAAGGACAGAGTCCATTTTTTCTTTTTTTCTTTTTGAAGTTGAAGATAAGTCCTTCCGAGATTATCCATCTGTAGGGAGTGGAATTTTTCTGTAGAAATAAAGTCAAATTTTTGTATTGTTTCCTCTCCATATCCAAGTCACTTTGTAGAAGTTCTGCTTTACAGCCTGCCATGGAAGCTAGAGCGTCACTTAAAATCTCTTTCAGGTTCTCATCTTTTGTTCTGGAACACCTTGAAATCTCAGGACATATGCTGACCATTCCAATTGAAGTTGTAACAGCTGTTGTTTCTCGGGGGTACTCTCTTTTTCCACTGCCTCCATTCTCTGGTTCAATACATTTGTCTTCTCGTCAACCTTTTTCAGCTTTTTAGTTGTCTTCTCTGTTCTTGCATTGGTTTCTTTCAGTTCTTTTTGTAGAGCTTCAAAGTTATTGTTCGAGTTAGTCATCTGGTCCAGTAGAGGGCACAATGCTGCAGTAATCATCTTGGAGATGTCTGTGGTTACTTCCAGTCTGGGAGCCGGAGATGATGAGCTAGCAGTTCCTGAAGAAGGTTTCACTCTGGGTGCCATTTTTTCACCCCGATGAGACATTGTTTACATTAAAGGTAAAAGTTTTTTACTGCTTCTGAGATTTTTTTAAAGTAGACGATTTCTACTAGTCTGCACACCGGTCAGTTGAGTTAACATTCTCCCATCAAAGGAGCCATTTTGCCCCTCGCTTTCTTTCTTTTTCGGCTGCTCTTTCCGGGTTAGGGTAGCCTCCCCCTGTTTGCTGTATTTGAGGCTACGCTGCGGTTTTGTGGGTTGCATCTAAGTGCGTACATGAATTGCCAGATAGTTACTCATGCTTTGCTCCTCGGCTTGCACCCAAAAGTGGAGGAATTCTCTTAATGCCAGATCTCCTGCTCGCTCATTCTAGTATGCTTCTTTAAACCCATGGCTGGTCTTACACCAGTGGGACCTATTGGGGCAAAGGAAAGACTTGATCCCTCGGTTGTCACCTCGGGAGAGGCTTCCCTCGCACACCAGGCCATGAACTCCCTCCGAGGGCTCTAGGGCCCCCCAGAATGGACTGAGGCCCCTCCTGTCTGGTGCAATTGTGGGCTGCTCTCATCAGAGCTACGATGGAGCACACCTGCCAGCAAGACACCAAAGAGAGAAGTCAATTTGTGATGTACTTAGTGAGCTGGTTTGTGCCCATCCCTAAGTGTAGCTCTGGCTTCTGAGAATCAAGTACCCTCAAATCTCTAGGGGTCTTTGTACATATCAGGGGTTGAATTGATCTCTCAGGAGAGACAATAACTTGACTGTGTTATTGTTCTTGTTGTCTTTTCCTGTCTGGTTAAAAATAAGTTATATTAGGATTGTACAAAATGTGAAGAAATCATCATACATCATTACAAATAAATATTATTGTGATGGAGGGGCTAGATTTATTTTAGTCCCACACAGGAGTCATTTCCCCCCTAGTCTTCTTGCAATGAGGTTTATGTGCAAATGACTGGCCATGTGGAAAGTTCAACATTATTTCATGGTACAACACAGGTCACTACTGCTGCCATTTCCTCATTATATCCTTTACCCACAATGCCAGGGACTATCAGGGATCATCAGGAACAGAACTGAGAATAATACTGTTAATATATGTTTGTCCTTCAACAAGCCTCAGATGTGGCCTCATTTGGAATATTGTGTACAGTTCTGGGTGCTGCATCTCAAAAAGGATATTGAAGAGCTCAGAAAAGTGCAAACAAAATCATCACAATATTAGAGCATCTCTTCTATAAATGGTTTTTTTTCATTTGAAGGAGAAGTGGATTAGGAGTGGTGACAGAGGTCTATAAAATAAAGCATGATGTCTAAAGGAGGGAGAAAGAGAAACTTTTCTCCATCTTCCAAAACACTAGAAGTCAGAGCTTTTAATGGATCTCCTAGGAAGTAGGTTCAAGACAGACAAAGGTAGTACTACTTCATACAATGGGTAGTTAACAGGGAACTTACTGCGACATCATGTATTAGTGCCCACTGGTTTAAGCAAATTTTTAAAAAGAGTTGGGCAGATTTGTGGAAGATAGGTCTATTGTTGACGATTAGCTCTGAGAGCCTAATGGGGGTTAATGGGTTCAGAGGCAGAACTCCTCTGATTGTCAAGTGCTGGGAAGAAGTCATCATGTGAGGGCTATTGTCTGTAGGTCCTATTTGTGGGCTACCCTCTGGCATCTAAAGAACCACTACTGGAAACAGGAGAGTGACTAGATGGATCATTGTTCTCATTCAACATAGCAAACAGTGAAAAGAACTGAAAATAAATCACCTTGGAGTAGCTATGAGAATTCATCTCTATGAGACAATTTAGATCACTTCAGATCTTCAGCTCAGACAAAACCAAGAGTTTATCTATGCTAGTTATTTCACTGAAGTGATTGACCAAAATCTGGTCTGCTCCATGTGAGTTTGGGGGGGGGGGGGCAAGTTAATGGTCCAACAGATCAACATAAAGTATATAAGTGGAAAACAAGATATTAGGAGAAAGGGAAGGTTAGAATCTGTGTCATTGACCTGACATTTCTATATGAATAGAATTTTTGACATAGAAAGCATTTAGTCTTATGAACCTCCACCTGGCAGCGCAACTATACTTACATCCTGGGAATCTTTAAAATATGGTGCAGGAGGGAGGATGATCCCCTCTCAAGCTGCTATTATTGTTTGTTTGTTTGTATGTATGTATGTATGAGGATGGTAACAATATTTCAACCTAGCAGCAAAGATTCCCAGTAAAACAATAAAATGCAGTAGGGCTGGGACTGAAGAACTAAAAAGGGAAAACCCCATATTATCCCTTCCAGAGTCCATCTCCAAAGCTGATTCATTATATCACAGCTCACAGTTCTATTCGGTGATACAGGTACCTATTCCCCCCTCCCCAAGGCTGTATGTGTAATATTCAGAAGTCTATTTTTAATGACAGTTCTGGAGTATCAGACTATGGAGCAATTTCGAGGCAGGTTTTACTTATGGGTTTGTAGAAGCTGGACCTAAGCAAGCTTTATGATGGATTGTAGTGGACCTCTTCTTTGTTTCATACTACTTATTCTGAATAAATTTATTTGGTGTTTACTTAAGACCATCAGTATATTCTAGAGTGACCTTACTGGATAAAGCCTCCCTGTCTTAATGTTGTGGCTCCAGTTCAAGCACCTTTCTCCCTCATCTGCTTTTTAAGGATAGAGTATACATGGGGAGGTCTGATCACAGCACCCCATTGTAACATGTACTTTGGTCATCAATGAAAACTATTGTCTATTATTTATGTTGTTACACAGTCCTCTATCTGTATGGTAGAGGATACCTATTACATATATGAATGTTCCTCAGATCATCAAATTATATGACACTTTGTACCAAACTGAAGTTTTTATGGGATCACACAAATGGCAAAAATTGGGATTTTGATCACTTTTGTTACACTGCGTGGGGACAAATAATCTCCACCCTAGAATTCACTCCAATTATACATACATTGGGGTTGCTCTCTTTCTATGAGTGGGAGTAAAGGTAAAGGCTCCCTTGCTCGAAAGCCAGTCGAGTCTGACTCTAGGGTTCTGGTGCTCATCTCCGTTTCAAAGCCGAAGAGCCAGTGCTGCCCGAAGAGATTTCCGTGGTCATGTGGCCGGCATGACTAAAGACCAAGGCGCATGGAATGCTGTTACCTTCCCACCGAAGTGGTACCTATTTATCTACTTGCAATTTCTTGCTTTTGAACTGCTAGGTTGGCAGGAGCTGGAACTTGAGATGGGAGCTCACTCCATCATGCGGCACCCGGGTCTCGAACTGCTGCACTACTGACCTTCCATAGCCTTCAGTTCAGTGTCTTAACCACTTGAGCCACCGCAGCTCCCCTATGAGTGGGAACCTGGCTGCAAATTTATAGCTGGTAGAAGAGAAAGCGGCAGAGAGATAAGCCAACAAGCCCCAAACATAGAGTACTTTATTTTTTTATTTTTTTAAAATTATTTTCTTGCTACAAAAACTAAGAGCACTACAAACACTACAACACTAAACTAAAAATATAAGCTACACAAGGATCATACAAAATAGTTGGTCACTAGTTTAGGCAAAGTTCCCTCTATAGTAAATTTAATGGAATGGATTTATTTCTTATCGCTTCCTTACAAACTAGTATTTATATGATTAAATCAGGTAGTTACAGTTTAAACAATTTAACTTTCAAGCTTATAAGATTATATTATTTCACCTTCTTTTCTCTGAGCTTCTTTTTATCAAAGTTCCATTGGACCTTCAGGTGCTTTGGGGCCACCTCCCTTTTATCTGATTCAGAGTCCTCTTCTGGATTACTGCCTGCTGTACTTCCCAAACTTTCCGACCCATATGTGCTGCCTTCTTCTTCCAAGTCTTCTTCCTTTGTTGCTCTCTTGTCATACGCTGGTCTTTGTTGCTGTTCCAAAAACGCCTTTGCTTTGAAGACAGAGTCAATCTTTTCTTTTTTATCTTTATAGTTTAAGAAAAGTCACTCAGGTATTATCCATTTGTACGGTGTGGAGTTTTTCTGCAAAAAGCTAGTTAAGTTTTTATACTGTTTTCCTTCTTATTTCAAATGGTATGTCTTTTAAGACTCTAATTTCTTCATCTTTGATTTTTAGAGTTGTTCCATTTGTGGCCTTGAGCACCATGTCTCTCGTAGATCTCTTTGAGAATCTCACCATTATTTTCCCAGGCAAGTTTTTTTCTTAATAAATTCTGGATATGTTCGCTAGACCATATCCATATTGCTTTGCAGTGCATCCGCTGTTAAACCTGTCATTGGGGCCAACTCTTCACTTAAGGTTTCCTTCAGATTCTCATCTCTCTGTTTAGGAACACCTTGAAATCTCAGAACATAAGTTGATTTTTCGATTTGGAGTCTTAAAAGCTGATCTTTGTCAGATATCCTCTCTTTCTCCACTACCTCCAGCCTTTGTTGCATTGCTTTTGACTTGGCTTCAAACTTTTTCACTGCTTTTGCCGTCTCCTCTGTTTTTATATTAGTCTCTTTCAGCTGTTTTTGGAGTGCTTCAAAGTTATTGTTGAGGTTAGTCATCTGATCCAACAGAGGGCGCAGTGCTGTAGCCAGCATATTGGGAAGGTCAGTGTTCACTTCCAGTTTAGCAACCGGATGTGCTGATCTCGCAGTTCCGGGAGAGTGCTTCATTCTCATCGCCATCTTTTCTGCCCAAGAAGTCATTGTTTACCATTCAGATAAAGTTTTTAAAAGTCACTGAAAGTTCATTTATGAAGTTGCTTTAAATGGATCTGTACTTTACTTGATTCAATCCGGAATTGCCGTTGCCTCTAATCCCTTTTGTCACTTCGAGAGTTTGTTCAAAGTTGTGGGGGGACAGACTCCCTCTCCCTGTGCCATTACAGATCAGGGCTTCGGGGCTTTGGAAAGATGCTTAACCACAACCAGTTAAAGAGAAATAGCACTCACGCTTCATTCCATGCCATTTGCAGAGGTAGGGAAAACTTTGTAGTTTTGCTTTATCATTTGTTCACTCGCCTGGTGTATGCTTCTCAAAGCCATAATGGCACCACAACGGTGGGACCTATCGGGGCAAAGGGGAGCCTTGAACCCTTGTCCATGGCCTCGGGAGAGGCAGCTCTTGCGCCCCAGGCTGGGAGTCCTTGTAGAGTACTTTAGTGCTTACATTTGCTAATAGCTCTGGTCAAAGAAGAATGAAAAGCTTCCCATCCCACACCTTGCAAGAGAGTGTAACACATCAAGGGACAGAGACGTAGACAGCCAAATGGCTAGATAGTCATTTCTTCCTCTTGAGGCAGGAAGAAGGACTGCAGAGGGGGACAGACTCCCAAGGGAAGCTAATAAATTCTCAGGATATGAGGAAGCAGGTCTCTCTTCTCTTATAGCTTTTGAACAGAGAGGCACAAGCCATGAAGGACTAAGCCTTTACCCAGGGACACCCCATCTTGTCCAAGTGGTGAAGGACAATTGGAGAAGGTCCAACTTTGAGAAGTAAGGAAATCCTGAACTTTTAAATGTATATTGTCTGGATTTACTAGCCTATTCTAGGAACAGCATCACTAGAATGAGTACAGAATTTAGGATTAGAGGATTGTATGCTTTCATCTTTTATTTCTACCCTTGCTGAGCCATTTGATTAAACATATGTGCACTTTTTATTTTTGTTCATCAAACTTTCTCATATTTCTCATATTTTTAACACTTGAGGCCTAATCTCCATAAACACATTATGCTGATTTGGTCTTGCTATCTAAAGAGCAGTAAAGGGACTGCACAAGAAAGCCTCAAACAGCTGAGAAGTGGGAAGCAGGCTACTCCCTGCCACTTGGCTGTTTTTCAGGTTTCTGTGAATCCTATTTAAAGGGACTGTGGTCCCTTTCAATATTGTTTGTGGGGCCACAAATCAGGAATCAGGTTGTTTTGCAAATGAACCTTTTGGTTTGGTTCATAGTTCGGCCATGAACCACGAACCAACACAAACAACATTTTTCTGGTTCATGCCCATCCTTAGGAGAAACTCTCAGATGTGCTGGTGGCAGTGGTTACCACCCAATTTGATTTTGACATCCCCCAGGAGTAGGGAAAAGGGAAGGTGTCACCAGGAGGACAGTTTAGGAACCCACAGTGCTTTTCTAACCTCGCAGGATCCAAAAGAACAAGACTTGTGAGTCCATTCCTTCACAATAGGGAACAATTTTGTCCTGGTTTGTTGCAATTGACTTGATATTACAGCTGGTAGGTCACATCTCATTTAATGCAATGAGGAGGTTAACATCACAACAGTTCCTCTCCTGTTCCTCCTTTCTAATGCTACAATGAATATAGCTTCCTGTATTTATGCAGAAAAGTCAATGTTCAGTCTCTTTTGTCACCCAATGAAATTATGTAATTAATATAAAGCAGAATCTCTTTCTGAATAAAGTAATTTTCTTCCCAGTAGTAATACTTTATCATGTTACTGAGGTGGTGAAATGAAGATATAATTAATCTGCTGCCCCTTTATCAGGACCAATAAAAATCAAGCAATAAAATATAATCTGATTGTGCCATTAGCTCAAATGAATTTTTCATCATCAGTTCACAACCAAATCATAAATTATTTTTCAACAGCTTTTTAATGAGATAAAAGATAATCACGGTCTGCACTGAAGTACTATAGTACCCAGTTTGAATAATCATGCTGTTTTCAGTGGGGAAAGAAAGCTTTAGTGGCCCACATATTGAAAGTTTGAGGGCTGGGTGAATCAATGGGGTTCCATTTTACATGGTTTTGACAGAGAACCAAATGGAGCTCCATTCTACCTAGATTCTGCAGTGGATTGCAGAAGCTAGAATGGGATCTAGCTGTATGGATGTGTTCTTCACTGAGACAAAACTAGGAATTTATGAGGCAAACATAAACAAAAGACTAGAGGTAACTTTAAGAATGTGTATCTCCCATGCTACTGAACTGAATTTGCAAGGGGAAGGAGCTTAGCAGATATATCACTCTAGAACTTTTATTTCTCCTAGACAGAGCAGCAGTTTATTCCAGGGGAGCTGATCTCTCTAATCTGGAGATTCTGGGAGAATCCCAGGGCCCACCTTGAGATTGCTTAGCCCTATTTGGGACATTGGATGTGAACTCTGCTGGGTGGAGTTGTACTCCACATGAAAAACTCAAACCAATGTTTGGGTAAGATTCCTGACCTGATGCTGCTTCTGGATGTTTAGATGGTGGCAGTATCTTCAGCTATTATACCAAGTGTACAGTAAGGTTCAAATCCAGTAGTGCCATAGAGACCAAGAGGTTCAGTATACCAGCTTTTCAGAGTCAAAGCTCCCTTTGTATCCGACCTCTTGAAATCCAGTGGAACAAAGCCAAAAGAATAAGTGGTCTGATAATAATGCAATGCATTATTCATTAGAGACACGCGTCCGTGGGATCAGATAGATCCCCTGAGCCGCCGCGCAGTTGCTCTCCGGCGCGATCAGATGCCGGGGGGAAGCCACTGTAGGGAGAGCGAGGCAGCTGAACTGCGTATGTGTGCACATGCGCAGTTCATCCGGGAGCCTCGATTGCTCCTGCAGATGGGCGCGCCGGTGATCTCACTGCCGCACTTGCTGCGCCGTTCCAGGTTGGTGCTACCTTTTACTTGGTTGGGGGGGGTTTGCAGCAGGTTTTAGGTTGGAAGAGACGGATCGAGGACGGGTGCACGCCGATGCCCAGATGTTGCGGTGTGCTCGCGCCCATTTGCTGCGCCCCCAATCCGTCCGTCTTCCGGCCCAAAACCTCCCGTTTGACCGGGGCCATAGTTAATTTAATCTATGTGATGGCTGAACTGAACCTCTGTTTTTATCTATTAATATTTTATTTGCTGCTGGCTTTGAGGGTAATTTAAACCTATTCATTTTAAAATAGTTTACTTCAATCTGCATCAAAAGTATTTGTGAAAGCTGACTATATAATTTATAAATAAATGAATATTCCATATTTGAATTAAGAGCACTTGGTTCCCTTGGTGTGAATTCTATAACTAAAAATTGTTCAGAGCTTTTTTTCACAACCTATAAGGTGATGCTAACAAACTATGTGTTAACTCAATCACATTGATGATTTTGTTGCATAGCTTCTATCATCTGTCTATTTTGATTGTTAACTCTCTGGGGCAGGAACCTTGACCTTTGTATTTCTCTCAAATGTCAAGCATACATCTGGCACAACCTGACCAATCAGACAATCCACGATTGCAGTCTTCAGACCTCTTGAAATCCAGTGGAACAAAGCCAAAAGAATAAGTGGTCTGATAATAATGCAATGCATTATTCATTAGAGCAAAAACACTATGGGCTTTATGGAAATGAGATAATTTTAGAACACTCAAAAGTTTCATGGCAACTGTCTTTGCATTTGGTTCACCTAAAGTACCATCACAAGTAGAGTTATACTGTTTAAATTCAACTGAAATCTTGGAAGGGTATAACTGATCAGGATGGCACTTAACATTAAATAATTAGAATCAGGAAAAAGATATGAGTAAATAATATATACTTTAATTTTTAACACTTTCCACTCAAAGTGCAGTTGATAGGTCAAGAATCGACCACTAGAACTTCTGTATTATCAACAAAAGTATTTGTGTCTCTGTGCCTTTTTAAAAAATACTTAAGAGTGATTGTATCTAGAAGCATCTAGCTGGGACTGGAGATTTTTCTAGAGATAACTTTCTGCATTGAGTGAGGGAACCTGCTTTTCCAGGTTGTGAGGTGGCTCTTATTCCAGTCTCTGAAGAATGTAGACCCAGAAAACATACAGACCCTGTGTGATGATTTTGTGATGCCTTTTGTGGACAAAACTGCTTGCATTCACAGTCGATGCAGTTCATTCTCAGGATGAAATTGGAGTGCCGTCCAGTCCTAGTTGTATAGATGACTCCCAGTTGGTGAGGCCTAATGACATGAGATATGTGTTGCCCATCTTTTGTCCTGGTTGTTGTTGTTGTTGTTGTTGCTGCAGTCTCTGCCACTGTTGGTTTCACGTTTACAAGGCTGCGAGTGTTTGCCTACTAAAAGGCATACAAAGAGCACAGTATTCCTTAGTGGGAGGAGGGAAAGAAACTCTGGGCTTTCTTGATTTACTACAAGATGCATGATCTAGGACTACATACATGTGTGATCTATTCTAGTCCTGAAGGATGTGGGGTAGGACTTTGCCTTCCCGTCTGCTCCCAACATCCACCTCGCTGTGTCAAATTTTCACTTGCAGTCTGCACTCCCCTGGGTGACCTTGGAGTATACTAGAATCCTCATGAGCTTTGTCCAATTTGTATGGAACACCATGAAGGCACAGAAGGGGGGGTGCCCCTCAACTGAAAAAAAAAGAAGTAACAAGAAAAAAGAATTATGATAATGAAACATCAGTAATGAAATCATGACACACATCAATATGCAACAACCCAATAATGATTCAGGTGGGTACCCATGTTAATCTGAAGCAGCATAGCAAAGTTTAAGTCCAGTGGCACCTTTAAGAGCAACAATATCCAGAATAAAACCTTGTTGGTCTTAAAGGTGTCACTGGACTCAACCCAATAACAAACACAAAAGAAACACCCATGCACAAGTCTACTTGAATTTCTTCAGGAAGTAATTTATTTGAAGCTCAGAAAGAATGTAAACCACATTAGGTAAGGTGCTGTCAAAACTAAGAGTACAGGTTTTTTGGTTAATTAGAAAAGTCAAGAAAACCATAAAAGACAAGAATGCTTCCTTTAAAAAAATGGAAATCTTGCACCGACAAGAAAAAAAAAAGCACAGACTGTAGCCAAATGAATGCTAATTGATGGTTGGGCAAACTTTTAAATACCTGCTAGAGTTATAACAGAGTTTTAAAAATTTATAATTAACTAGTTTTATTTTAACCAGCTGCTGGATCTCTCTTTGTTTTATTGTGTATAGGAAAAGAAATCATCCCTCTGACTTTTGTAGGCTTCCAGCCAACAAACAAACTAAGCTGGATACCTTCTTTGACTATAATATTAAAACTAGTACCGTATTTTCCGGTGTATAAGACGACTGGGTGTATAAGACGACCCCCCCACTTTTCCAGTTAAAATATAGAGTTTGGGATATACTCGCCGTGCAAGACTACCCCTCTTCCAATGCACAAAAATAAAGACTGAAAAAACGGCAACCCTGTGAATTAATGACCTCCAAGGCGTCCTGTCATTAATAGCCTTGCTCTTTTCCTGCTGCCTCAATGTTAGATAGGAACTCTGCAGCAAGTGATGCTCTATATTCACGGTGCTTGGGGGGGGGGAGCAGGGAGGGCTTCTAGTGTCCTGGCCCCATTGCTGGACCTCCTGATGGCTCCTGGTATTTTTGGCCACTGTGTGACAGAGTGTTGGACTGGATGGGCCATTGGCCTGATCCAATACTGGCTTCTCTTATGTTCTTAATGTTCCCTGGCATTACTGTCTCTTCCAGTAATGTCTTCTCATAATGTGACCAAAGTACAATAGCCTTAGAGACCCAGGTTCAAATCTCTGATCCGCTATGGAAGCTTGCTGTGTGATTTTGGGTGCCACACACTCTCACCTAACCTACTTCACAGATCCCTGGTGATGATACACTGGAGTAGGGGAGAATGATCATTCTGAACCACTTTGGGTCCCCAATGATACCTGCCTGGTGTAAATCAAGCACTGCTGCTTCCCCTATTTCTAATAGGAGCCTCAGAGATTAGCAAGAGCAGCATGGGAGGAGGACCCAAAGCAATGCAATCTCCCCCCTCCTGAAGTTTTGCAAACACCCAGATGCCTTTGTACTGCTGGGGATGGGGGGGGGGAGAATGCTTCTGTCTAGCACTAAAGTGTGCAAGCACTTCAGGCAGGGATGCACCTTCTGGGTAGATGCCATTTTACTTCCCTACTGCCTGCCTCCAATCTCCTGCTAAACAAAGCAGGGCTGTTGGACTCTGATTGTGTCCCTCAGTTGCAAACAGCAGTGAAAGCGGCCACGGACAGAGGCTACAACAGACCAGGACTAACCCTGTCTACTTGCATCCAGTCCCCTTGCTATTCTGCCAAAGAGGATCTGATCAACAGCTCTCCAGAAAGGAGTGGGGGGGGGAATTACTTGCCATTGATCTTTTACATTGGGGACCGTCGTGCAGCGCACAAACACGTGGTCGCAGCTTAATTTGAGCCACCAGCCTTGGCAAAGCATCTCGACAGAATGCAGCAGCTCAGACCCCGCCTCCCTCTTCTTTGAGCAAGACTCGGGCGGGTAGGAGCAAATGGTCCGGAGAGAGGAGACGCGCGGACCCATCTTGGATTGCAAAAGGCAGCCCACGTTCCTCGGAAGGCGCTGTGAGCCAGAGACCGCTAGACCCTCCGATCGAAGCACCCGGGAGCGCTTAAAAGCCCCAGACTTTGCCCGCGCTACCGCTTATCTGCCGAAGAGGATCTGATCGACAGCTCTCCAGAAAGGAGTGTGGGGGGGAATTACTTGCCATTGATCTTTTACATTAGGGACCGCTTGGAAACCCAGCGCCTGCGGCTGGCTCCCTTCCCAGCTAGCTAGCGCGCGCTCCAGCAGGAACCGACCCCTGAGTACCGTATTTACCGGAGTATAAGACCACCCCCCATTTCTGAGACGATTTCCCTGGGTTTAAAAAGTCGCCTTATACACCGGAAAATACGGTAATCATTTTTCACCTTTACAAGATAACTCTTTTTTCTCAGAAGCAAATGAATTATAAGTTTAATTCTTCAGTTTCACTGCTTACTCACAATTCTATACCACCTAAACATAATTCCATGCTGCCCTCTCCTGACCTACTCAGTGAGGAAAAGGGTTTATGCCCTGAGAAGGATACCCTTCAGATTCTAGCCTCTCAGACTTTTCAAATTGCTGAGTCTCTAGGAAAAATTTATGATAAAATCAATGTGTCATATTTTATCTCAGGTTCTATCTGGAACCCATTCTTGTACCCAAAACTGTTTACAAAGAGGCTATGAAATACCACCTAGGAAGCCTACAGGAACCTCTCTGACTCTAGAACCTTGTAAAATATCACTGTCCATATGCCCCTTTCAAGGGAGAATTATTGATTGGAGAGGGAAATGGCACATTACGGAGCATTTGGCTTATCTCCTTGATTGCTCTCCACAAGATGTTGATCTGAAATTTTTTGAGGTTCTTCTTGGCCTTGTTAGAGAAAATTGGCTTACACTTGTTCTATTTTCCACACACACACATCCGTGTTCCTGCTTTGATTATAAACAAACAGTGGTGGTTTGCTTCACATTGAATGATCCCTAACAGATGTTTCCATTTTTCTGCACCAATACCATTTCCCCCATGAAACCCTACTTTAAGAAACCTGTGACAAATCTCCCACAACGAACAAAGGGGGATAAAATCACCCCTAGGCATCATACACAAACTTTAATTGATCTTTCACCAGTGAAAAATGATTCATGTCCTAGTTTGATCCCAACAAATAGGAATTCAGGCATGAATATACGGAATGTCTTGTGATCCTAAACCTCCCCCATATTTTCCAACTTTTTAAAGGATGAACCACTGGATAGGGCAGACTTTAACCTAATGTAGTCTTTTTGTGTCTTGCCCAAAATGAAACAGATTAACATCATTGACAGGCTAATCTTTTAATTTCCTTATTATTCTTTTACTTACTTTTATTTTTGTGTATTTTTGTGTATTTTACTCTTATATCTTTTAGCTGCACTAAACTTACTATTCCATCCTTGCCTCTATTTCTTAGTATATTTCCCTTACTTCTTGGTATACTTGCACCCTGTTTCTGCTTTTCTCCTCCTACCTCTACCTTATCCACACCACTTCCAAGAATACCAAACTTCCTTCTTTCTCCCCACTCCCTTCTTCCTATTTAATTATGATATCACTATCTATTCTGTTATTACACTCTGCTATTGTCTCGTATATTCTCGTATATTCAATCTGCTTCCGTCTGCTATCTCAATGATGGCTTAGTCACTGCTTATCCTTGTCTTCAATCCAATCGATCAATGAAGCCTTAGCCGTTGCTTTCCCCCGTCCTACGCATGCGTCGTGTACGTGTAGTTTCCAGTCACCAGTCTCCACTCGTCCCCACTATTCCACGCTCCATGCTGTTTCTCCTCCCGCTATGTCAGCACGCCGCCACCTCACGTCATTCTGCCTCTCTGCGTTTCTGCTACTGGCTCCTCTCCGCTGCCTCTCTTCCGTCCACGCCCCCCTCTGGTCTCACCGATCTCGTCTCTCAAATTCACGCTGTCACCCTACCAAGATGGATGCCGGATAACTTAAAGTGATACGCCTTCGTACTCCACACCACCTCAGGAAAAACCGAGATAAAGTATTTAGTCCATATATATCTAACCCTCCCTTTTCTCCCTTCACCCTTGAAACCTCTTCCCTTTTATACCGATAACAGCCGTTAACTCATTTAGTAGCCAGTTCCTTCCCTCTTTTGCTGTACTTAATGTTAATTTGCCCGTTTTATCTTCTTTTCCTTGAGGAGGGCTAGCATATCTAATTTCTATGGCATTGCCCATCCATGATTCTGAAATGATTATGGTGCAGCATTTTGTTTTAGTAGCTAAGTTAACAGTGGGATCCCATTCTATAAATTTATTCATAGTATATATGCCACCTGCAACTTCACATGGATTGAATGATAACTGGGCCTTGTTGGGTGAAATATTCAATAAAACTAAAAGCGACTTCCCAAACAGTTCATTCCTTCTAGCAGGTGATTTTAAAGTAGGGGCTGATGATGATCATGTAATCCAGAAACTGTGTGGTCCTAATCAGGGGTCATTTCATAGAAAAAGAGGTGCATGAGCTCATTAGCATAACTCGTTAGCATAACTTATTTGCATATGCCACACCCCCTGACATCACCGGAAGTGTGTCAGAAGGCAACACCCACTGCTCAGGCTCCACTGGACTGTTTTGGATTGCTAGCTATTGGGTGGGATGTGCAGATCTGTCCTCGAAGAGGAAGGAGAGCTTGTACCTGAATAAAACTTGATCTTAAAGGTGCCACTGGACTGTTTTGGACCAGGGGGCCGGGGGGAGCTCTGCAACTTACCTGGTTGCTTCTTGCTCTGACTGAGGGCTGCTGGGAGCAGGGGGTGGGGCTTGTTGCATGTGCCCGCCCCCTGGGCTCTTTACTGCTGGAGCTCCGCGCCTGTGTGCTCCTGCAGGAAATGACCCCTGGTTTTAATAATGAAAACTTCCTTAGCCCCTTGTGGTTTTGTTAGTCATCAAAAAATGTCATAATAAATGCCAATGGCTTGAAGTTGGCCACTTTTGCTATCCAAAGGAATTTAGTAATTTTGAATGGTCACCAGAGAATTGATCCAAGTAGGGATTATACCTTGTTGGGCTTCAAGAGAGTTAGTGTTACAGATTATTTCATTTTAGAACTATGGAATCACAGAGTTGGAAGGAACCTCCAGGGTCATTGTTTCTTCTGATCTCAGCTCATTGGCCAGCTTCCTGGGAGTTTTGTCCTTTTGGGGCAGTGATCATCTTCCTGTTGTTTTGCACATGAATGTGCCTTATGCCAAACTCTCTGTAATCAGGCAAGACTGTACATCCCAAAATCAAAATGCACTATGTTGCATCTGCTGGAATGATAATGCTGCCCATCTAGCCTAAGGTATAATGGCCTCCCCAGAAGTGTTATCTTTAAGGAGATCATTACTTGGCTCCGATGTAGCTAGGAGCTCCCTCACTATCTTGTATAGGCTATTGTCCCTCTTCAAGCCCTTGTACTGTAAAATCATGCCTGATAGTGCTCCTTTTGTGAGGCCACTGGCCCCCAAGATTTCTGGTACATAGTTTGATAAAGAGTGAAGGTTTATCATAAGAGATCTACAGATGAACATAGAGAGCTAAAGAGAAATAATACCATACCTGTTCTGAGGGAATTCTTGTCTGTTAAGAGATACTATAGAGATCTAATAAAGAATAAGATAAAGGAGAACTTATGTAGGAACTGGGGACATTTGATTTTGGCTGTAAATACTAATGACAACTTGATGGGCAATTATTAATATGGGCACTAGAACAAATGGCAACATTCCCTTCTGTATTCATCCACAGGTCTGGGAGTCATGTTTTAAAACCTGTTTGCTACTCTGAATTAAGTTCTTACTTCTGAGATACTTGAACCTGATGGCCCTCTTGCTCAAGTTGAAGGCTTGATCTACTATCTTCACTCAGGGAAGGCTCCTAAACCAGACCTTATCCCAAATTAATTATTCAAATTAAATCCATCTTGGTGGGCAAAGATAGAAAAATACACCGGTTTACATGGGATTTATTGATCTGAAGGGGTTTTTGATACCATCCCTAGAACAAGACTCTGGGAAAAGCTGCAACACACCTCAATTGACAAAAGGTTGCTATGGCTCATGAAGCAACATCATGTGGGCCTTACAGCTAGGTCTGCTGTGGCTGCGGCAGTCAGCTGACTGAGCCATTGAACCCTGATAAAGGGGTCAGGCAGGGCTGCCTTTTGGCCCATTTTTGTTCAACCTATTATGATCTTTCAACTTTCTTTAATTAGCTTTGTCATCCACCCCATTTGTCTAATTGTAGTATTCTAGTTCTGCTTTATGCTGATGATAGTGCTCTGCTCTCTTGGACAAGAGTTGGTTTGCAGAGATAATTACACATTTTCTCTGAATGTTGTATTAAGAAAGGCCTGTAAATAAACTACCAGAAAACTAAAGTAGTTGTTTTCTCCAAAAAGAAAAAAGAAAAAAAAGAAATCCTTCAGTGTTCAGATGGACTCTGAATGGGGAAGAAATTCAGCAAGTGAAGGAGTTTTCATATCTGGGTATCCTTTTCACATCTAACCTAAAATGGAAGCCTCATCAGTCAATGATAAGGAGAAAAGCAAAAATCTGTGCTGACAGCTTCCTGAAATGGAGATGGGAACTATATTCCAGGTGCTGTGGTTTAAGACTGTCTTTGAGAAACTGTTGGCTCTTGATGTTAACCTGGACACTCTTCAGTCCCTGGGATTTCATGTAGTGTTTTCTTTGGTGAGAAATCATGTAAAATCAATAACCAAAGAACTGACTTTAGAGCATGGTGCACATGTTCATCCCAATTTTTTGGTATCCCACCTTCAAAATTTCTTCCCTCCTACACATATCTGTTGTCTTCCCAAAACCTGTTAAGGGTGTTCATTCTGGCCTATCTAAATGTTCACTGTTTAGCAGTTATGAGGGGTAGGTTTACGTGGTTACCTTATTCAGAATGAATCTGCCTCTGTCCCTTAGGTAAAATAGACACAATATCATATAGACCTCTGGACTGTCCTTTGTATGCCAGTCTCAGGAGGCATTTTATATTTTTCTGTGTTTGCAATTTCATTCTGACATATATTCGTATGACTTAGTTACCTTTTTACTTTCTGACAGGGATCCAAAAAGTACTCTAGGAGTTGCTTTTCCCCCCTTCTTTTTTACTCTTTTTGTCTATTGGGTGATAAGTGATTAACAACAACTATGCACTGTTCAAGATCAATGTATCATAGAGCTTTTATTGGATAAAAAGGAAAGGAAAGCTTGGTGAAACAAAGGAGAATTTGTGAACATATTGTTAAAATAGCAAGACAAATATACTAGAAGCAGAAAATCAGTCAGGGAGATGGCTAGATAGTGGCACTGGACAATAATGGAATGAAAAGATTACCAAAGGAGACAGACTTTAGGTGAACTGAATGAAGTATTTGTATCTGGTGGTGTGTTTTTCCCCCTCCCCTGTAGAGGATGTGGAGTGTCTATTCACCTAGAAATGCTGGGGGTTTTTTAGAGAGCTTGTCAAAAAAGATGTGGGAACAGAGGTGTTGAGTGACAAAACTTTATGGGCTATTTGACAACTACAAGTCACTAGATCGAAATGGCAAACACCTGAAGGTTCTTAAGAAATATAAATGTAAAATTGTTCATCAGCTTACAATAACAGGCAACTTGCCACTGAAGTTTATCTTTCTACTGGGTGATGAGCAAGTAGTAAATATAATGAATGAGTTTTTTAAAAAGGAAAAGATCCAGTGAGAAACTGGGAAATTACTGGCGAGTTAGTTTAGAATTTTTTTCAAAATCCCAAAACCTTTAGACAAAGTCTCTCATTAAAGGTTCCTGAGAAAACTTAACAGTCATGGGATAAGAAGATTAGATAGTACTCCTCTTCAATTTATCAAATGTTGTTCATATCACCATCCATGAGGAAAAGTTGAGCTTGTAAGAAGCAGGGAGGACTACATATTTGAGCAATTATATTCAGCTTTTCAGCTATACTTCCCCAGTGTGGCTACAACATTTCATAAATGACAGTATTAATATATGAAACTTTTAAATACTGAAAAGGAACCATATGTTGGTACAATTTGTTCATTTAAAAATTCTGCTAAATACCTAGACACTAAAGTGTATTTTCAAGTCGTACCTGGACTATTTTGTAAGCAGCACATATTCCAAATATTTCTATTCATAAGTTTCAGCATCATAATTTTTATTTTTTTCAGATGCAGTATTCCTGGGCCTGTGAAATGTGAAGGATCTATAAAGACAGAAATTCCAATGATCAGCTAGAAAACGTCTGATGTTTCCAGAAGAATAAATAATCTAGTGCTGTGATAAATGTACCTGGAAGAATTTACCATGAAACTCTTGCTAAACACCCATATTACTACAGAACACATTTATGCTACCTCAAACTACTCTGACAGTTCCATATTTTTGCAAATATTCTGTATTTACATGATATGCCTCGAAGTGTTATAAAAAAAGTTAATTTCATAAGCCACTGAAAACTATTTGCAGATGAGGTAATGCTTGTCTGAAAATAATACACAAACATAAAGCTCATACAGAACAAAGTTAGCCAAAGCTAACTTCCAAGTGAAATCTCATAGAAAATACTAACTCTATCAGGAGCACAACACAAAGTACTATGTGTGTCACAAAGCCTGGTGTATTTCTTAGCAGTTCAGTATTGGGGGGTGGGGCGGAGAAACAGATACTTCTTCATATAGAACATATTTACTGTGGTAATTGAGTCAAATAATTGAGCCACCCAGGTTTAGCTTACAACTTTCTGGAGTAAACTTGGCCATCATGACAAGAACAAAACAGGAAGTCCTTATGCTCAACCCCACCCCCCTTTAAAAATTGTGGTGCAAAAATGGAATATAATCCAGTTTGGAAACAAACTGCAGTTTGTTATGACATCTAAAACAAGCAAAAAAAAAAGGTTTAGAATCCTATTTTGCTGGCAAGAGAACAAATAATGGTTTGTTATTACATTTGATTTAGATGTCACAACAAATCACAGTTTCTGACCTGATACCCCCAAAGAAAGACACCAGTCACCAAGTATGAGTTCAATAAGGGTTTATTAAACTTTTTTTTCTCTTTAAACACCTGAACTCAACACATTAATGCAGTCTTCTGCCTGTAGTGCAGGTTTCTTAAGAGGCTAGCCAAAGGGTTCACCAACATGTGCACAGCCTCACCCTAGGTCCAGGCTCAGAGTGGTAAGTTAGTTGCTCCCCAATTATCATAGTCTGCACACCAAAACAAGCTGAAAGATGCCAACCATCACCAATTGAAGCTAGTTAGCATGAGTGTTCAGGCACTGATGTCCAACACAGAGAGAGTTCCCCCTGTAGGCAACCAGCAGAAGGGTTGTGGACAGGGATATGGGGGGCAGGCTACAACACTGACTGCACATCATTTTGGGTTTGTTTTTTTTAATGGTAAAGCCATAAAGTTTCTGGAGCTTCCTAGAGCTACCTATGCCACTTCTTGTACAAGAAGTGATATGGCACCATATGGAGTGTTTCTTAAAGAATTTTTGCCACCACAACTAAAACAGGAGCACCATGGGGGAAAAAACACAGGTGTAGGCCTCCTCAGGCCACAGTGTCTGGTTTGATCACCTCTTCCTCAGGTTGCTAATTAGCCTAATAAGTTGAACCAGCAAACACATAGTAATTCTGCCAACCAGGACATACCAATCTCCTATGAACCTACCCTAAGTACAGCTTAATTTTCCTAACAGAAATCAGACAGGCTTTTTGGGAAGCAAGAACAGGTTAATGATTAGCAGGATTCACGATGCCAACTTACCTAAGCATCAGGAACCAGGCCACAGAGATTCCTTTGCCAGCTGAGATAGAGTTCAAACTTTTAAAAGAGTTTTAAAGGAAAACTCCTGATTCCCCACAAAATGGGGAAATAAAATATAATAAATGCTCCATTCACACGGGGAATTTGCCATGAGAGAGCCACGAGTGGATGGCGGATTTTCCGGCCGTGATCACACCACAACATCTGGGAAGTGGAGCAAACCCGTGGCAAGCTACCAAAAATGAGCTACAAAAAATTCCTCAGCAAAGGTGGAAGCAAACGGTTTGCCACAGACTGCCTCCGGACTCCCTTGGTGTGATTGCACCAGTGTGGCTTTTCCCTCCGGCCATCTGCATTGCAACGCACACGCTAAGGGCCGAAACTGTGGGTTGCCACCAACACGTCTGATCACATTGTCGTACGGCTACTTGCAGTGCTGCAAATAGCCACGCCTCCCCCACACCCGCATTTTCCGGCCCGTGTGACTGGGGCCAAAGTTTCTTTTCCACAAGAAAGGAATTTAGTTCACACTAAAGACTTCATGACCAGACAGCTAATGATGGAGTTTGAATTGTAAAGTGGGAGGAGAAGGTTTTGGGCCAGATTTGAACATTGACCGAAGCAGAACGACACACAGGCCTCTTTCTCCACCCTCTTTCTGTTTGAAATTATTTGATGATATATTTTGAATGCTACTTACACATAACCAAGAATCATAAAGCTATGCTGTGCCATGAAGATTAATGCTATACAACTATACACACTTGCATATAATACACATGTTATGCACACCGTACACTATAGTATCTATTACTGCTAGTAACCAGGAACTCCTGAAAGGATCGTTTTTGGGGAAATTAAGGAATAAAGAATGACTGCCGTAAAAGGTTTGATTCTAAGATGGATGCTGTCAGGAGACAGGCCACGTTGACAGTGCTGGGCCAAAGTAGGTTTAAGAATGGTTCCAGCACAGGACAACTTGATCCAATAGAGTTGGGGTGTCCTTGCCAAGGGGAAACTCAGACAGGACAAATGTTTTGTTGGTATATGCAAGGTCTATAGTACACTTACTTGAAGAAGATCAGAAGAACAGCCTAAAGGGAACAGGTGAAGAACTGCTAGTTAGCATAACTAGATTAGAGACTTCCCACAATTTCAAATTATGTCCTTCCTGTCTCCTGATTGGCTCTTTGGAGACTTCCTGGTCCAACTGAGCCCTCCCCCTTTTGTTCCTCTCTCACACAACCTCTGTTAAGCTTCTCTCCCTCTCCTCTGTTCTACCAGAGTTCATTTCTTCTTTAGTAAATTGATTTTTCTTCAAACAGTTGGTGCTCCATTCCTCTGCATGTTTAAACTCTGCCAACAGGTTTTTCATGACCATATGATAATTTGCTAATAATGATATGTCAGCAAGTTGGTAAAAATCCAACAGTAGTTGTAAGAATTTGATTGGGTTAGAAGGGTGGGCAGACAAGCCAAATAAAATATAATGGGGGAATATCCAATGGGAGTCAGATTGAGAGGATCCAAAGCCCCTCTCCCTCACTTCCTGTCTTTCAGGTGTTCATCTGATAGAAAACCCTAACACAGGTTAACAGATTGTTGGAGTAAATGCCAGAGATCTTATAGCTGGGGGAAAGTTCCAGGAAAAGTTAGAATTGGTCAGAAGGTTTTCTTAAATAATTAACCAGGCCAAATGGGGAACAGCCCAATTAATGAGGAAAAGTCAACCAAAACATTCAAATTAAAAAAATGTAAAAAGGAAAAAAAGAAGAAAAAACTGGCCCCTTACAAAAATGGGTACAGAAAACAAGTACAGTGAGTATACGTAAACCAGGAATATTTCATGGAGAAGACCCCATTGAAAAATAAGTACTGACTTCCAAAAAGTAAAAGATGTAATAAAAGACAAATTTATAAAGCAGGGACATAGAGTCTTTGGCCATTAGCCCATTAGCAGAAAAACATGTTGCAGGAATGTATAGATAACATTGGCCCCTGCCACACGCAGGGGAAAAGGCGCGGCTTTTAAAAGCCGCGCCAATGTTGACACGGCGCAGCGGGATCTCACGGATCCCCCGGCCGCGCCGCCTTTTCTCCCCGGCGCGATCAAACGCCGGGGAGAAAACACGCCCTACTCGGGGGCCGGCCGAACTGCGCATGTCCGGGCATGCGCAGTTCGGATCCGGGCCGGGGTTGAGCCGGCGCAGGGAAGCGGCGGCGATCAAACGCCCCGTTGCCGTGCCGCTTCCCTTTAAACCACCTAGATAGGTGGTTTAGTTTGCGCCGGCTTATCCCGGAAAAGGGACAGTTCGGCCACGGAAGCAAGACGCTTCCCAGATGTGGTGGTGTGATCGCGCCGGTTTGATCCGGCCCCGAACTGTCCCTCTCCTGGACCAAATAGCCGCGTGTGAACGGGACCATAAATGACCTAAAACAATAAAATGATAAATTAAGAGAAAAAGAATATTTACAAAAAACACAATACTTAGACAGTGTGGCACACAATTTACAAACCTCATCTGTGCTACACAAACTGAAAGAAGATTTTAAAAATTGGAAAATAAGGTTGAAACAACTGAAGGAAGAGTGCAAAACCTTAAAACACAAATTAAAGAGCACCGGCTGCAGTAAGAATCATCTCAGAACAGAGGGAAAATGAGAAAAAAATAGTGGGGTAAACCATGAGAATAAAAACATCCAGAAACAAAAATATGCCCTGCTAGCTAAAAAGAGGTTAATATCAGCAGTCAGCAAGGGAGCAAATAATGGATTGGACATTTTCTCTAGTTGTGACCCTTTGAGGACTGTCAAGAAGATATCTGGGAAGTTGTCCAGAGTGTGTGTACAGCACATGCCAGGACAGTATTAAATTAATTAAACTCAGAAAGTGAAGAAGGCGAAGAAGCAGAAGCAGAGAAAGGTAGGGAAAAAGGGAAAGGAAATACCCAATAAACCACTTAATCAGGAAATCTGTCATTACTGACAAAGGGGGTAGAGGGCAACATACAGTGGACACAATAGAAGAAATAGCTCCAATGAAGTCCCATGAACAGCAAGCGGCAGCAAAGAAGCTGGGACCATTAAACAGTAATACAGCCTTATCGTGAATGTTTGATGCATCCAGACACATTGTTTGTTTTTTTGGGGGGGAGGAGCTGGCATGCCCACATGGAGCCTTGAACTGGCTTGGCTGGTTGCCTGTGAGTCCCCCTGCAGAAACAAAGCCCTTGAGTTAGTCTGTTTTGAATTTGTCTGCTTTGGGGGGGGGAGCTGGCATGCCCACATGGAGCCTTGAACTGGCTTGGCTGGTTGCCTGTGAGTCCCCCTGCAGAAACAAAGCCCTTGAGTTAGTCTGTTTTGAATTTGTCTGCTTTGGGGGGGGTAGTGGGGGAGCTGGCATGCCCACATGGAGTCTGGAACTGGCTTGGCTGGTTGCCTGTGAGTCCCCCTGCAGGAAAAAAGACCTTGAGTGAGTCTGCTTTGAATTTGTTTGTTTTGGTGGGGGGTGGGGAGGAGCTGGCATGCCCACATGGAGCTTTGAACTGGCTTGGCTGGTTTCCTGTGAGTCCCCCTGCAGGAAAAAAAAACCCTTGAGTTCATTTTAAGTTTTTTTGAGGTGGGGGGTTGGGGGGGGAAGGAGCTGGCTTCCACATGGAGGCTTCTGCCTGCCTGCCTGGTTGGGGGTGAATCCAGGGGAGAGAAACACCCCTTGAGGAATTTGTTTGTTTTGGTGGGGGGGGGGAGGAGCTGGCATGCCCACATGGAGCCTTGAACTGGCTTGGCTGGTTTCCTGTGAGTCCCCATGCAGAAAAAAAAGCCCCTTGAGTTCATTTTAAGTTTTTTTGAGGTGGAGGGTTGGGGGGTGGAGCTGACTTCCACATGGAGGCTTCTGCCTGCCTTGCTGGTTGGTGGTGAGTCCAGGGGAGAGAAACACCCCTTGAGTTTGTTTTGAGTGTAATTTTTGAGATCTTTTAAAAACTAATTTGGTGCCACAAAGCTAGTTTCCTTCCTTCTCCATCTATTTACTTTTTCCTGGTTCTGCTGTGTGAGTTGGTGGATGTAGAGCACTGGCATTGGCTTGCATCTGCCTGCTTCATGTGGGATGCACAACAGCCAGGTGTTTGGGTCTTTCTGTGAGTTTGAGGACAGGAACTAGCGCTGAAGTGAGATTGGAAAAGAGTGTGTAGCTTTCTGAAAACCCTTGAAGAGGGAATAAGTTTGTTCTTGGAAGGGGCAGAGCAATATGGATGTCCTTTTCCATTTCTAACAGATTGCCCATTGGAACCAATGGGAAACACTTGAAGGCCCATTGGGAATAATGGGAGCCAAGAATGCCAATTGACTGGCATTGGTTCCATTGAAATATATTACAGTACAAGTAGAGTTGCAATAAAAATGTGGAATGGATTTTCCATTAGGATCTCTGGGCCCAAATACACTACTCTCTGGGAATGGAATCAGAGCCCACGGAGTGGAATGACAGCCCCTAGGAGTAACAGAAGTGTTCTGGGACTGGAATTGAGAGCCCACTGAGTGGAATGACAGCCCCAAGGTGAAACAGGAGTGTTCTGGGCCCTGGATGACAGGCCACAGAGTGGAATGACAGCCCCAGGGTGTAACAGGAGTGTTCTGGAACTGGAATAAGAGACCACGGAGTGGAATGACAGCCCCAGGGTGTAGCAGGAGTGTTCTGGAACTGGAATGAGAGACCAAGGAGTGGAATGACAGCCTCAGGGTGGAGCAGGAGTGTTCAGGGACTGGAATGACAGGCCCAAGAGTGGAATGACAGCCCCAGGGTGTAGCAGGAGTGTTCTGGAACTGGAATGAGAGACCACGGAGAGAGACCACGGGGCTCGCCAGCTCTGAGTTGGGAAATACCTGGAGATTTTTTGGGTGGAGCCTGAGTGGTGGATGTTGCCTTCTGACACATTTCCAATGATGTCAGGGGGTGTGGCATATGCTAATGAGTTATGCTAATGAGTTATGCTAATGAGCTCCTGCAGCTCTTTTTCTACGAAAAGACCCCTGGGTCTAACAGTAACCTGCCTCAATCCAGCTGCCTGCAAAGATTGTATGTGAGGGCAACCAGTCCCGTCTCCATCCTGTGGCCAGGGCAGAAGCTGGACTGGAATGGATTGAGGGCTGACATGTCTGCTAGGAAACTCTGGAGGTGCTCCACCATCACTCTCTCAATTACTTTGATCAGAAATGAAAGATTCCAGACTGGGAAATAACTGGCAGGGCCCATAGGGTCCAGAGCAATGCTCCCTCTAAGCTGTGTGATCTTTTGAGCAAAAAATTCCACTTTGTGAGCTACTGTCCTATGAAAGACTGCATCTCCCATAGGGTTAGCTTCCTACTCACACAACAACCTTCAAAAAGGCTGTACGTTTTTGTAGCTTGTTCAAAGGGAGACTGCAAGACTCAGGTACCATATCAATTTCTCTTCCTAAAAATGGTAAAGATCTAGATGGGCTCTCAGTCTTTTCAGCTGCCAAAGGACCTCCCAGTTCCTGTGCCAAGGCAGCAAAGTTTACCATGAGACAAGCACATTCCCCCAAGTCACTTGGGCCAGTGAAAACAATTCAAACAGTATATCACGTGCACCAAACCCACTTTTTCCTTAATTGCCCATTAGAACATAAGAGAAGCCAATGTTGGATCAGGCCAGTGGCCCATCCAGTCCAACACTCTGTCACACAGTGGCCAAAAATAACAGATGCCATCAGGAGGTCCAGCAGTGGGGCCAGGACACTAGAAGCCCTCCCACTATTGCCCCCCCCCCCAAGCACCAAGAATACAGTGCATCACTTGCCCCAGACTGAGAGTTCCTATCTATACCTTGTGGCTAATAGCTACTGATGGACCTCTGCTCCATACGTTTATCTAATTCCCTCTTGAAGTCATCCATGCTTGCAGCTGCCACCACCTCCTGTGGCTGTGAATTCCATGTGTTAATCACTCTTTGGGTGAAGAAGTACTTCCTTTTATCTTTTCTAACCCTACAGCTCAGCAATTTCATTGAGTGCCCATGAGTTCTTGTATTGTGAGAAAGGGAGAAAAGTACTTCTTTCTCAACCTGCTCTATCCCATGCATAATCTTATAAACCTTGATCATGTCACCCCTCAGCCGTCATTTCTCCAAGCTAAAGAGCCCCAAGCGTTTTAACCTGTCTTCATAGGGAAAGTGTTCCAACTCTTTTATTATTCTAGGTGCCCTTTTCTGCACTTTTTTCAATGCTATAATATCCTTCTTGAGGTTTGGTGACTTGTTGATGAATTCTAATTTGGCACTTTCATGTTGTTTCCTCCCTTTGAAGTTTTTTTAAAGAACAATAAACACTTTTCTCACACCCTGGACTAAGCAAATACTTGGATTCCAGGATCCACTTTTTAGATACTTTAGTAGGCTTTACTTTACATATGGTATCATACTGTAACACTTCACTGGTGTTAGTTAATTTTTCTTAAGCTTCAGCCTGCTTCTTCCTTGATTAGTTGTGTTTATCCAACTTGATATACCTTGTTTATCTGTCCTCTCTGAAAGGCTAGAACCTCTGATCTCTAACATGGTGCTAAAGTGTTCAAATGTTGATCATGAAATGGGCCATCCCATGGGCAATGCCCTATCAAAATAAAATTGCCCTTCAAATTGAAAACCTAACAGATCAAAGTCATGCACAGAGAGAAGCTGAAATGCAGACTTCATGTTGAGTTTCCCCAACCATGAAGCCTTCCCTTTGGATTGCACCATGCTCTCTCTCTTTAACCCTATCCTTACTCTCCTCTGTCACCTCGGGATCCTGGAAAAGTGATGAGAATGCATCTACATGTTCATCTTGCCATATCTTTAGCTTAGTGGTTGGCAAGAGGTGATCTCCAAGTGGCAACAACCACTTGACATGGATGTTTGGATGGTACCTGCTGTTCACCTAGCTTGGAAAGCAGACCTGTTAAGAGACCAGGCACAACTGACTGTGAAGCACTAGGCACAAAAGCTGGTACAATTGTATTCACCAGTTCTGCACTAATGCCTCCCTGTTGTGCCAATTTAGTTTCAGGGGGATTTGACTGGAGTGGGGAGGGGTCCTTCCCTCCCCCATGGACTGCCAACCCACTGCATTTCTTCCTCACCCTCCCCTGTGGAGGTGTCGTGTGTGTGTGTATTGCCACATCATGGCACTTAGCCTGAGTAAATCCAGCAGTGTCTAAAATCTCTCCTTGACTCAACACTTTTCAATCTACAGCTTCACATTTCCTTTTGTCTTCCTCATCAGCAGGGGTCATTTCGTAGAAAAAGAGCTAGGGGGACTCATTAGCATAACTCATTAGCATATGTCACACCCCCTGACATCACCGGAAGTGTGTCCTCCCCACAGCCGGCGGCGACCTCCAGCGGGCACCAGCAGGGAGCTCCAGGCCCCGCCCTCCCGCACCTCACCCGGGGGGATGGCGTCCCCCGCGTCCCCCCAAATGACCCCTGCTCATCAGAGGACAAACACACAGGCACTCTCATCACTGGCTGCCTTCTCATCAAACCGCACCTTTTCTGTGGAGCGTTCTTGGGACCCATCCTGCAAAACAAGCTGGGGGGGGGAATAAGTAAATCACAAAAGCAAAGTCCTGGTAGTATCTCCAGAGGAACACAGATCACGATGAGAGAATCCAAGCAGTAGGCCATTTATCCCAATCAGATTAACATCAGACACTCTAACCATTAGATCAAAAGACACTCTAACTACTAGACGAGATATGAAATTCAGACTCTGATTAATCACTCTAACCACTAACCAAACGTGATGTAGGTTAGCTGCCCTCATCTGATTGGCTGCTCAGTTTTCTTTATAGCCAATGGAGCCTTATGCTTCATTTAGAAGAAATTGGGAGACAGGGCAAATCAACCAACAGTATAATTTCCTGTGAATCTCATTTCTCCCATTAAATGTACAGTTGGAGAAAATCAGCAAATACAATATAGTTGTCACTTGTAAAAGAGGGGGAAAAAATCCAGGCATCCATCACCAGGTATTCCCTAGCTCTCAGGCTCAGGGGGAGAAAAGAAAGGAAGCTGAATACAACCAGATAAGCTTGTATAACATTTGGAGGCTGCTATAAAATCCAATAGGCAGAAGTGCAATAAAAGCTTCAGAAAATAGGTCAAGCTACTCCTAAGACTAATATCAGAAGGAATCAGCAACATTTTGCCTCTTGGCTGTCTCTGTTCAGAATAAAGAGTATTTATTTTCTAGTTTGCAGGAAATCGCAAAGAAAATAATTGTGATACAAAGGGAAATGTAACTTTTATAAAAGAAAGTCAACAAAAGAAGTGTGAAGCAGAAGTTTACATGAACTGTAAAAGATGGCGGCAATAAAAGTTTGAGGGACTTATCTTAACCTACAGATTTCCTTCAGAGCTCACATGTCAGATGACCTGCCAAAATTAAAGGTTTGTCAGATGTTAGATCACATGCTGGATTGCAGGAAAAGGTCACAAAGTAAACTGAAAAAAGGGACTCGACAGTTTTCACCCAAGGCTATGCTTTATTCCAAAAGGCAGGTTATCAGTCACATTATTGGGCTCAAAATGCTGAAGAAAGTCAATACGCAAATCACAAGGAACTAACCTTTATGAAGCATGACTACAGGCTCCTGACTGAAGCTGGTAGGGAGGGTACCTTTTATTCAGAACAGGAATATTCACTTTTATTTAAGTAGTTCATGGGGTTTGTTCTTTTTCTCCAAAATATATCACTATTGCAGATTTTAAAGGCTGGGAAAATGGCCCCAAGACCAAGAAAGCTGTTTCCATTTTGTAGGCAATGGGAGTAGAATTCTTTCACCAATCATAATAAGAAGCCAGAGAAAGCACCAAAACAAACAAACAAAAACACCTGGGGTGAGTGATTTAAACTCCCAACAAATCCCTTGTGCAAATCTAAGAATATCCAGGCAGCGAGAGTTCAGTGTACCCAGTAAAATTCTTTTCCTAGTACTGATTTTAGAAAAAGGATATTATGAAACGATTTTGTATGTAGTAAGGACAGAGAAGTTTGGAGATGGGGAATCAGAAACAAATGAAAGTCATTATTGGTACAGTATAATGATTTGGGTGTTTCAAATTCCTACCAAGCCATGAGCTCACTAGAAACCTTGGTCTCACATGGTTGATGGGTAAAATCGAGGGAGGACAGAACCATGCATGTCACTCTGAGCTTCTTGGAGGAAAAGTGGAGTGAATATGCAATCACGGTAGAAATTCTTCTGGTATGGACATCCTTGAGAGCATTATGAACTGAGTCCAACATTCCTCCAGAATTTTCCTAACTAATGTAACACTCCATTGATGATGGCTCATCATCAATTGCAGCCCACCTCACATGTTTCCCATGCACTTTCAAACATACCAAGCATGGGAGCCTGACTTTTAGAGCCTCCGAGTCTAGATTTGGACATGGGCACCCCCATCAGCCAAACTATCTCAGATGGTGCATCTTGCAGTCTAGCTGTTCTTCTTGCCTGGTCTCAATGGACAAACAGTACATATTCTGACTCTATAGACCATCCAGGAGCAAAAAAGATTTCTGTAACCTCACAGTTTTTCAGGACCTGAAAATAACCCAAGGGATTATTTCCTTAATCTGCTATTTTAAATCCTCCCAACATTTTCTTTGCTAACTGGTCATTCACTGATGTACAATTTCATATAAACTACAGCCATTATATATTTATCACTGAACAGAATACATTGAGTATTGATATTAACAACAAAACATGAAATGGTTAATTAAGATAGGATCATAATTCAATATGGGGTCTTAAATTTTTAATGGGGGCTATTTAGATCAGATCTCTAGTGTTGCATTTTATCTGTACAAAGTTCTACTTTCCCCATAACTTAAAAAAGGCACAGATAGAGATAAATAGGTAACTCTGTTCAAATGTTCTGTTGTCATTGGTAGTGCAGTAACAACTGAATGCAGAATAAAGAGGAGAATCTCACCTCCAAAAATGCTTATAATTTAAAATAGCATTTGATGTTTCCCTCTGCTGGCACAGATCCTGAAATGTATCTTGTTTTGTGAATTTAGACCTATGAGTGTATCATAACTTAACTGCAGCAATTAGAATAACATAATTGTATAATGATAGCCCATGCTTGTGAAAGTCTAAGGGATAAATATAACCTCAGGCTCCATGTCTATCAATACCCTGCTTGATTCATTTATTTGATTGCACAACCTTGAAGAGGGCTTTCTATTTTATTTCTAAAAGATTGCCTTCCTAGGTTTTAATACGGCTTTCTGTTGTGGCTCTGCATATGTTATTTCTGTTGTTTCTGAATGCTGTTAGTAAACCGTATACCTCAACCCTGTTTTTATCCCACTGTGAAAAACACCAGATGTACAAAATTAAAGTTCAAGTTAATCAAAATATTGCTTGACAAAGCAAATAATTGAATTGCACTTTCAATGCACTGTGGTAGACCATAATTAACATGCAGTATCTTCCACATTTGGATACAACTTCCAATTTCCATTTTAACATCATGGAATGCTGTCTACACATTTTTTAATGGTGCCCATGATAATAATATATTCTGGTTTTAATCATATTCCACGTTGCAGGAAATGAAGCTTGCAATTTCCCAGGTGCTTACCAAATTACTCCTGCAAGCTAATTCTCAACCCCCAAGTTAAGAGTTTCAACACAGTGCACATTAACAGCCTGCTTATGTTCTTCCCGTACAACAGAAGGTAAGTTAATATGTGCTTCAATTATATCCAGTTTGTGCATTTATAGCACCCTGTGGGCAGCAGTAAGAAGGCTGTAAAGTACTTATCCTGCTTTTTTAATGCTCCACTATATTATGGGGGAGAGACAGACAGACAGACACCAGAGAGAGAGAGAGAGAGAGAGAGAGAGAGAGAGAGAGAGAGGGAGAGAGAGGGAGAGAGAGAGGTTTAATGAGAAATGATAAAGAAACTTGGAAACTGCTGCAGTGATACTCCAGAAAAGCAATCTCCATTTGAATGTACATATATTAGAAGTTTGGGATTCATGAAGAATCCCAGCCTGGGGGGAACAATTTGGAAATTCCCTCAGTCTCCCAAATTTCACCTCAGTGATTGTATAAGTGCTTAGCTGCTCAAACAGGCCAGTTTCCCCTCCTACTTTCCTCCTTTAGCTGACTCTTGACTACTTTCAATGTTCTGCGCATGTTTAATCTTCATCGGGCTATTTTCAAGGTTTCTTTCTCCCTCTTTTCTTATGATTAATTTATAAAGTCACATTTTTTTCTGTATAACAGAGAGTCCCCCAAAGGCTGCTACCTCATTTTTGGGTAGATCAGATTGTTGCTTTTATGGCTTCCATGAAACAATCACTTTACCATTATATAGTGGTGAAGACTGTCAGATCTGGTTGTTACAATGTTCATGATGCATATTTGACAGAATTTATAGAACACTGTTGAAGAAAATGAAGAAACACACTCCTGTTTTAATGGCTTCCAGTAACCCCCAATGGAAGATGCATTGTAGAAAATAATTTTCCTTTTCCTGTATTGATACAGACATAATCCAAATAAACTGGGAGCCCACCCAGGTCTTATCAAATTTAGAGAAATCTAAGATGTCAAGAATGCATATAAGTCCTGTTGATTACCAATGAGATTACAACAAATCTATTTTGCAATGTATGCATTATGTCTTTATTTTAAATGTATTTATTAATGATTTTATAAAATGTAAGTTCACTATAAAGCACTCAATACGTAACATATACAAGTATATTCTAAAACATATTGTATGAATTGTAACTCTCACAGTATTAAACATCCAAATCATTCTCAAGAGAAATGAGCAAGAGCAGATTTTGTCCAGGCTGAAAATTTGTTCTTAGGATGGCAAAGTAGGCATGTGTACAGAACTCCATAGTGTAATGTGTGGTTCAGAAACTCCACAGGGGATTCATTATGCAATCTTCCCCCTGATGCTGATCTTGACTACATGAACATCCTGAGGAAGTTACGACATCATGTGCTACTCAATGACCATGGTGGGGAAAGCATCTTTGATCCATGTAGCCTTCTTAACTGAGTTTAAGAGTCCTTTCTCTTTCATTCCAGTATAGTAATGTGGACTATACTGTGGGATTAACAGAGACTCCCATATTACATTTTTAAAACGATGATGAAGAATTAGAGCAATTTTTAAGCACACAATATCCATATTTTTTACACATGTGCACAGACCTCTGATCAACTGTTATCATCATTGATTTCTTTCCTATAAGTCCTCATTTTCCCAGCTGGTATGCAAGATCTCCATTCTGACACCAACACTGGTGTGGCTAATTTGCCATCTGCCTATATTCCATGTTTCTTTTCTCAGTGCATAGAGATTCAATCATTTGCCCAGGAAAATGGAAAACAAATGGTAGAGGAGGCCTCACGTTCCCTGTGGACATTTGCTGTTTCTTGTACTTGTCATAATTTCTCACCTTCACACTTCATTTCAAATGCCAGATGTCTGTTGCAAACACCAATCATTTGAGGGGCATGTGTCAGTCCTCCAGTAGTCACTGCTCTTTAGGAAATTCAGTTAGACAGAAGACATTCGGTTTCAATTCAATACACCACACCATCAGCCATCACCTCCAGTACAGTCACTGAAATACGATATTTTCCTTATCTGGAACTTAAGATAGCTGCAGCTGGTAGATTTCAGTTAATTTTAATTCATTACATGCAATCTACGAAAGATTTGTGTGTCTTCATAAGACTGAAATAACAACTGTGCATCATTTAGTACAGAAATATTTCTGCAGAATCATTAGCTCCTCCAGTTAAAATATGATAAAAAATTATATGTATATCATACTATCCTTGCAGTCAGTCTTCCCATATTTTTTTTAAAAATGCGTTATTATTCGACACTGTCTTCAAGGAACACAGATGGTCACCTCCTCCATTCTGTCCTCATAACAACCCTGTGGAGGAAGTTAGAGAAAGAGTAACTGGCCTAAGATTATGCAGCGGGCTTCTTGGCAGATCTGAACCAGGTTATCCCTGGTTGTACTCTGACACTAACAACTTCATAACACTATTTTCCCTGCCAAAGTAATAGTAGTATCTGGCTCAAAAAGTGTTAATCTACAAATGTAGGACATGCCCCTTTTGCCACTAAAAAAAATAAAATAAATCTTCTATGCTATCATCAAATCTACCATGTTTGTCCATGAAGTAGTAGAAAGTTTTAATGCTTTACAGAGCTAAGTATCTGGCACATCAAGCTGTCTTCTTTAATCTCATCCACATCACACAATTTGGTACTCTTATCATTAACACAAATTTGGTATCACATCTTGATAACAGGGATAAGAAAACTGCCCTCCTCAACTTTGTACAAAAAGGTCATTAACACATTAAATAGTAAGTACAAGTTCATATTCGGGTTTGAATGTAAATTGTCTGATAAATCAATTAAACTATGGCGTAACAATTTGATAGCCTGAACAGTAAGCAAAATCCCCCCTCCACACACAGCAGTTGATATAAACATGATATTTAAATATAAGTTCAACCTAATATGTGGCTGTGAGATTTATTTTGACAGCTTGTCACTAAAATTAATTTTAGAACTCTTTGGTCTTACTTTCTTCTACAATCTGAAGCTACTGAAAAGAGGCATACTGGCTTTTTAGAAATAAAATTAAAGCTATGAAGAGATAATTAAATCAAACTGGTCACTTACCTCTTAACTCTGTGAGTATTTTTTGTTCTAAAGATAAGTTATTAATGCTTTGCTAAATTCATCAGACCCTGCAGATGAAGTAGGTGCACTAACAGGAGCACCTTGCACTGTCAGGTTAAAATTAAAGGAGGGTCCAAAGCATCCTTCAATTTTCAAATAGAAGCAGAAGAGGGAAATACGAATAGATGTATTTTTAAAATATTTTTTCCTTAACATTTTGAGGCATCAAGAGGCATCACGTTTGTCAGCAGAACTGCAGATATGACTCTATCAATAATCCATGGCACTTTTATATTTCCCAGCTGAGGCTATTATACAGCTTTGGATGACAGCCTGCTTCAACTTCATCATCTGATCCGCTGGGACAGAAACTCATAACTGGCTTTCAACATAGATCCTTCATATAAGAGGTAATAACTGCAATCAGTTGGTTAAGTCAGAGTTTTTGGAGACAAAGGAAACAGCAATGAACTGTAAAGTAGGGGGAGAAGTAGATTGACTTCACACTGACATACTTGCAGAATAGAAGTGTGCATCCCAAAAATGCTAAACTGAAATTATACACAAAAATCATTGCATCAGGTCATTACCATAATTTCCCAAATGATAAAACAAAAATCCGGGATTATTAGGCATTGTGAAACTCCCCCCTCCCTCAACAAATTCTCTCTGGTTTTGGATGGTTGGGTACTTACCATTATAAGCAGCTGCAGACATCCTGTTTTCTTTGATTCTCCTGATTTCATTTGCAATGGCCTTTCTCTCTTCCAATCAGATCCTTGAGGAGAGGGCTCCAAGTAAATCACCATTGAACACAAGCCCAAGAGAAGGTATTTAATTCACAGAAGTCCCTACAGTTCAAAACACTTGCTCCTAACCTGGGTGAAACAGCTCCAGGGAGAAGTAATCTGAGTCTGTGGACAAATGCATTTTACTTTGGAGGTTTGGAATACACAAAACTTTCACCTTGAGTTTTAAAGGAGGGAGTTAAGCCTCACCCAGCTGGGCTTTAGAAGTGCTAATAGCCTCCTGGCCATTGTTCAATATGTTTCTTTACTGAGAGTATGCATGTGGACATTTTCTGTTTAATAAATTTATTATAACTTTTAATGCTGGTAGGTATTCTCTGTATCAGTTAGACCTCCAAGGTTCTAACACACTATTTAAATGTGCAGCAGGAGAAGGGGGAGTCAACTCGCAAGTGGCCATTTCCACAGTGTTGCGTAAGTGCAGTAAGCTGTCCCTGTGGTAACCAGAGACTGGGCAATGGGAGATGCAGGCATGAGGCAAGAAATGTTTAAAATGGGAATTCAGTGAAGGAAAGCTGGGAACCCTGGCCCTCTCAGTGGGTAATTTCTTCAAAGGTCAGGTGGTGGTAGTGAGTGTACCAAAAGATTTCAGTGATGAGGCGGTGGTTGGTTTTCTGCAGTAGAAGCCTACCTTTCTTTGTAAAAGGAGATGACAGAACACAACAAGGAAGGATACAGAACACAACAAGGAAGGATACAAAATGCAGAGTTTGCAGCAGAAAGGTTTTAAAGAAGTCAGTTACTGTAATATTACATAAAGAACTATTTTTAAATACCAGCAGCCAGCGCTCTCCTGCCAGGCCACCAGCCCCCACCCATCTGTGGAAACAAGCGGACCTGCACCAAGAGATGCCTACTTTGAGGCTCTTTAAAATCTAGTCCCTTTGACCATTCTCCTAGGAATCACTCCCTTTGTCTATTCTAGGAGTCTTTACATTAAAGAGAGGATTATTTTTTTGTGCAAATTTGGTTTTATTATCTTTAAAAACATCTGCCCTTGTCTCTCAAAGTGGATCCCCACTGAAATAATGCTCCCAAAATTTAAGAACCCCTTTCCCAAAAAACAACAACCATGGATTTGAACCCTGAACTGATAATGTCCTACCCGAAAATCAAGAATCATTGTAGATTTCCTCAATCCCAAATCCAAAATTGTAACCATTTGTTTTTCAGCGCACATCCTTCTTGCAGAAGTATAATTTTGACAACCAGTAGCAGATAAAAATTGATGTCTTGTTTAATAGGTAACTCCCTGAGCTTTAAACTAAGGTTTACTAGATTTAATTTCATCAGCTGCACATCTGTCTTCAAGCAGCAAATGAAATAAGCATGCAAATTGAAAGAAATAATTATGGCTTATTGCTTGAAATGGACCTAATACTAACACTAAAACTAAGGACCTAATACTAAAACCAAGTGCCTTATTATACCTAAATAATTCAATATAAACAATCATAATGCCAAGTATAGGTGCTTTGTATCTAAACAATGCATTACAATTACATTAAAAAAAATCTTTTAAAAATTTTAAAACTACGAAACTGGGAGGAGAAAGAAAGAGAGTAAGATGCAATAAAAGGAATCAAAAGTGTTACCCAAATTGTTACTGCCAATGGCCTGCCTTGATATTGGGGAAATTTGCAGGTGAGGCCAGAGGGGTATCAGGAATCACACACCAATTTATACCAAGGTACAGTACAGTTGTAAGACTCCAGATTTGAAGAGTAAATTAAATAGTTTTTATTGAAGAATTTCCCTAATTACAAGCACACTAAACATTCAAGCGGGAGGAAGTGATTCAGAACTAAGAAAATAGAGGTGATGATAGCAAACAGAAGGGTCAGTTATGGTGTGATACTACCTGTCCAGCTGTACAGAGGTCCTTGAAGAGAATGGTGCCAACAGCCAGCATTATGCACTAAGGAGGGGCCCAAAGGAGAGACTTTGGAGGTGTGCTTAAAGTATGGGTACCATCAGAGTACACACCTTGATGGCCATGTGCTTGGATGGATATAGACATTGGAACTCAATGTGGACCTATGGGAGGCCTTGAGGGACTTATCTCAGGTGATGACAAAAGATTAAAGAAAAATGGGGGGGGGGCTCAACCCAAAATGTAGCTGCGATCTAAGAGGGTCAAGCTACAGGTAAATTAATATAAAAATATACAAAAGTTTTATTAGGGTGTACACATAAATAGAACATTAAAAAGGTTAAAAGAAATAGTCTAAATATCAGACTTAAAAACATATTTGATACCAGGTTTGTTGGCTAATTTAAATATTTTCTAGGCTAAAATTATTTTGGAATTGGACTATTTATAAACTTTAATAATTATATTTTTATTTTTATGTAGAATAATTTGGTGAATTTGCACAGCTACTATCCATTGCCCATTATACAAACTTGCAATAACTGATAAACATATAAGGTAACCCCAGAAAAAAATTCTTATTTTTTTAAATATTTTTGATAATATATCTGGCTTCTTTTTTTCAACAATTTCAGAAAGCAACACCTGGTCATTCATATATAATTCTTTATGCATGTGTCATGATCTGTGTAGGCCCTAAGAGACCAGTGTGGGAATGGAAAGTAGACAGCCTACAATCCCCGTAAGGCTTAGCAATGGTTGTAGCCAATCGGTGTCCAGGGATTGTGTGAGGGAATGGAACATAAGCTTTGTGGGCCATGAAACTGTGTTCTTTTGCTCTTCTGTGGTCTTGTCTCACAGAGGGGACAGTCTGGTCTGAGGAGAAAAATCCCGCACTTGGGATAGAGTGAGTACAGGCAGGAGGCCTGGTATAAGAGGGCTGTGGGCCTTGAAATAGTAACTAGTTAAGTGAAATAGGTAGTCACATTAGATTAGTTTATTTTGCCTTTAAAGACTGTTATATATTTTAAATCACCTTGTCTTGTTTTCCTTGCCCCAGTACTGTGTTAATAAATCATTTGTTTAAGTGTTCTCTGACTGGTCATCACGCCTATGTTCTTGGCTTAAAAAGGGGCATTTTGGATGGACTTGGGAGGGTACTCTGGGCCTTCTCAAGGGACTCAAAGTCCAGAGTGGTGGCAGCTGAAGGTGGCAATTTCTGGATGTGTGTCATTGTAAAATAAGGAATACTGACCACCTAGGAAGGCCCAAAGGGACTGAAACGCATATGGTCCTTAGGTCAAATGTTTTACCCATCTATTGGATATATATAACAATCAGTTCTGAATGAAATATATTCTTTAACTCTGATATTTAGACTATTTCATTTAACCTTTTATGTTCTATTTATGTGTATACCCTAATAAATGTTTTTATATTTTTATATTAATTTACCTGTAGCTTGACCCTCTTAGATCGCAGAAGATAAAAGATTACCTGGATCAATAAGGGGTCACTGGGGGTGTAACACCAAGAGGAGCAAAACCTAGGTGTGACCAATGAGGTCCTAGGGGTCAGAGTCTGGATTCACAATAGCATTGATGAGATTAGCCAGGTGTTGGATTGGCTTTGCTGGAGCTAGCATGGTTCAATGACCATTGATGGTTCTGCCAAGGCAGGTTGAATAGGTTTCCAGATGTAGACAAAAGGTGGGAAATGGGTCCCTGACTAGACTCAGGAAGGAACATTAAACATTTATCTTGGTATCCTGAGTGATGGAGCAGGAAGGACCATTATGGAGACAAAGGATTTTCACATAAACATAGGTATCACACAAAAAAGGCTAGGTGAAGTTCTGGAGACAGAAGGGCTATTTGCCAGGTGGCCTCTGAACAACCTTCAGAAATGCAGATACTTTACCTGGTAGAACTTAGTATTGTTTACCTTGCTTGGTGGAGGGGGAAGACTGGATATTGCTTTGAGCAATGAGGGGGAAGACTGGATATTGCTTGTGCTACCTAAGAATGGAGACCCTTTTGCAGAGCTGTGACTTCCTTGGCTTGTCTTTGTGGGTCTCTGGTGCAGGTTAGAAGTGGGGTGCCCCAGTATTTAGTGCTATTCATGAGTAAGGCAGCACCTCTGGACTACAAAAAAGGTCCACACATGCCAGGGCCATAAAGTGCAAAGGCATCCCCTTGCTAGCATGGAATAAACATGTGTATTCTGGGTATTTCAATACTTGAGATCTTAATCCTGTGTACACCAAGATCCAGATTCAGATAATCACTTGGAAAAATAAGAGCCTAAAAATATGGGGGAATTTCACATTACCAGTTTTCTCCCGGTTTCAAACCGGGAGTCTTCCGTTTCCAGATGAACCGGTACAGGGCTGCCGTTTCACAC
>NW_015161957.1:1088507-1122962 GCF_001447785.1 Gekko japonicus
AAAAGGTTCGGCTTATAGCGATATATTGATATATCGCTATACCGGAACCTCTAAGGAGTAGCATTCCAATGAGATCGTTATTGCGACCATTTGAGGTTCTGGTATAGCGATATATCGATATATCGCTATACCAGAACCTCAAATGGTCGCAATAACGATCTCATTGGAATGCTACTCCTTAGAGGTTCCGGTATAGCGATATATCAATATATCGCTATAAGCCGAACCTTTTTTTAAAAAAAAAAAGCCCGCGCGACCGAAAAAAGGCAGGAAACAAGTGTATTGGAACCGGGAGAGGGAACGGGAGACTCCTCGGAAGCGGTTGACAGGTAAATCGCTTCCCTCCCGGTTCCTATACGGAAGAGAGGCTTCTGTGTCTGAAATGCCACTTAGATCCCGGTAGGGAACCGATTCCTAACCGGGTTCTGTCTGAAATGACAGACCACAACCCGGTTGAGAATCGGTTCCCTACCGGGACATAGTGCCTGTCTGAAATTCCCCATGGTTTATTTTCCCCCCTCTGTGGTAGAAGGGACTTTTCTTTTTGTGGTAGAAGGGACTTTTCTTTTTGTGCTTCAGAAATATCAAAAATGTTCCTTTGAAGAGATCAGGAAGTTAGATCTATAGCCAGATGCCTGTCATGATTGAAGAAGGGCTGGAACTTTCCTGTCAGTTTGTTTAGATACTGAGTAAATTGCTGGAATCATCCTGTTGCTTATTGTTTTGGAGCTCTGGGTGATTAGTTAAGATCAGATTATCTGGGAGGAGGCTCCAGGGTCCTTGGAGGAAATGACCCTCGATTGAATCCCTCTTAGTGTGGGTTTTCACATGATTGATGGAAGAGCTGTCCTGCATTCCTTTTTTCCTTTGGCATGTCTCACTGCCTTTGATATCAATTTAGTTAGGCTCTTTCTAACAATCCTAGGCCCACACTGTGGTGTACGTATGTATATACTGTTTAACCATTTTAACTGTTTTACTGATTGTATAATATTTATTGAAATGTATTGTAGGAATGCTGTTCACCGCCCTGAGCCCTATGCATAGGGGAGGGCAGTCTATAAATTGAATAAATAAATAAATAATAATAAAAGGGGAACAAACCATGGCAAAAATGGGGCCCCCAGGAGTTGAGGGTCTCAGGGAATCGATAGTGAATATTCTCAGAGCACCTGTAGAAATTAAAACAAAGTTCTGACATAAAAAAGAGGAAGAACAATCAATATCTATAAAGCATGAGCTCCACACTGCAAAGGTGATTCCAGCAAAGGCCTAGAAATTGTCTTAAAATGTGATGCCTGAATTAATAGATAATGGTTGGTATAAAAAAGCCAAGAAGATGAGATTTTACAGATTAAAATTGCCAAGGCCTATAGATTTCAATGTCTACAGTAAAATGACATAGTACACCAGTTAAAGAGTATGAATGAATGCAGTTTGATGTACATGGTAGTCAGTGTAGCATTATGGTTAGAGTGTGGGATTATTTCTGAGGAACTCAGGTTCAGATTGTCTGTCATGATAATGCCCTGGGTGATACTGTGTTGACCGACTTGCAAGATTTGTCGTGAGGATAAAATGGAGGATTCCACCTTGATCTATTTAGAAGAAGGATATGATAAAAATTACTAAATTAAGAATAAAAGGTATACACATAGTTGCAGAAAAATGCCTTAAACACTGTGAAGCAACCACTTCAGGTAGCAGACTCCTGTCAGAACCCACAGCCAACAACGAAGTACAAGCATTCAGGAACAGTAATACTTTTATTGCAGAGCTATAGATGCGGTAACATAGGCACTGCTAAGAATTGCGGCAGCCCCATGGGCATAATAGCATATAGGATATTTGTATGCACCCCCCCCCCCGAGCACTGGCCAATTAGGCACCCTCCCGCGTGTGGGATAAAGCTTGGAGACCGTTAGTTAGCTAAAGCTGAGAACCAACACTCTCCCACGGCACCTAGGAGAAACCCAGACAATACAACTCCCTCCTGCACATCTGTATAGATAAACATTTTGGTGCAAAGCAGAACAAGCACAGAAAGGAATGCATTAGCAACTAACCAGACACAGACTGAGCTCCCCAACCCCCATGGCAGCGTAGCTGACAACTCCATAGATGGCACCACCTTCATGCCTTCATTTCTGTAGTTTAAAAATAATTACCTTTCGTTCAGTGTGGAATTGTAGATATATTTTCTGGTGGTCAAATGGCTAATGTATATAATGGGTACTATTGAATTTAGTCCAAAGGCATTATCACACATACAACTGATTGATAACACCAGCTCCCACCCCTTATGGTTCAGGATCTGCCTTTACCTGTCCTCCTTTTCCCAATGAGGTAGTCTCTGAGAGTTTTGGTTGGCATGTTGGGCAACTTAGCTCCTCACTCAACCAGAGCTTGTGGGGGGAGGGGGGGGAGGTTTATAGGCATGCTCCTCCCTTACAACAGTCCTTGCTGTTTGGAGCCGCCAACCTTCCCATCCCTATTATTTGGCAAAATTAGCTAGTTCCTTTTTGCTTAAATTAAACATGTTTTCAAGCAGCTTCCAAACTGGTATGCCATGGCTTACTAAGCTCCTTTAAGGCTCAGGCTTTACCAGTTTGAGCCCTAGTATTAGCATAGGAAGAGGATGGTGGAGTTAGAGCTCTTCTTCCCATTGCATGTAGGATAGAATAAGCTAAGGATGGATTAAGGCTCCTTCACATTTGGAGCAAGGGGAGGATTGTCTTGGGGAGGCCAGGTCTCCTGCTATAGCTATATATAGCTATAACAATTCCCCCTCTTCCAGCATTTCCAGCATTCCCCCCTCTTTTCCACTGACACTTCAAAGGCTGGTGGAGGGGAAATGGGGGGGGGGTGCCAGTGTGACATAATGCCATTTGAAGTCCCCACTGACTGACTAACAAAGGGTAGCATTTTAGTAATGCTAAATGTAATTATTAAGATGGTTGGATAACTCACTGAAGACACCTAGTGGATTTGGGGAGGGCAACACCAGTTTCTGAGGTGATTTGTACTTCCTCTCCCTTTGGACTCACACGGACACCTTCTTGTAACAAAAGAATATATTTATTCCCTCTTCCATAGAAAGTTCAACATACTTTTTTTCAGGGGTCTTGTTGTAGAAAAAGAGCTGCCGGAGCTCATTAGCATAACTCATTAGCATAACTCATTTGCATATGCCACGCCCCCTGACATCACCGGAAGTGACAGAAGGCCACACCCCCTGACATCACCGGAAGTGTGTCAGAAGGCCCGGCTACTTACCCTCCTGCTTCATCCTCATTCCCAAACGGAATGAGGATCGAAGCAGAGGGCGGGGTAAAGAAGGGGGCGGGGCTTCACCACGTGACCGCCCCGCCCCCTAGAGGTTCTCTTCCGGAGCTCCGTACCTGAGAGCTCCCCCCCGACTAGAGCCCTGCTTTTTTTGTTTGGGAAGTAAGATGGTATAAAAGGGTATCTCTTCACAGAGGAGTAGGTTGAAGTTCCCTTAAGAATTGGTACAGTGTCACACTCACCCATAGGGCTACAGAACTGGCAGGCTGTTTCTCATGGCAGGAGAGGGGGATTAATTCTATCTGGGAAACGTTTGCTAAACCCTGGGGCATCTGGTCCCTTCACCACTACCTTTACCACAGTGACAGAAATGTTTGGAGTGTAGGCTTCATCTATTCACTTCTGTGAATTCTGTGTTTATCCCCACTCAGATTTCCAACTTACTATCTCTCTTCAGCAGACTAACCTGTCTAGCGCAGGATATTTATTCCTGTCCCCACTTCTGTCCCCAGCTCAGCCTTATCTGAAGAGCTGGCAGCCCTTCTCCTTCTTGAACTCTTTCCCCTTCATAGAGGATTCATGGCCTCCCACTGGCTAGAGTCTCTAGGGATTTCCATACACACCCTGGGATCAGGGATTGGCACTGACATCTGGAGGTCGGAACAGGAAGCCGTCCATCACCACTGGAGTCCAGTAACACCTTAAAGACAAACAAGTTTCCCAGGGTATAAGCTTTCAAGAATCAAAGCTTTCACAGTGACTACACACCTGAAACTGTCATTGCTGGATGTCCCATAGATCAGTTGCAGTCACCACACAGCTTTTCTCTGGCACAAGAGCCATCTCTTGATGCCAGATGCTCATTCTCTGGTAAAAGAGCCTCTTGTATCAGGGAAAGGCTCTTCGTGTTGAATGAAAGTGTCACTGCTATTGGGGATGGATCCATAGATCCTAAAATATTTGCCGACCTTGACTGCTGTGTACTAAAGATGACTGTAAAGTTTATCATGCATAAAGTTTGTGCAATTGTATCCGTTATGCTTTCCCCAGTTTCTGCATCATAGCGATTCACAATGCAACAACAATGGCATTTTTATAAAGCTGACTGTGTAATATATTACCTTTCTGGAACAGAAATGATGGATTTTGCCTTTCCAAAATGATCCAAGTATGTAAAGAATGGAAGGGAAAATAATTCAAGGGGATAAATATTCAACAGCTCAAAAACATGAGAGTTCACAAAATAACATAGGAAAAGCAACACTGCCAGCATACCAATCCATCGTTTAAATATTCTTTTGATAAATGAGAACTATCCTCCTATTTTAAAATTAAGGATATACAATTTCCCACCCCGGTTTCTTTTGGTTCAGGTATATTGAACTGGGAAAAAATTGGGTTTCCCCCAAAATCCCAGATCCTAATACTGGTGAGGTATTCAGATCTAAGATTTTTTTTTGAAATCCTGATTTTTTTCAGGTCCAATAGACAGAAGAAGAAGAAGAAGAAGAAGAAGAAGAAGAAGAAGAAGAAGAAGAAGAAGAAGAAGAAGAAGAAGAAGAAGAAGAAGAAGAAGAAGAAGAAGAAGAAGAAACAGGAAGAAGAAGAAACAGGAAGAAGAAGAAACAGGAAGAAGAAGAAACAGGAAGAAGAAGAAACAGGAAGAAGAAGAAACAGGAAAAAGTGCACACCAGAAGCTGCACCCATGAGGAGCAGTCTGTTCTCTGTGGACACAGCTGATCCTGGGCTAACTTCTCTTGCAGCCCAGTTTAAACTGGGCTGCAAGAGAAGCCAATGACAAGCCAAGGAGGAGGGGAGCTCTCAGCTCTTGCTGTCCCTGGCAATCCTTGGCTGACTTCTCTTGCAGCCCAGTTTAAACCAGCTCCTGGTGCCCTGGCCAATCCTTTGGTGATCCTGGGCTGACTCCTGCTGCCCCAGTCAATCTTGCTGCCCCAGCCAATCCTCGGCTGACTTCTCTTGCAGGAGAAGCCAGACGGTCCCAAGACGAGCCAGCGGGGGCTGTCTTCTGTCTTCTGCAGTCTCTTTAAAGTTTAAAGGGACTGCAGAAGCCTGACAAACAGTTGTTTTTGGATCTACCAGTAATTCCTGAATATATCTGAGATTCTTTTTTTTAGGAGGATGTAGTGTTAAGTGCTCTCCACGCCTGACAAGAGAAAATGAAGATCCCCAGTCACTTCCCACAATTAGAAAAGACACCTTTAGACATTTATCTGCTAGTTTGACATATTTTTTGCTTTACAACTGTTGCCCATATAACCTTTGGTGTAGTGGTTAAGTGCGCGGACTCTAATCTGGGAGACCCGGGTTTGATTCCCCCCTCCTCCACTTGCACCTGGCTGGATGACCTTGGGCAAGCCATAACTCTGGCACAGCTGTTCTCGAAAAAGAGCAGTTTCTGTCAAGAGTTCTCTCAGCCCCACCTACCTCAGAGGGTGTCTGTTGTGCGGAGGGGAAGGGAAGGGAAAGGAGTTTGTAAGCCGCTCTGAGACACCTTTGGGTAGTGAAGGGCGGGGTATAAATCCAATCTCCTCTTCTTCTTCTTCGTTTTCTTCTTCTTCTTAACATGTTATTTAGTGTCACATTGCATATCTTTAACATCATCGTTATATGTTAATTTGATATGTGTGTGCACACAAATGCTCATACCTTGAATAAACCTTTGTTGGTCTTAAAGGTGCCATTGGACTCTAAATTCGATCTACTGCTTCAGACCAATACATCTGACCAACTGGGATTTTCTTGGGATCCCCCCCCCCAATAAAACCTGGATAAATTTGGATGCCAAAATACACTGGCAAAATACCAATAAGGTATTTGGGTATATTTTCAGCTTGGGTAGATCTGAATGCACACCCCTATTTAGTATGCTTTGGCCTTCCTTTTAAAAAGTGCATTTAAAGAAACAAACTAAAATGGAACCTGTGATATCCTTTCCTTAAAGGATTAAAGCAGTTTTGATCAAACCTGTGATATCAATAGATAAACACAGGCATGACCCATCCAAAGTGAAGCACTTGAAGTCCCTTTAGTTTTATGTATCCACAGAAATATGCTCATTGGATCTTGGTCAGGCAAGTGGATTGGATTCTAAAGAACTGTGAAAGCTCAGTTGAGCTGCCCCCTCTGCCTCTTCATTCTTTGATCCAATGTACCCCCCCTCCCCCATTCTTCACAAATTGTGACATGCTTTTTGCTTTGGGGACTGAGTAGGCTACTGGTGGTCTATGATGGCTCCTGCAAACTTCTCGTATAGCAGGTTGTCAGTAAACTGCCCCCCCCCCCACTTCCCTCAGGCTTGGGTACAGAGTCAGCTATATAGTGGCCCACACTGGTATAGAATGAGGTCTGTGCTCAAAAGGTATAAAAAGTTAGGGAACCTGTGGAAAAACTTAACAGCTTTTGAAGACAAAAGTAGTCTGGCAGTTACTTGTGTTCTCTCTATTCTGAAACGACATATATAACTGGTAAAGAAAATATATCTTCAGATCTCACTTTCTCATAAAGCTACATTTGTATAAAGTTGACCTTAAACATCCATAATTTACTTTCTCTTCTCTCTAAAATAAACCTGTTTGTTGTTATTTTAAAATCGTTGATTTCCTTCCTGGTGAATCTAGGGTAGCCAAGGTTAACCAGGGGGTTTCCAAAGGAAGGGCAGCTCCATCACAATTTACCTGAAGGGTGGCACCGGCACCCAGTGGAGGGGTTTTTCTCCCAGGTCGGCTACGTTCGTGGATGTTATTATTAGCAGGCGTTTAACCGCCTGCGCCACCGCTCAATTGTGTTTGGTGGTGCGACAGGGAAGTGTTTTGCGGGCAGTATCCATACTTAATCCTTGTATCAATACACATTACTATTCTGAAGGCAATGATCACACCCTGACTGGATTGCAATGTAGAGTTGGAAATGACAAATTAATATAAAAATACTGGAGCAAAATTGCAGATGGATGCTAATTTCTGGAATCAGATTTCCTCTGTATTAAAAGAATTGCACTGAGTGCCTTTTTGCATATGGAGCCAGTTTAAAGTGATGCTGATTGCTTTTGTAACTATAAATGGCCTGGAACTAGGACACAAGCAGAAACACTTGTTGCAGGAGTGGACTGGGATGTTAAAACAGCCCTCGAGCTGTTTCACAACAATGGATGTGGGCTTACTGGACAAGGCTACACTCCTTGTCATTGTCACTTAGCTCAACTTGAATAAATCAAAGCCTCATGGCTAAATTAAATCTCTTGGAGAATCTTGCTCCAGTAGAGTATAATGGGTAGTGTACCAGTTTAGCAATAGCAGCCCAGTTTCAAATCCCCATGGAATACTCACTGGATGACCTTACACCAGTCATAGTCTTTCAACCTAACCTCTCAGCATTATTGTGAAGATCAGATAGATGATGAATGCTATCCTGAGCTCCTTGGAAGCAGGGCAGTATAAAAACATGATATTTAGTTGACCTAGCCTATATTAAGACTATTCCCAGCATGGAAATCTGAAATACCAGCCCTGAACTTCCTCTTTGAAATTAATGGTACTTTAATCAAGTGCTTACATTTGGCCAGACCATGCATATTCACTTGAATTTGATCATGTATAGTATATATTTTCTTTACAATACAACTATAAATGGGTGCAGAAAGACTTAGACAACATTTTAATTTAGAAACATAAGCCAAAAGTAAATAGCGATCAATATCAAAGGATGGTCTTATCATTAGTAACAATTAATAAAACTTTAATACTCCTTAGAATATTTCTGCAACACCTATAGAATCAAGGTGGTTATAACACAAGAAATAAGGATATTTTTTCCCTTCAGGAAACAAGATCTGAGTGGAGATCCTAATCGATATAATTTTTGATTGTAACAACATAGCAGAATGCAACAAAAAACAAAGGGGGGACATAACCCAAAGATTACAACAAAAATCAAAGGAAGAGGGGGGAACATAACCCAAAAATAATTGAATTAAGAACCAAAGGTTAAGGAAATCAGAATACAAGGGCCCAATAGTTCAATTGTGTACCTAAAAAAGTATTCAGGGATATTCTGATGAACACAGATTTATCAAGAGAAGTGTACCTGATGTCAGCAAGTTATCTAGAATGAGGTCGCTTATTTATATCTCTGCCTTAGATCACAGAAAATAATTATAATAACTCAGAATATATATTTTGAACATATATTTTGAGATATCTCTTCTTATACATAATTGCATTTTTGTCTGGTGACATTCTATGCACTCCAAAATCAGTTGTCTCCGTGATGTGTCAGTCACAAGGTGTCTCTATCCACTGGCTGTGTTGCCTGAGTTCTCTCCCACCCACTGCAGCCTAGGCCACTCTTCTCTGATTGGGCCAGCTTTTAAGGTTCATTTGCATATGGAAGCTGATTGGACTTCACTCCATTTCACACCTCAAACTCGGGAGACAGTTGGAACTGTCAGTTGCATATGCGACCTAGTGTATTCTGAGGTAAAATATGTCCTCACTCACAACACATCACTTCCCCTTCAAAAGAAACAAACCCAATAACACAACCATGCCACACCACAAAAAAGACAGATTACACCACAAGCAGAATACCACAAGGCAAAAAATGATAGGAAAAGGTGCCAGCAGTCACCCCATTACTGCCATAGATATGTACCTGAGAGCGCTTCAGAGGATGGTGTGTAGGTCCCAGGTTCATGTTATAAAAGCTGCCTGGGGGATTATGGATCATTCACAGACTTTCAACCTTAACATACTTCACAGGGTTGTTGTGCGAATCATATGGGGGAGAGGAGAATGATGTCAGCTGCTTTGAATCCCACTGCAGGAAAAGACTGCTCTTTCCTTAGGCAGAGGCTGCGTGGGGGGGGGGGATGTAAACCTGAAGACAGACAGGCAGATAAAGGTAGGCTGATGGTTGCCTGGAAAGGATATAGGGTTGCGAACTGCAGGTTGGAAACTTCCAGGATATTTTAGGGATGAAGCCTGCTGAGGGTGGGGTCTGAGGAAGAGGAGGACCTCAGGCAGATAAATTCCATAGACCCCACCCTCCAAACAAGCTGTTGCCAATCTCCAGGTGACAGCTGGAAAAGCTCTGGTGCTAATTCAAAGTGCTGGGGATGTTTTGCATTATGGTAGGGGATGCTGCAAGTGTAGAAAATGAATTCTTGACAGAGTAGTGTTTTGGAAAATATTTAGGAACTGTTTGGTCCATTTACCATGGGGCACCAATCCAGAGCCTCTGGCATTTTCTCACTCTGCTGACATCAAAACCAATTTAAGGCAAAATAGAGATATGGAGACTTTTCCATCCTCCTTTGCATCAATCTATCCTTGTTGGCAACCCTAGGCCTGACAGCACTCTCAGGGTGACTTTATGCCTCCTGACTGGCATGACTTCACTAGCCCTGGCTGCTTGCTCCTGTTCAGCATGAACCTCCCTATGGAAACTGCCTGGGTGATTTTTGACCAGCCCCAGACTTTCTGCCTAACCTACCTTGCAGGACTGCTGTACTGATCACAAAGCGGAAGAGGAGAATGAAGTAAGCTGCTTTGCTCCCCACTAACGAGAAAGACAGAACTTTGCCTAGGAAGATCCTGCTGAGAGGGGAGGAGATAAAGTTGCCAACTTTAGGTATGGAAATTCCCGGAGATTTGAGGGGTGGAGCCTGGAGAGGGTGGGGTTTGAGAAGGGGGTGGGACCTCAGACAGGTACAATGCCACAGATTCCACCCTCCAAACCAGCCATTTTCTCCTGGGGAAACATTGTCGCCAATCTCCAGGGGAGGGCTGGAGCTCAGTATTACAACTGCTCTCCAGGAGGGAGGGGAGAGGAGATGGATTAGGCTAATATTAGCCTAATATGCTAATGAGCTGTGTGGTCAGGGGTGTGGCCTAATATGCTAATGAGTTTCTGTTGTTGGGTTTGGCCTATTATGCTAATGAGTTCCTGCTGGGCTTTTTCTACAAAAAAAGCCCTGTAATGCAATTTCAGCTTGTTATTTCTCAGTCACTTGGTGACAGTATCTAGGCACTGACTCAGAAGACAGACCACAGTTCCTGGTGGCTTCTTCAAAGAAATGTAGAATTTGATGCCTTGGGCAAAAGAATGGACTGCTGTGAAACCCACAAGATAGATCCCATATGACTGAGGTACTCAGATAAGAAAGATATAAATCATTGTAACACAATACCTTTCAGACCCACTCTGGTTTCAAGATGTCATAATAAAATTGAGCAGTCAACCCTGTCAAAGGAAGAGACAAGTCAAGTGAGATCAACAAGGAAACATTCATCTTAATTTAATTAGTTATCCAGTAGAGATACTTAATGCAGTCACTATCTCAACACCAGCCCTAAATCCAGATTCACACCCTATCCACACAAATTATTTGTATTTGTGCAACTCCCCTCCCCCCCGTGCATTTCCACAGTTCTTCCCTGATCTTTCCCAAACCTACTTTGCTCTGAAGTTTTGCCACGTGGGTGGGAAAGTCCAGATTTTCCTGATTCCACCCAGATGACAGCCATTTCCCCCACAGTGGTCTTTTCCACTACTGCTGACACTGGGTAGCCTATTTTAAAACTGGCAAATGAGTATTGTTATATTCATATAACATAATAATAATACGTCTAACAGGGTGTCTAAATCCCCAGCTTTCATTGGTAAAAAAAGTAAGTCTCCATCACCTCTCAGCAATTAAAGGGACTAGATTCTTTTAAAAAAACAAATGAAAGCTGGTGATCCAGAGAACCTGTTACACATACTGTTATTGCATTATAACAATAGAACAATATTGAATTGCCATTTTAAAACAATACTGGAAAAGCTCTGGTGGTGTAGGGAGAGAAACACTGGGGAACCTGGGCAGGGAAACTATGAGGAAACCCTGACATATGGAAGCCCCAGTGCATCTGTGCTATACTGCAGCTGCAGCAGCTATGGGGAAATGACACATGCCTTTCCCTGTGTGGAAAACATCTTAAATTAATCCTGGGCACATGTCATCCAGGAAAGCATTTTTTCAATTATTTTGCCTTAAAAGGGCAAGCTTATCATAGGCCTTTAATTGGCCTTGGTTTTTCAGTCAAGAGACAGATTTTTTTTAAAAAATCCCATCAATCAAGAAAGAGGATAAATAATAGCATCTTTCACAGGTGTGGGACGGGGCTCTCCTTTAAAGGTGAAGAGCTGGTCATATTAGCCAATGTAATCTTATCCTCATAAGATTTATTGGCCAGGTAGGACAGGGATCCAGGTAACATTTCATTGGTTGGTCTAGTATCCTGTCAACTTTGATCGGGGAAACAGGACAAAAACTATTCCTAGCCCAGCCTATTTGTGCCAAACAGGAATGAATGGGTTACGAACAGCCAAACAACCCATTAGTAAATTGGCTGCCTGATCACAATAGATGAACTATATGTGAGCTGAACTGGCAGGGGTTCAAGCACTGGAAATGCTAAAAAGCTATGCCACAAATAGCTAAACTACACTACGTTTGGAAATCAGTCTCAGATGTAAAAAAACCAATACACCTCTAATTGATATTTAGTAACTGAGGAGACTGAGATCACAATGTAAGCAACAAATAATCTGCAACCCCTTGTGCAGTTACTTGGAAGTTATTCTTGCTTTTGAGTGAATGCATATATGTTCAGTATTTAGAAGTTCACTTTGTTCTTCACAAAACAGATATGTTATACCAGTTCACAGAACAAAATATTTGGAAGTTGCAATTACAAAGAAAATGCAGAAGCATTAGGATATCTACATTTGTTGGATCTAACAAAACAAATCACAGATGAAACAAAACATCTCCTTTACATTACATTGTGGTGAAGCCTCTGACACTGAATAGTGAGAAAGTAATATTTGGGGACAAAGCTATTACATAACTTTTACTTGTTTACAGCTGCTGCGAGGGAAGGGAAAGTTGTCAGTTCAGTCAAGGAATTTTCTAGAGCAACAAGGAGCTGAGAAAGAGAACACTGAAAGAAGACTGAATAAAAGGCAATGGTGATCGTGGAACAAGGCAGGGGAGCCTGAGGAGACCAAAAGCTAATAATCAAGGACACAAGTGAAGAGACAAAAGAGGTTTCAGGGCTTAAGGCTGTGGGTCAAGTACTGTAGTGCTGCAAGATAAAGTATCTTCAAGAACAGGAGGGGAACTATGCCAGTGGAATATTCTGATTTTGCTCCAGCAATGTGACCTGGTAGTACTAAGTAGTGAAAAATTGACAAGAAACCGTAGAGAATGTCCCCTGACCTGGATGGCCCAGGCAAGCCCAATCTCATCAGATCTTGGAAGCTAAGCAAGGCTGACCCTGGCAAGTATTTGGATGGGAGACCTTCAAAAAAATGCAAGGGCTGGGAGGCAGAGGCAGGTGATCAAGCCACCGCTCTGAATTTCCTCCATGCCCCAGTAGGAGTCGCCAGAGGCCACCATAACTTCCAGGCACAGGCACACACACACACACACACAGAGAGAGAGAGAGAGAGAGAGAGAGAGAGAGAGAGAGAGAGAGAGAGAACAGAATGAGGTAGGGTATGTGGCTGAGTTTCTCACATTGATTGCCCCTGGTCAGCAGGCTTCTGGTCACATGGAAGCATGAGCATAAAATGGAGACTGACTTGTAAACCACAGATGGAGTCAGCCCCATTGGGTTGCATTACCTAAAGGTGGAGATTTTATATTGAGCTGTCACATCAGTAGCTATCTCTCACATTTGTGTGGGGTGTTGTGCATGCAATATGCTGACAAGCATGAGATGAGATCAGTAGAGCAAGAGTCACCCTGATGAGAAACACTGCATCTGCATTAATGCTAAACAAAGCTCCACAACAAATGTGTGAGGTTCCAACAGTTTAATTTTAGTTGAGTTTGCCAAATCCTAATTGCTAAATTTCAGTATCAGAAGTGCACTGATTATTAAAGTGACAAAATGAATAGTGATGTTGTAAAATATTTTGTGTCCTAAAATTGATATGCAGTTTCCTAGCCATTTTCTCATCTGTACAATCCAAATACTTAGATGAGACATATAGCTTGAATCCTTGAAAACTTTGGGAAAACATTTACAGCTGCTACTCCAGCTCCCAGAAGATATTAGGGCCCTGTTGGACCTCTTACAGTTCTGCAGGGCCTGTAAGACAGAGCTCTTCCACCAGGCCTTTGACTAAGGAGCCACACTTAACAAACTAAGGCCCTGTCCCCAATACCATAATTGACAGCCTGAGCCTTGCCGATATGATCCAGACTGAGATGTCAGTCCTAAAACCAATCACTGACAGTACTCTTATTATGACAATGCTACCAACGTCTCACCACCGCCATACACTAGCGCCTTATGATGTGCTTTATATTTATATTTTGACTTCTTTGTTTTTATCTGGTTAATAATTTTTATGTAAGCCGTCCTGAGCCTGCTTCGGTGGGGAGAGCAGGGTATAAATAAATTAATAAATAATACTAAAACTAGTTGTGCTGACCTTACATGATATCTAGCAGAAATGCTTAGTTGTCCCCTTTATTTCCTCCTTCCCTATCTCAATGCCCCATCATGAGCTCTGTAATATCAGAAGAAATTGCCTGGAGTGCTGTAGATCTGTTGTGGGATTTCCCCACATTCTATCCATTTATCTTGCCCTTATATAGAAATGTGTTTTTGCATGGCCACATTCTATGCTTGCCAAAATCAGTTGGCTGCCTGAACTGCCCATCAGAAGGTGTGCCTGAGTCTCGCCCACAGAGCCAGCTCCCGCCAAAACTCCAATCCGAACAGTTTACCTCAGCAGCCCAGCAGCCATTTGCCTGACCAGCCTTCTTCAGCCGTCAGGAGGAGATCAGCAGAGGAGCAGCCGCAGCCATTTGCCTGCTGACCATTCTTCAGCCCTCAGGAGAGCCTTGCAGATGGCTGAGGTTCTTTGTTTAAAATGTTCCCCCATCAGGTTTAATTGAGCTGTAGTCCCAGAGAGGGGTCTCCAGGGGTATCACTCACTGGGTTGAATGGGGCTTCCTCATCTGCTGGCCTACAGTTCCCAGCTGCCCCAAGCCCAAAAACTGCGGGAAAACAGGGACTGTCCCAAGGCAGTCTTCATCCCTGGGAGCAGCATAAATTCAGCCACTCCACAGTCGGCTGGACTGGGGAATGAATGGAGGTGTCCCTGCTCTCTTGGGCAAGAGAGAGAGGCTGACGTACAGGTGAGCCCACAACCTCCAGAAGTAAAGAGTATTCTGTGTATGGAAAGAGGATTATGTTTAACCCCTGTTGATTTATGTCCTGTTGGTTCATGGTGTCTGCTTACTCCTACAGTGTGTGTGTGCTCCATAACTGTGTAAATATAGTTAAATAAATTATTTTATTTGGGCTAATAATCTGTGTTGTGTCCCGACCACATAGTATCCCCCACTCTGCACAATACCAAAGGGAGGGGGTAACCCAGGGAAGCAAGGAAAAGCCAGACCCTTGGGTTGCCAACTTTCCAGGGATCCCCCAAATATTGGGGATTACATCTCCAAATAGGGAGATTCAGCCAGAGGGGTCTCACTGTCCCTCTAAAAGGCAGTGACGATTCCATGAGTGGTGGCTGTGAACTTAAGGAGTGAGATGTGCCCACGGGACAAGGATGGGAGGCAAACAGCTGAGTTGTAAACTGAAGCCCGTTTCGCCATGGTAGGCAACCAAGCTTGATTCCGACAAAGGAAGGAAACCCTTTGCAGGCCTTTGTGAGGAACTCATTGGGGCCAGTACTGAGTTGTAGGGTTGCCACCTTCAGGTAGGGAGACTCCTGGAGATTTTCTGGTAGAGTCGATGGAAGCCAGGCTTTGGGGAGAGGAGAGGCCTCAGCTGAACAGAATGCCATAAAGCCCACCTTCCAAAGCAGTTATTTTCTCAGGAGGAGGGGAGAGATATGTTGTATGGAGCTCAGTTGTGATACCTGGTGATCTTCAGGCTCCACCGGGAGGTTGGCTGCCCTAGGCATAGCAGTCAGTGCTTCAGGGCAGGGTCTGCTAGATCCAGGTTCTTGCTGTAGAAGCTGAGTGGGTAATTTTGGACCAGTCACAGACTTTCAGCCTTACCTACCTCACAGGGATGTTGTGCAAGTCAAAAGGGGGAGAGGAGAATAATGTAAGCTGCTTTGGTCCCCATTGCAATGAAAGACTACTTTTCCTCCTGAGAAATCATTGCTGCCAATCTCCAGGTGAGGGCTGGAGACCACTCAGAATTACAACTGCTCTCCAGATGGCAGAGATCAGTTCCCTTGGAGAAAATGGTGGACTCTGTGGCACTCAGGGATTCAGAGCACGGGAAAGGCTGCAGGTGTGTTTGTAGGGGAAAATGGAAAGTTCAAGACTGAGGGGGAAATAAAGGTAGGTTGATGATTGGCTGGGAAGGAGACAGGGTTGCCAACTCCAGGTGGGAAATTCCTGGAGATTTGAGGGGTGGAGCCTGGACAGGGGGAGATTTGAGGAGGGGTGGGACATCAGACAGGTACAATGCCATAGACGTCACCCTCCCAACCAGCCATTCCCTCCTGGGGAAACCACTGTTGCCAATCTCAGAAGAGGGGTGGAAATCACTCAGAATTACAACTGCTCTCAAGGAGGGAGGGGGGAGGAGGTGGAAAGCTGATATCAGAGGGGCAGATAATGGCAGGTTGATGCTTGGCTGGGAAGGAGATAGGGTTGCCAACTCCAGGTTGGGAAATGCATGGAAATTTGAGGGGTGAAGCCTGGAGTAGGTAAGGTTTGAGGAGGGGTGGGACCTCTGACAGTTACAATGCCATAGACTCCACTTTCCAAACCAGCCATTTCCTCCTGGGTAACAATTGTTGCCAATCTCCAGGTGGGTGGTGGAGATCACTCAAAATTACAACTGCTCTTCAGGTAGCAGAGATCAGTTCCTCTGGAGAAAATGGTGGACTCTGTGTCATTACACCCTGATAAGGTCACCACAGCACATTGATGCTGAGTGCCCAAGGACTTGGCACTCTCCCAGAGCCTCTTTCTAGAGCTTGTTGTATTTATTTCCACAACAGGCCTTATTCCTAGTTTTTAAATAATTTCATTCACCAATGTATCTTACCCCTTCTTAATTCTACTTTAGAACAATTTCTAAAATTAATTTCAGAAATTAAGCATTAGCCATTTGCTGTAAATTTCCTTATTTCCATTTTCCTACCTTTACACTGTCACTGCATGAGTGTGTTGAAAAAACATGTGCGCGGACTGATACAAAACAGCAAGCTTGATATGATCATTCATATGATTACACGTGTTACCCAAAGGGCTGTCTCCAGTATTAATTGGGGAAATTTGTGTAATGGAGACAGAGCAAGAGGGGGCAACTAGGGGATCTCCACCAATGTTTACGAGGATATTTCCCTGAGAACTCTCAAAGAAACCAGACCAAGTTACAAAAAATTGTGTTTTTATTACAAGAAGATTAAAGAGCAAGCATACATAAAAAGCACACAGGGGAAATACACAAACTATCTAAAAGGGGAAATAAATAAGAGGGGAATTATTAAAAAGGAAGTAGCAGGGAAAGTGAATCAGAAATGGCAATGTTTACCAAGTCCTGGAGAAGTGAAGTCCGTGGAAAGAAGCAAGAGAGAATGGCCAGCATTTCTCTAGAGAGAAGAAGGCAGCCGACACAGAAGAGTCCTGGGCAGAGTGTGCCGTTTTTATAGTAAACTTGTAGCCCAAGGCAAGGCTGACATGTTTGCCCCCTAAAACAATACCCTGATTGGCTTGTCGGGGATAAAACAATTTGTTGGGACAGGCCTGATGGCTTTCCCATGGATGGACAAAGAATGAGGGAAACTAATGACAGTTTGCATGAGAGTTGCTAATGATGTTTGATGAGTGTGCCCAGTGTAAACCAGAAGTATTAATGTTCTCCTGATGAGATTGCTGAATGTAAACTAAAGGTGTTAGTTTTTTCCTGATGACCCTTTGGGTACAGGATGGGAGAGGGTATCAAGTTAAATGAATAGCCTATTAATTAGTGTAAGTAGGCAGGGGAAGTGTGATCAGGGGTGATGAGGTCACATCAGGGAAGGATATTGGTTCCCAAGAAGCTCATTGATGAGATTAAGTATCTCATTTCAGAATGGGGGAAGATCTGTTAGCAAGTCAGTACCCTGAGTTACCTTCCCAAAATAGTTTTCCCAGGCTAATCCATGACCAGCATTCATTTTGTTTGTCTCCAACTCCATCATGGTTCCATTTCCAGGCCAAGCTGCACAGTACACATGATTTTGGTGGTGATAACTTACAAGGAGTGCCTAGAATAAGACTGCCCTTCTGCAGAAGAAGTCCGGCTACTAACACATGAAGGTTCTATTTGGTTGCTACATATGCCTCTTGTGCATTTGTAAAAGGGACCCTTTAAGTCCTTCTGCCCAGTGAGGCCCCAGGCACCTGATCTCCAAGTGACATTGTCACTTGGAGATCAGGTGAGTGGGACCAGGCCCTGCTGGGCAGAAGCACTTAGAGGGACCCTTAGTCCTCTGCCCAGCGAGGCCCCAGATGACTGATCTCCAAGTGACATTTCCACTTGCAGATCAGGCAAGCAGGGCCAGTCACTCTAGGCAGAAGCATTTAAAGGGTTCCTTTAAATGCTTCTGGCCAGAGGGGGGCCCACGTCTGAATTCCAAGCAGCGAATAGCCACTTGGAGTTAAGGTGTGCACAGTTCAGGGTCCACAGCCACCCCTCTCTCTCTCCTCTGCAAGATTTAAAGGGTCATTCACCTGATTGGTCGGCCGCAGATCAGCTAGAGGAACCTTTAAATCTCTCAGGAGTGAAGGGAGAGGGGTGGCTGGGGATGATCAGGCTTGGGGGTGGGGCTTCCCCCACTGGCCAGCTGGCCCCCCACAGGTTGAAGCCCTGAATATCAGGGAAACCCCTGCTCAGACCAGGGGCCTGGCAAGCCTATTGTGGAGAAAGGTGAAGTATTTAAATAATGAAGAAGTGGAGAACTGCAACAAAATGTTGCAAAATCTGTTGTGGTTAATTTTCATTAGTAGGTTAGTTTGTGACGGCGGGGTCTTTTCTGTGCTACTTTTGGCTTTGCTGGGTTTTAAAGTCCTGACAGGATTGTATACAGATTTTATAAAGGGTTATTCCTGGTTTTAGTATTTTATTGTTAATGCTAACCCAGTTGGGTGGGAGATGAGGATGGGAGAGACAGATTCTTTCTTTAAACTGCTTCCAATTGTTGTGGCTAGAGGAAGGAGGGCAGCCCAGCGAGAGCCTCATGAGTGGAGGTCAAGGGAAGGCAGCAAAATTTGGATCCTGTCTTTACATTTTCCCATTTATTATGGGTTGCTCATTTCCTTTGGGTACAGTCAGGGTGGGATCACAGTCACAGAGTAGTAAGGCTCTGCGTTCTGCATTGCAGCGGGATCACCAAATTAGAAAAGTATTGTGCCATACTGTTTGGTACATATCTGAGGCTGAGGGAAAGGGGGGAACAAGTGCCCCCAGCACCAGCCTGGATTGTTTGGGCTTCAGTGTCCCAAATTCTTCTACAAATTGTCTCATATATAAAGGTCTCATTTTGATTTTCCAAAGTAACTAGGTCGATGCCAATTGAGCATATTTTAGAAGTTATAGCCTGTGCCCACTTGGATACATATGAGTCCATAGTCAAGTGTGTAATAAGGCTATTTTGAGGTGCACTAAAATGAATGTGAAGCCAATATTTAATAGTGGTGATCCATGCCCGTGAGCCTAGAAGATGGAGGCCCAGTTCAGCACAAAGGAAATAATAGGTAACAGAGTTAGGTAATCCAAGAATGTGCCGCAAGAAGACTGCATAAATTCTATCAAGAGTAGTATTCAAAGTGTGCCTTGCTCACTGCTGCAGTCAGAAATTTGGAGTGGGCATGTGCTTTTGTTACTGTCCATGGGGTTTTCTTGGCAAAGATACTGGAGTGGGTTGCCATTTCCTTCTCCAGTGGCATGACGGAAGACAGGAGGGCCTGGCGTGATGTGGTCCATGGGGTTGCGAAGAGTCAGACTCGATTGTGTGACTGAACAACAACAGCATGTGCTTTTACTGCTGTCTTACCACCATCCTCCTCCTCAGGGAGGCAAGCCCACAACTCCAGCTTCTCCCCTCTCCCTCCAGTGGTAGAGGTGAGTAGCACTCCTCTTCCCCTCCCAGACACCTTTCTCTTCTGCTGAGGCACTTGCAAAACCAGCAACATCCTCCTTCTCTTCTCCCAGCCGCCTCCACTTGTCTGCCTTCTCTCACTGTTGAAGGGAGGAGAAAGCTGCCCTGCCTCTTCCTGTTCCAAACATTACCACTGCCTTCTTGCCCATTCAGCTTCATTTGTGCTGGGCAGCAGCACCAGCAATCCAGCCCTTCTTTTCCTGACATCCAGCTGTGCTTGCTTGTTTGCCTTCCCTTTGCCATTTTGTCATTCCCTTTGCCTTCCCCAGTTGCCATTACCTTCACCCACCACAGCTTCCTAAGAGCCGTTTCTCTACTTATGCGGCTGTGCAGACAACAGTTCCTGCATTTTGCTTGTGTTTTTTTTTTTAATCCTTCCTCCATTTTCCCTGTTTTAATATTTTTCTGCAAGCCTGCGGTGTCCCTCACATTTGCTGGAAAATCTTACTTCTGCATAAATGGCCCAGATCCACAGATTTAGGTATCCACAGATGAGGGCATAGTTGGCTATTAGAGATATAGATAATAGCTGAAAATGGAGGGGCAGATAAAAAGTGGGTGAGTCAGAAGGAGAGAATATAGCAGAGACGTTTGAGGATGTGCAGACTGGCAGATGGATGGAAAGAGGAAATAGTGTAGGGAAGATGAAACAAGGGAAATGAGTACCCTTTGCAAGTCCTTGCAGGTTCTCCACTGTGCAACCAGCACCACACAACTGGGCCATAGTTTTCCTGGGTAGAGAGTGCCAGGGGTAAGGTAGGGTGGAAAACTGAAGATGGAGAGAAGATAAAGGTAGGTTGGCTGATGGATGGGAAAGAGAGGAGGCAGGAAAGGGGGAGAAGCTAGGGGAGCTTTCAGATAAGAGAAAGAGGAAATAGTGGGGGAGAGGGAAATTCAACCCACCAGCTCTTGCAAGTTCCCACTTGCTATTAGCTAGTGCTTTAATCAGTTATCCTGATGTACCACCCAGGAGGCCTAACTTGGCTTAAGCAGATATATTTGTTTTCTTATCCGAGCTGTGGATAAAGTTCTCAGTTCTGTTCTCACATTTTTGTACTCTGCTACATCCATTTTCTAGCCTCTGGAGTATTTTTTAATCAATCAAGGTAGGATGTTAAGAATTTAACTAAAGCTCCACTGTGTAGTGATTCCATTCTTAGCATCAAAAGTATGTCTGAAGGCCTATATATAGAGGAAAAGTAAAAATATACAAAACAAATAATATATCTGGCTGGGAGCAGTTTTTTAGAAACGTTAAGCGTTACACACATACATGTATATACATTGACACACACACACACACACACACGTGTGTGTGTGTATGCCCCTTTTATTGTGTTTTCACTGTCAGGCACAACTAAGCATACCCACAATGTGCCAGAAGAGGAAATGTGATTCATAAATGCTTTAAATAATTAAAAAAAGGATTGCTGGGGTAGCCAAGTAAGAGAGATAATTGCAGTAATAACAAAACAGAGCAGCAGTCAAGAGCAGAGGTAAAAGGCGATCCTTGATTAATGTTGACAGTGAACCTACATTGTCACTGTTTTCCTCATTAACAATGCAGCATTACATCCGTACACTGTAGCATTCTCATCGGTATGAAGAAGAACATAACGACAGAACTGGAATTACAGCCTGTGTCATTCACAATAATAAATATCTCATTGATATCCTGCCAATGGCGCAAGCTGCTGTATGTTTTAATTTTCTCTAAGAAACATACCACTTAGGAAATGTATTCCAAATTTTGGAGGTTGCCTTCATTAGGTACCTTCAAGCCTCTACCCATCCCTTGCGTCACACTTCATCTTAAAACTGAAGAAGCATCCTAAACAGAATTACACCTGAGTTCAGAGACATTAATAGGCTTAGATGGGTTAACCCTGCTTAGGATGGCATTGGTTGTGACATATTACATCACAGGTGAGGCAGTGTAAGGAATTTGAAGCAGGGAAGAACAAACTGTCTTTTTTGCAGATTCATCAACACAAAAGGATCAGAATAATACAGAAAAGAGGTATGTTTTCATTCCCACTTTATTCATGCCATGATCATCACACAGGAACATAGCTATACAGGGCATAGACAGCTTTATTGGTCCTTTAGAGCCTAAAGTTAATTAAGGTGTAATAGAATGCCATTTTTCCCCATTAACTTCCCTATGCCAGCTGACCAACAATGGGATGTAAAAAATTGGGGGGGGGGCCCCTAAGCTACATGATGTGCTATGGCAATAAAATATTATGTGATAAAAAAATCACAACTGAATATTCATGGGTCTATTTGTCAAGCTGTTCACATGTCACAATTAGAATTCAGCAACTAAAGCAAACAGTGTGACAGATTTGTCAGCATTTAGAAGGATTATGTTAATCATCTGCACCAGGGAGTTCTCAAACTTGGCCACAGCAAGCTGCTGTAAGTGGAGACAACTGTTCAAGCCCTTGAGATGTATGTCTTTGTCATAAAGAAAAGTAGATCTAAACGAGGTAGGGAGGGAAATCATCTGGGTCTATGTTATGCTTCAAAATTTCACGAAGAAAGCAAATACAGAATGAAGAAGAATTGCCTCATAATTGTTTCTCCCCAACCCTCAATCCTCAGTGTCAATCCACACAACCAGAGAGGCACATTACATCCTGTTTTGCACAGGCTATGATGAGTGAGAACTTTGACCTGGATAGCTTGGGCTACCCCCGTCTCATCAGGTCTTGGGAGCTATGCACAATCAGCCCTGGTTAGTTCTTGGATGTGAGATCACCAATGCAGGGTTGCTATACAGTAGCAGGCAATGGTAAGCTACTTCTCTTCATCTCTTGCTTTGAAAACCCTACAGGGTTACCATGAGTCTGCTGTGACTTGATGGCACTTCCCACCACTATGATGACTGAAAAAGTGGGGTGATGTGGGCAACAAGCATGGCTTTTTTGGGGGGAGGAACATGCATTGGAGTAGGGTATCATAAAAACTTGTATTTGTCTTTACTTCAGTCCCAGGAAGAAACCAAAAAAGTGTGTTTTAAGGGAGGAAAAAACTGTGGCCACACATTTGGATTTAAAGATAAATTTAAACACAAAAAATAGACATCAGTACTGATGCTTGTCGTTCAGGGTCTTGGGATTTCTGCCTTTTTTCTTAACTGCACATCTGCAGACTGAATATTCTTTTGTTATGAGGATGATTCAGAATGAGGTTCTCTCCTGAGCTGTAAATTAGGAGGTAAGAAGAGTTTGAGGTTACCGGAAGGGAAGACATTCATTCAACTATTTGGAAATGTTGCATTTAGAAGACAGCTTTTTATTTTCTCTCCTTGAAACAGTGAGGCATCTTCAAATATTGCTACCTTGTTGTTTCACCTGAATCTTATCCTACGATTACCTAATTTTCTTAGGTTCTGTTGTGTCTGCTGACCGCCACCAGGGGCCAGCAAACACTCCAGAGCTTGACTCTGGAGGAACAATGGGGACTAGGCTCCTGGTCTCTCCACTGGGGGACCAATGGGACCGTGGCGGGAGATTTGAACCCACCAACGGGACCTAGGGGTGTGTCCTCAGCTGTGTATATAGTTGGCCAGCCGGCCGTTTGTCTTTGTCTTGTTGTATACCAGTAAACCATGCTGATCACTACATCAGTCTCAGTGGTTTCTTCATGCGTCTAACCCACTACACTTCAGGTTCCTTTTATAAAGGGAGTGTTCACTTCACTGCATTTTTAGAATTCTTTGAATAATCAGAATTAATGTAAGTACCAAGTAGCCTTTTCTAACCTACACCTTTGGTAGCTGATCGTCTTTTGTTATGCTGGTGACTAGAGAGGAGGCTGGCATGATGGCTTTACTCAGAATGACCCTTTACTCAGAATAACAGCTGCAGGCTACAGGATGGGAAGGGATTCTTTTCACACTTTTGAAATGCTGAGTTTGTAATCAGCTTGAGGTTTTATCATGCATTTTCCCCACAAAGGATTTAATCATTATTGGACAAGGCTGAAGTTGATTCCCAGGTCCCAATGCCTTATTTGTTCCCTATTCGTGAATTATTCATGAATCCAACAAAAAATATTGAGGGTAGTATATATAGTATATATATACTTCTGCTTCATTGACTATGCTAAAGCTTTTGACTGTGTGGATCACAACAAACTATGGCAGGTCCTTAAAGAGATGGGAGTACCAGACCACCTCACATGTCTCTTGAGAAACCTGTATAAGGGCCAAGAAGCGACAGTTAGAACCGGATATGGAACAACTGATTGGTTTAGCATAGGAAAAGGAGTACGACAAGGATGTATATTGTCGCCTTGCTTATTTATTATATATGCAGAGTACATCATGTGAAATGCTGGCTTAGATGAATCACAAGCGGGAATTAAGATTGCTGGGGAAAAGATCAACAACCTCAGATATGCAGACGATACCACTCTGATGGCAGAAAGTGAAGAGGACCTAAAGAGCCTCTTGCTCAGAGTAAAAGAGGAGAGCGCAAAAGTGGGCTTGAAGCTCAACATCAAAAAAACTAAGATCATGGCAGCCGGCCCCATCACTCCTTGGCAAATAGAAGGGGAAGTTGTGGAAGTAGTGACAGACTTCACGTTCCTTGGATCCCAGATCACTGCAGACTTTGACAGCAGCCATGAAATTAAAAGATGCCTGCTCCTTGGGAGGAAAGCGATGGCGAACCTAAACAGCATGATAAAAAGTAGAGACATCACCCTGCCAACAAAAGTCCGCATGGTCAAAGCAATGGTATTCCCAGTAGTCATGTATGGCTGCGAGAGTTGGACTATAAGGAAGGCCGAGCGCCGAAGAATAGATTCTTTTGAACTATGGAGCTGGAGAAGACTCTTGAGAGTCCCTTGGACTGCAAGAAGATCAAATCAGTCAATCCTAAAAGAAATCAACTCTGACTGTTCCCTGGAAGGCCAGATAATGAAACTGAAGCTCAAATACTTTGGCCACCCAATGAGAAGGGAGCACTCACTGGAGAAGACCCTGATGCTGGGAAAGATTGAAGGTCAAAGAAGACGGGGACGGCAAAGGATGAGATGGTTAGACAGTGTCATAGATGCAACGAACATGAAATTGAGCAAACATCAGAGGATAGTGGATGACCGGAAGGCCTGGTGGGAGCTGGTCCATGGGGTCGCGAAGAGTCAGACTCGACTGTGCGACTGAACAACAACAAAGTATATATAGTATATATCGTCTTGAAGGGCAGAGTCCCCTAAATATGGGGGTCTATGATGTGTGGTGGTCCAAACTTTATTTTGGGTTCAGAGCTTTTAAACTATCCTCAGTGTTTTGGGTTGGATTCACAAATAAGGAATGACTAAGGAACTGGGAACCACCTTCAGCCCCCTCATTAACAGCACAAATACTAAAGCAGGGGTGTCAAATTCATTTGTTATGAGGGCCGGATCAGACATAAATGAGACCTTGTTGGGCCGGGCCATGTCTGTCATAAAATGTAATGCCAGGTAGTAGAGATATAAACTTTATAAAGGACACAAACACAAAGGGGTTTTTTTAAACTTAAAATAAAAACATGCTTAAAACTCTTGCAATATTTTGTTTATTTAACAGTGTCTGATAACTGACACCTCTTGCTCTGAATTACTGCATCAAAATGTCTGTGCTGTTGCAATCTTGAGTATGTTGTTCAGGTTGAGATCTGTAAGCTGCAAACCTACAATGACGCAGCAGAACTGGAAGAAGAAGCAGAAGAAAGCCAGTTTCACTGCAGACCTGATAGAAGCCCTCCGGGGGCCTGATTTGGCCCCTGGGCTGCATGTTTGACACCCCTGTACTAAAGTGATTTACATAGGAGGCATTACAATAATCTGGGAAAGTGCTAAATAATAAAGGTGACAGGTATAACACAAGCATAAAGTCAACAGAAGAAGAAGAAGAAGAAGAAGAAGAAGAAGAAGAAGAAGAAGAAGAAGAAGAAAATGAAGATGAAGATGAAGATGAAGAAGAGGAGGAGGAGGAGATTGGATTAATATCCTGCCCTTCACTCGGAGTCTCAGAGTGGCTTACAAACTCCGTTCCCTTCCCCTCCCCACAACAGACACCCTGTAAGGTAGGTGGGGTTGAGAGAGCTCTGACAGAAACTGCTCTTTTCAAGAACACCTCTGACAGAACTATGGCTTAGTGACCCCTAGTGGGGCTAAGACATTTCAGAGAGGTGAAAATCAGCCACTAATGGTTGTACAGCATATGCAAGTATACAAGCCACCCAAAAAAACCTGTAGAAATGTATTAGACAACAAATAATGTCCTTAAAATGAGTTATTATTTTCTAAACGACTTATTATTTTCTATTATAATCCTTTTACACAGAAGTTATCAACAACCCCCTTTGTCTCTAAAAATGGTCACAAAAGAAGTGGCTATAGATCACCTAGGTTGCTGTCTGTTTCCTCTGACTTCTTCATGCTGCTGTCTCAATGGTGGAGCTGTGAATACATATTGATGCTAATATACAAATAGCTCATAGATACTTATTCAAAAAACAATCACGGAGACCAGATAGTTTTACCCCCAAAAGCTCTAGAAGTTTATTCTCGACACTCAGTCTAACTTACTTCAATTCAGCTTCTTTGCTGGGCTCTGATTACTAACTGAAAGCATCACATTAAATCCTTCCCCAGTTTCCATGATTGTTCACAGCTGTGCAAATACTTAAAGAAACAGTGTGATAAGACTTCTGCAGGCTGTTGTCTCAATGGTGAGACTATAATTACGTACGGATGTCCATAAACAATTTCATACAACAGAGAGGTGGCTTGATATTACTTGACTCTGTGTCCCAGCCCAGGTATTCCCTGGAGATTGCCCTTCCAAGTACTTGCCAGGGTCGGCCCTGCTTACCTTCCAAGATCTGACAAGATCGGGCTTGCCTGGGCTATCCAGGTAAGGGCAGGAGAACTGAGGTCTTGTTGGATGCCTTTCTGTAGTAACACCCTCCTTTCCTCTCTTCCTTTTGCCTAGAATGCTTCAACAGTGCATGGGATTCTACTGTACATTTCAGTGGCACTGTAGCTGGAGGAAATGATGCTGTGCTATCTTTACTGTTCTCACTCTCTTGACGTGTTTCCCTTGGCTACTTTCGTACACAACAGCCATGTGGACAGTGACTTCAGTAGCACAGTTTTTGAGGAATATCTCAAGCAGTCCAGTCACCTTTAATGGCATAACAATTCCAACATACGAAAATAAAATAATGAACAATTAAAATACATACAATGCAGTTTAAAAGCCTGTATCTGATTTTAATCACTTTAGCTAGAAACTTTAGCAACCAAAGCTGTAATTTCAGGGTTGGTGTCGTTTAAAAGATATTGGATAATTCTATCTTTATTAACATTAGAACTAAAGATCAATGGCAGTGGTAAAAGTTCCTTAAGAATGGCTGTATGAAATTGGCAGTCTAGAATGATACGTTAAATTGAGTCAAGAGATTTTAAGGAACAGTTACACAACCTTTCATGAAAGGTGATTTTTTGAATCTCCCCAATAGCATATTTGAGGAAAGGGCATTTAATCGAGCTCTACGGTGTGAAGGAATGTCAAGGCTGTGAAGATACGTAGCCATTTGGTTATGTTGTGTTACAAGATTTTAAAAAGCCATATCTCAAGCAGTGTATTCCGATCGAAACACATTTGCAGAACAACATAAAGCACATTTGCAGAACACAACATGAAGCACATTCAGAGACAGTATGCTTTTTCTACTACAGTAAAAATAAATAAATTCCCATTGACTTCAGCACACCAAGTATTTGTGTTTGTGTGTAGATATGTTTCAGTCTGTTTTTTGAGGAATTCTTGCACATGTTACAACCACCCTATGGGGGTCATTTGTACATTGGTCTACATGGCAACAGTCACCATATGATGAATAATTCATGTGCAGCAAGTCACAGCACAGATCAGGTGGCCCATACCACTACAATGCCATGGAGAATAGGATTATCTGATCTGCATAGAGACACACTGTGCATTAATGGTTCCTTAGCTAATGGCAAATGCCAGGTAGAAGAATGTACATCTGTGTCAGGCCCTGGTATCCCAGGTCTGTCTTCTGGGGGTCAGGCTCCTTCAGGGCTTAATGTCTAGCCAGTCCAAGCTGGGTAGACAGGCCTCAGATGTGGTGCAGGTTAAACAGCACCTTTCTCCTGCCCATGAGCTTTCTGCCAAGATCTTTCTGACTTTCCATATGCCCCTGTGAAAGTCTCTTGCTCTTCATCCTTGGCCCATCTGAGCCCGTGACTTTAAAACAGCCTCTAGGTCCTGCATTGTCCCAGAATCCACCAATCCCTGGGTTCCCTTAAAGCAGGGAGAGAGAGTGGGTGAGGACTCCCTTGTCCTATGATGTTCATTCCTGTGGGCCCCACCCCTCCCCTATACTCTTGGTGTGGGGTGTGGTGAACAGATTGACTGGTTTTCCCTCCCTTCCTAGCCTGTGTTCCTCTTTTAGCAAGCTAGCTGAGACTTTCAGCCAAGCCGTGTCGAGGCACAAGGACTTCACCTCGACCTGTCCCTCCCTCCGGTTCCCCCTCTTCTAAGTCCCTGGAGCTCCGTTGCAACAGCTCTGCATCCTGGGCCTCCACTTTCCTTCTAGGTGCATGTTGTGGCTCTGCTTTTCTTCTAGCTTGTCCTCCCACCTGGGGCCAACTCCCTCCCCATCCCTGTCCTCCTCCACTCACATGGATTCTGCCAGCATCAGCTGGAAGTCAGGACCACCACCACCCCGAGGTGAGTTGCAACGTTATGTGTTGCTGCTGCTGCCATGTCCGGGAGGGTTCGGGGTGCTGTGGAGTCCGGGGGTGTCCACATCCACCCCCAGACACTCAGTTAAGCTGTGGCAGCAATACCGTGTGTACCAATTTCCCAGGGGAAGAGATTTTCCTGGAAAGAAGAAATGTTGGTCCCCCCCCCCCAATAGATCTAGTTATACTTTTAACTGCTGGTTAACCCATTAACACATAAGCATTATTTAGAAGAGATTAATTAACAAAATATAATAAAATCCCTTTTGCAATGGCCAGGTTAATTTCTTCACATCAAAATGTTAAATCTATTTGTGGTCTTACCATGTATTTTTCTTTTTTCTTTCACATTTTTCCTTTTCCTTTTGTTTAAAAAAAGTGATTTTAATTTAAATTTTTTTTGTTTCTTTCTGATCCTGGTTAGAGTCTGAAAAGAAGCCAGAGCAGAGGAAAAATGATCTTATCCAGTGGGGCAAATTTAGATGGTGGAGTATAAAATGATACGCTTATCAAGTATGACTATAGTCCTTGCAGGATTCATATCAATTGATTAACTCTATACTGCAAATAAAGTTGGATAATGAAAATATATATATATGGCTAACCAGCACCTCCCTGGGAATTCCAGCTTCTTCATGAAAAAATAAAAACATATAAGTACCATTTAGGGGACAACTGTACTAGGGGGAATCTTGAAGGGTAATTATTAACTCCCTACATATAATGTTGCTCCTCCAGGATGGCATCCCAGATCCACAGCTTCTCTGGTTTTGAGTATTCTTCCATCTTAACTAGTTGTGCTTTTGAAGAAACAATCTCATAGACAAACCCATCCACCCAAATTTTATTTTATAGAAGTAGGTTCCTCAAACCAGGAACAATGGTATGCTATCTGTTAACATTACATGTGTTTTAAAAGTGCTGTGACTAAGACTCCAAAGCATTAGCTGTTCACAAGATGATCCACTCAAACGTATTACCAGGTACTAGAGAAATGTGCTTTCTTTCACCTAAACAGGGGCTGCATCCCCACTACAGCAATTGTTTTTCAAGTGGATTCTTCACAGGAAAGCCAGTTACAAAGGATTTCTACAGGACAGCTAAAGCACAATATATAGTGATGTGTGAATGCATTTTTTTAATTTAACATTTTATAAGCATGACAAAAAATATCCTTTCTGAGGGAACATTCCCCCTTTCTTCAACATGGTGCTCCCCGACAGTGGTGGGGCTGCATTTCTCAGATGAGACACACTTAACAATTCCCCAAGAGCCTTATCCATGTGTCTCATTGACTGCCTCTTCTTCTCCAGGTCAGCCACCTTGGCATCAAGGGTGTGAATCCATTCCCTGGGAAGCAGGAGCTCCTTGCACACCATGACTTCTGTCCAGCTGGAAGATAGTCATACAAGATGCACTCAGTGCAATACACTGAATAGCCCCCAACCCCCTGCTGGCATTGTACCATCATAATTTTTAATCCTCTCTTTTTAATAAATTTCCTATTTATGTAGATTTGTTTGTAGAATGTGTACTTATCCCTTTAGGGATGTGCAGAGACTAGTGTCCTGGCTTCCTCATCCTGCTTTTGAACTCACACATCGGCTAAACTCGCCTGTTTATTCCCTTCTTCCAGGCACTTTGTCACTGGAGCTCGGTCTCTTCATCACTGGAGCAGGGCCTGCTACCTCACCAGGTAAGGCCCTAGAGGGGAAATATAGAAATATACCATATGAAGACAGGTGCTGCCCATGTTCTATGGGAGAAGTGGAATCGATGCTCCACATGTTCTTCCGCTGTCCTTTTCATCAAGCTTACAGGGACAAGCTTATCACCCCCCTCTTAGATAGACCATCACTTGATGCAGACGGTACCAATCTTGAGAGATTTTTGATAGAGGAAAATCAGCAAACCTCTAAACAAATGGCTAAATTCTGCACACATCTGGTAAAATTCCACAACAAAGCAGATCAAGCATCCTTCCACATAACTCATAATTAGTTCAGTCGTAGATATTTTATAATTTTTGATACAATGGATTTTATTTATTTATTTATTTATTTGATTTTTATCCCGCCCTTCCGCCGAATTGTAATGCTTTTAAGGTTATATGTCTAAATATCTTTTAAGCTGAAAGCAAATTTGTTTGTAACTAATGAATATGTATTTCTTTGTTCCTTGGTTTTGGACTGTAAATAAACATTGATTGATTGATTGACCTCACCAGGGCCAAGGTAAATAAGGCAGTTCTCACAGCAGTTTTGGATGGAGGTGGGGTTTGTATATCACACAATTCCATCAGATTCAACTATGCCACACTTTTATAGGGATGACAGTGAACATTTCTTTCCCAGCGGATGCAATGCCTATTTTGTTGATCTTCATCAGGGCCTGCAAGATGTTATAGTCAGCAGGTGGAACAACGGATATTAAGCTCGGCTAACCCCCTTGTGTGGCAGAGACTGGGTGGGCTGATGAGGATAGGTAGGGATGATTGGCAAGCACCCTGAGACATTCAAAATGGTGAAGGGCATGTCTGGAAAAATGCATCACTGGTTGCGTAGTGGGGTGTGGCGGGGAAGGAGCACTCCTTGGTGCTAAGCAACATTTTTCCAAACCTGGTAGTGGCTGGGCACCTATCAGCACATTGTGTGTAGGCAATGATAAACAAAGTTGGCAGAAGATGCTGGCTGTGTTTGAAGTCAGGTCAAGAATCTGCCAAGAAACACTGCCATGGGTAGACTGCCTAGTACAGCCCACCCATTTAAATATCTTAGTATATTTAATTATGGTGTGGATCAGTTTAAATAATTAAACTAGTTAAGCTTAAACTGCTGTCTTGTGTCTTCACTGAAGGGTGCCTGGGGCAATACAGTGCAAGGAAACAAAATAAAGAATCACAAGTTCAATTCACACAACAAGGACGTAAAACTGAAATAGAGATTTGGGGGTTAAAACTGCAGGGATGAGAAATTCACATTCAGCCTCCATACTGTTAGTTAATTGCTACGAAGTCAGTTTTGAGTCTCCTGCAAATGTCCATTCAGACTGCCTGCAGGGTGTGAAACTCTTTTTCTGAGTCTAATCAATCACTCTACACTTGAGAGTACATGGTTTAAATTACCCTTCCTTTGCATGAGGATCACAAACTGCCAGTTCGGTATCATCTTATTTCATTTGTTTCATTTTATTTCATTTGTTGTCACAGCCATGACATTGCATAGACAAGTGCAATATGCAATGGCTTGTTTTCAGTATGAGTCATAAAGTGAGGACCAGTGTGTTGTAATTATGGATGCCTGACCGCAGGCCAGTTGGACCTCCAATAATTGTCATGATCAGGGAACTGGTTTTTTGCTGAGCAGTTCAGCAGTTCAAAAGTAGTTTGAGACTGTTCGTTCAGTATCTCAACAGTATTTCACATCTGTTCTCACAAAACCTGATGGGAGTCCTTGCTTCCCTCTTTCCCTACATACCTGTCATTACTGTTCACCACTCAGCAGCCAACACTATCACTAAAACACAAACTTTTTTTTAGTCAGTCAGTGATTATAAACAAGCACTGTGTTTTTCAAATTTTGCACTGCATTATGGAAGTAATAGTAATTGCCATAGTAATCCATGACCCTGGTAAAAAAATCAATTTCACCTTCACTGCATGAAAAACAGTGGTAAGGGCAGTGGAGAGCCATTAAGTAAAACCACTGCACAAAGAGCATAGCTGTTTGAGTCAAAAACATTGCCTACAGCTATCATCCTTTTTCTCATAGGTTACCACAAGAATGTTTCTCAGATGTATATCATGTATTTCTAATCAAGCAATTTGTCTTTACACTCATATTCAAACAACAATTGGAGTGGTAGTTATATATGGGAACTGCCTTTCCCCATATATACCCCAGAGAGCACTATGGTTGCGGTCACAACATCATCTAACTATTTCAGGCCCTAGGGATGCCAGGCTCGCCACTACCAAGGCCAGGGCCTTCTCGGTGGCAGCTCCTACCTGGTGGAATGAGCAAAATGCATATAGTAACCGTGCTATCCCAACCAGAGTTATACAATTTTAAGTCAATTGACTCGAATAGACTTATATTGGGTAAATCTGTTCAGTAGTTAAGACGCTGAACTGCAGGCTGGAAGGTCAGTAGTTCAGCAGTTTGAGACCCAAGTGCCGCATGACTGAGTGAGCTCCCATCTCTGGTTCCAGCTCCTGCTAGCCTAGCAGTTTGAAAGCAAGAAACTGCAAATAGATAAATAGGTACTGCTTTGGTGGGAAGGTAACAGTGTTCCATATGCCTCGGCGTCTAGTCATGGTGGCCACATGACCATGGAAATGTCTTTGGACAGCGTTGGCTCTTCAGCTTGGAAACAGAGATGAGCACCGCAACCCTAGAGTTGGATTCGACTGGCTTTTGAGCAAAGGAACCTTTACCTTTACCTTTTATACCAACATGGTATGGTATGGTATGGTATGGTATGGTACGGTACGGTACGGTACGGTACGGTATGGTACGGTATGGTATGGTACGGTATAGTGCATTGTTGGCATTTTTTTTTCTTTTTTGAATTTTATTGAACAATATAACAATATTACAAACTGACAATAGAATGGAGTGCAATCAATGAAGTACAGCAAAAGATAAATATAAATATAGATCTAAATGAATTAGCATTAGAACCTTCAACATAGCATGAAAAGGAATAATCACAATTCATTCAATGTGAGCAGAGAAGATAGATTTTATTCTTGTCCAGTGCATAACAATGATCTGAGATGCCTGACCAACATTTGTGTAACAAAGGGTACCTCAAATCAGCCCAGTTGGCATTTATTTTCTCTTATGCAAAGTGAGACAAAAGGCTTCTTTTTGGTCCAAAATCCATGCAGATCAAGTTCAGAATGGGCAATGTAATTCCAGGTTTTGAAAGTTTGTTGAGTTTCATGTTTTGATTATTTTGATGCTACATATAGTAGGTTTAGTTAATTATTAATAATGTATGCTAACCCAGCTTATTCATGTTTATTTTATAACCAATTAGTAGATAGTGAGAATGTACTGGGGAACATTACCATTTCCTGGGGAACTTTCCATTTTGTTGTGGCCAGAAATAAAGTCACTAAAAAGAAGGACATGTAAAGGCCAGAATGTGCTTGAAATATGTAGGTTTTATTTTAATTTTGGTTTATTTGTATCCCACCAAACTGGTCCAACAGGTCCAACATTTGGAAATTTATGCATCAAAATCTGGATTGAATATGTACCATTCTCTAATGTAGTTACTGTAAGTATTGTAAAAATAATAATATTCTTAATATTTGGAAATCTTCAGAAATTACCATGATTGAAGCACGATGAATCATTCACTAACCATCACTGCCACACTTTGCAGCTGCCTTCCTTACTCCACTTTCTTTGATTGATTTCAATATTTGCCCCCCAAGCCGGAATAATGAGACAGACACAATGTTGGGTTTTAACTATTGGGCCACTTTATTAAATAACAACTTTAACTGCAAACCAACGGCAAGGGCAACACAGTTTTGCGGTATGGACAAGGCCAGAGGTCCGGGACCCCTCCCTTATCTCATTAAATAGGGCGAGCCACCCTGCCCCAAGCAGGAGCCATCAGCGATGGCTCCCGCCCGGCCGGCTAGCCATTAAAGGACAACCCCGCAGACCCAACCCCCGAACCGCGAGGCTCAAAGAGATGACTCAATCGGGGCGGTCCCGAAGGCAGTCTGTGCCGCAGGGCACAAAGACTGTACTCACAGACTCCTTCATCCCCAAATAATGGGTATCGGCTGGTGCTCACCGTACCGCCAACTGAATTCCGCCTGGAACCCTGCCACCGCTGAGGCCAAGCCTCTGCTTAGGCCTCCGCGCCCATCTGGAGGCCCAGGGCCCTTCGCAGCCCTTGCCGTAAATCTTCCAGAAATATGTCCATTCCCTTCTCGGACAAATGGACACCATCCTGCCTATAAAATTCTTCACACCCCACATGAAAAACCGGGTGTGGCAAAAAGGCCCCCAGGCCACCCTCCAATACACGCTGTATCTCTCTGTTGGCCTTCCGGCGAGCCTTGTCTATTGCCAACGGACTCAATGCTCCACGCCATACCCGACGGGGGATTATGGCGGACCACAAAATTTGAGTGTTCGGCCAACGCCTAAGGATACTCTTAAAGTCCTC
>NW_015161957.1:1124474-1188974 GCF_001447785.1 Gekko japonicus
GACCCGACCCTTGGGGACCTACAAACAAAAAATCGTCCAAATAGTGCGCCACCGAGCTAAAGCCCGTATGTGCACGTATAGCCCATTCTAAAAAGGAGCTAAAGCGCTCAAAGGCAGCACAGGAAATGGAACAACCCATAGGTAATGCCCTATCCATATAAAACTTATCCTCAAAACAAAACCCCAACAGCTCAAAATCCATCGTCCAAATAGTGCGCCACCGAGCTAAAGCCCGTATGTGCACGTATAGCCCATTCTAAAAAGGAGCTAAAGCACTCAAAGGCAGCACAGGAAATGGAACAACCCATAGGTAATGCCCTATCCATATAAAACTTATCCTCAAAACAAAACCCCAACAGCTCAAAATCCTCTGGGTGCACTGGAAGAAGGCGAAATGCTGACTTAATGTCGCATTTCGCCATCTCAGCTCCTCTCCCGCAGCGCCGAACAATGCGCACCGCCTGGTCAAAGGACGTGTACCGAACCGAGCACAATTCCTCAGGGATGGCATCGTTAACCGAACCACCTTTGGGATAAGAAAGATGGTGGATGAGCCTGAACTCCCCGGGTGTCTTCTTGGGCACGATACCCAAAGGAGAGACCCGAAGGTTGGGGACCGGAGGGGAAGGGAAAGGCCCCAATATCCTCCCTTCTTGAAGCTCCTTATCAATCTTTTTCCTAACTACATGCTCCATACCCTGCACCGACTGGAGGTTACTAGCCATGCAAGGGACCCTTTTACCTTGGTAAGGAATACGAAAACCTAGGGAAAAACCCTGAAACAAATATATGCTATCTGAGTGCCGCGGATAACTGCGCAACAGGCGCTCAAGCACTTTCAACTTTATGGGCGTTGGACCCCTTTCCATGGGACTGCCCCTGTCCGCTCCCATCAGGCCTTTTACGACCCCTACGGGATTTTCCCCGAAAGCAAGCGGAGAAGGGGTGTGGGCCCGAACACAAGGGACACTCGTGTCGATACTGGCATGCCTTCCTGTTACACACACCCTGAGCCCCAAATTCCCAGCAAATCTGGCGGGGTTGAACCGCCTGACCCGCCTGGGGGCGGGGAGAGGAAGACACAGACATGCGGTGAACCAAATGGCCACTATGTGATCTCTCCCCCGTGTTTGGTCTAGAAGAGGCCATAACCTGTAGCCACAGGTGAGGATGGATCTGATCCCATCTCAATGTAGGGTTCATGGCCGCCCGCATCCTAAACTCCTCATCGTACTGGAGCCAGGCGGGGCCAGTAAATCCTGTATATCCCTTGTAGATTATGTCAAAATATTGGAACAAAGATGCTGCTCTTATACGTTGCGCCCTAGAGAGTACACCAGCATATATGATAAAACCTGCTACCCAGTTGGCCCAAGTTCTATCAACCTTCATTCGCCTATACTTTTCTTTGTCCCGTTCCTCAAGTTCATCCTTCTCCTTTTTTTCCAACTCCCGGTACAGAAGCGTAAAGAAATCCACGAATTCGCCCTTGCAAATCTTATCTCTGGTGGCAGGTAGCAAATGATCACCCAACGGGAGTGCCAAATCCCCAAAGGGTAGGGCTGCGGCCGAGGTTGTCGCATAAGACCCACCACAAGGAGACGGCCCCCCCCACCAGGGAGTCTCCAGCATGCCACACTTGTGTAATGCCGCTCCATAGGCTGATGGAGAAGTGCCCATCGATGCAGCGCTTCCGCATGTATGACTACAAACAGAACTACATGCTGATGTGTTCTGGGGAACCGGTACCGGACTGCCCTCCGCTGGGTGGCCCCAGGGCCAACTGCACCCTGTGTGATGTACCCCCAACTTACCAGGCATGGACGACGGGCCAGCCATGGCACCAGTTGCGTGTTGCTGCTCCACATGCCCTGCAGAAGCAGCTCCTTGGTCCTGTTGCACCGAAGCACCCTCCTTGCCATCCACCTGCATGGTCGAGCGACCTTCCACAAGAGACAAGCGTGTGAGAACTTCAGCCTGAAAACGTTTATTGGCAGCAGCACGCGTTTCTTTTTGTCCCCGTGTGCCGCCTACTGGCTGAACCTGCGGAGTGGAAACACCTGTGGCCTTTTCTACTGCCAACAGGCGAGCCAAAATGGCTTGCTGAACCTCGTCATCCTCGTCATCAGAGGAAGATGGTGCCGGGGCCGGTCTTTTTGGGGATGCTTTTGGGGCTGGCTGCTTTCCTTTTGAACGGCCTGAGCCTTTTTTGGGAGCCATAACTGAAATTATCTGTGCCCCCCCAAGGAACAGCACTCCCAAACTCAGACAGCTATCCTTGTAAATATAGGTTATACTGCAAGTGAAAGTGGGTTGGCAAAGCAACACCAAAAATGGCCGCCACAAGTAGAACTGCAAATGGCTGATCCCAGAGCACAAAATGGCCGCCAATCCCGCCCAAAATGGCTGCCACACCCCGGGCAGATCAAAGAACCTGTATGCGAACTACCAATCCTTGCAGGTTAAACTGCAAGTGAAAATGGGCTGGCAAAGCAACACCAAAAAATGGCAGCCACCAGTAAAACTTCAAATGGCTGACCCCAGAGCCCAAAATGGCCACCAACCCCACCCAAGATGGCTGCCACACCCCGGGTGGATCAAAGAACCTGTAGGCGAACTACCACGGCACCCTACAGGCGACCAGCTGAACTAGAGCCGGGAGCGAACTCCGTCATGCGGCACCCTCGGGTCTCGAACTGCTGAACTACTGACCTTCCACAGTCTGCAGTACAGCGTCTTAACCACTTGCACCACCGCAGCTCCTTGAGCCCCAAGGAGATAAGGAGGAGAATGGGGTGCAGCCTACAGCTACTTCCAGCGACTTTAATCTGCCCTCACTCCGCCCCCAGCATGGGAACCCGGAGTACTGATGGCGGGCTGCTGCACCTGGGCCCCACCTAAATCACCGCAGACCCACGAAAAACCGCCTCCGCCAACACAGCTTAAGGAAGCCCACAGCCCCTGCAAAGAAATATGCCTCCTGCAGAAGGAAAGCCCTGTCGCACCGCCGCGACGCCACGGCCCCCACGAGCCCAAACTCCAAACCGCGCGTCCTGGAAGGTGCGTTATTCCGTGCGCTCCTCCTCTTCTCCCTTCCTGCGCCGATCTCTGCAGCCCGACTGGATCGATCGCCGCCGCGCCGCCGCTCCCGACGCCACTCGTCCCACCGAAGGTTCCCTGCCCTAAACAGGTGCCTCGAGAGGAGCTCTTCGCCTCGGCCAACAGGCCAAGCCGGCGGACTAGGTCCACGACAGAGCTCCTCAGCCTCCGAGAACCAGCGGGAACTGCTGACGAAGGGGGCGATGGGGCCAGCTCTTATCAGCTCGGCCCCTCCCCCTTCCAATCCCCGGATCAGGCGCTTTGGCGCCCAAATCGTCTGCCTCCTCCAGCAGGGAGGCAAAGGCGCCTCCCCCAGCCCAACGGCCGCAAGGGCCGCGGGCTGTGGGACTCGTATTTTCTTCCAACCCAGCTGACTCCTAATATTTATTTATTTATTTATTTAGGCTTATATCCCACCCTCCCCACGTTGTAGGCTTAGGACGGGTTCCAACATATAGGTCTGCAATTTATGCAGATTTACATTTAAAATCTGTAAAATCAACAAAAGCATCACATACTAAAACAACAATGCCCCAACAAAAAAACATTGTAGTCCCAATCCATTTTCAAGGATCTGTGGTCACTGGAGGGGAGGCCAATCAGGTGGATGCCCTCTGCCTCAACTAAAGGCCTGGTGGAAGAGCTCTGTGTTGCAGGCCCTGTGGAACTATAACAGGTCCTGCGGGGCCCTGATCTCATAAGGTAGCTCATTCCAAGTTGGACATCCCTAGGGTCAGGAACAGTTAGAAGATGTTGGTTCATAGAATGCGATGTTCTGCAGGGCTCATATGGGGAGAGGTGGTCTCAAAGATATGCAGGCCCTGGCTGTATAGGGCTTAAAAGGTAAGCACCAACACCTTGAAATGGATCCAGTATTCTACAGGCATTCTAAAAAACTAAATAAATAAAATATTAAAAAAGAAAGAAATGGATCTAGTGTTCTATAGGCAGCCAGTGCAGGTCATGCAGCACTGGGGGGATGTGTGCTCACACAGGCAATGACATCAACACCCACACCACCATGTTCTGCACTAGCTGCAACTTCCAGAGCAGAGTCATGGGCAGCCTCACATAGAGAGAGTTACAATAGTTTAGTCTGGAAGTGACCATTGCATGGGTTGCATGCCGCCAGGTTGCGGCGGGTGAGGTATGGAGCCAACTGCCAGATCTGCCTCAGATGAAAGAAGACAGACTTGGCAGTGGTGGTGACCTGTGCTGGTGAAGCTTACTTGGAATAAAATGGCTCAAGCATCAAAATAAGGCATGGGGAAAGGCATGATTTAATTTTCCACTTCTTGCTTTATGCTGTGGTTGTGTCTTAAAAAAGGCACTCCCACTTGCTATACACATGAGTGAGAGGTTGCCTGGCTCCCCACCCCCCACCACAGCTACTACCTGCTGTGGGGAGGAAGTGATTTATACCTGGGAAACTGTGACTTTCTCTTTATATAAACATAAAGAGAGCAAGACAATATCTAAGACACTTGATCTTTACTTCCTCTCACATCTCATAAGGCTTTGGGTCTTCATTTGGTTGAGGAAGTCAAACATTTACCTGTATCACCCTTAGCCTGTTCTGCAGAAGTTCTGCCTGCCACCCAGATTATGCAAGCAATTGCTCTTCTCCCCTACATGCATGCTGCCTATGATGGGAAGGGAAGCACTTTCTGCCTCTGTTCAATCTGCAGTCGCCTGTCTTCCTGAGAGTATAAGCAAAATTTTGCCCCATCCCCTGTGATGTTCTATCTCAATGTCAGGAGCCAGAGGATGTAGCCTCTATTGCTATTCCCTTCCAGTCTGCAGCATCAATATGCCAAAACAGGCCTGAAACATGTAAATGAAAAGGCAGCCAACAGTACCCTTTTCCTCATGTAATAATTGCCTTAGGGCAGTAAACTTACTGGCCAAAAGAGGGAATGTTGTGTATACCAATGCCTATGCAAATGATCTTCTTGTTGGAAAATGCCCCCGTTATATAACTTTTCTGCTGAGTCCCCCTTTCCCTTTGCCGTCTTCCACACTTCCCTTCCCTCACCTCATGCAGCTGAGGTGCTAGAATAATGATTATTTAAAATATTTTAAGATCTAACCAAGTGCTATGTAAATAAATTGTTAGGAAAATAGTGCTCTGTGACTCAGATTTGAGTTTAAACTGAACTATTGGGTATGGCATGGACTCTTTGGCCACCTAACCTATTCTTTAGTAACTAAATGTGTTATGATGCCATGGATATTAATTGTAATAAAATATTAATTTCTTTTTGAAATTATTCAAGCATTTAAATATTTTATTTTGGATGGGAAGAAAGTTTTATTCCCCTGACTCTAAAAATGTCACTTTGAACACGAACAATATACAATACTGAGGCTTGCAAAGATGTAAAAAGTCGGCTTTACATTCCAGACAAGTACTGCAAAAGCTGTGTTTTTAATGGTGTGATTATAGACACAGCACATCACTTACATTTATTTAGTTTCTCTGTAGAACGTAGCAAGTAGTTGCACTGGTTGAACAAGGTCTCCAGGTTCCTGCTACGATGTTCCTTTACAGCCAACTCTAAAGTAGGAATTGGCATGAAATGCAAATTGAGGTAGTCACATATGACAAGCATATATATTATTTACATTGCATCCACACATGATGTACCCCCAAGAAAACTGTACCTAGGTCACGGGATGGAGACGGCGTTGGTCGCTCTTACTGATGACCTCCGTAGGCACCTGGATCGGGGCGGTTCGGCGGTGCTGTTGTTGCTAAATCTGTCGGCTGCGTTTGAAGTGCTCGACCACCAGCTGCTTGCCCATCGCCTCGCCGACGTGGGAATACAGGGACTTGCCTTACAGTGGCTTGTCTCTTTTCTCCGTGGTCGGGAACAAAGGGTGGTGCTTGGGGAACAGCAGTCCAGGAGACGCCTTCTAGAATGTGGCGTACCCCAGGGTGCAGTGCTGTCCCCGATGCTATTTAATATCTTAATGTGCCCCCTTGCCCAGGTAGCGTGGAGGTATGGGCTGGGCTGTCATCAGTATGCTGATGACACTCAGCTCTATCTGATGTTGGGCGGCCAGTTGGATTCCAGACCGGAAGACCTGGACCGGGCATTACAGGCCGTGGCTGGTTGGCTTCAGCTGAGTAGGTTGAAGCTAAATCCGGCGAAGATGGAGGTCCTGTGACTGAGCCATGGCGGTTCAGGTTTGGGGGTCCCGCTCCCAGCCTTCGATGGGGCACCACTCATGCCAGCGCCGGAGGTAAGGAGTCTGGGGGTGCTCCTGGATGCCTCCCTGACAATGGAGGCCCAGGTAGCGGCCACTGCCAAATCGGCCTTTTATTATCTTTGGCTGGTTCGGCAGCTGGTTCCCTATCTTGACCGCTGCGAACTGGCGACGGTGATTCATGCGACGGTCACCTCGAGACATGACTACTGTAACGCTCTCTACATGGGGCTGCCCTTGTCTCAAATCCAGAAGCTGCAGCTAGTGCAGAACGCCATGGCCAGGCTGCTGATGGACCTCCCACGGCGGGAGCACATCCAGCCAGTGCTTAGGTCACTGCACTGGCTGCCTATAGCATACCGGATTCAATTCAAGGTGCTGGTGCTTACCTTTAAAGCCCTACATGGCCAGGGACCGACCTACCTGAGGGACCGCCTTTCCCCATATGGACCCCAGAGAGCACTACTGTCTGGGGCCCAACACCGATTGACTATTCCGGGCTCCAAGGATGCAAGGTTCACCAGTACCAGGACCAGAGCTTTTTCTGTGGCGGCTCCTTACTGGTGGAACGAGCTCCCGGAGGAGATCAGGGCCCTGCGGGACCTTTTACAGTTCCGCAGGGCCTGTAAGATGGAGCTCTTCCACCAGGCTTTTCAATAGGAGCTGCCACTAGTGTTACCATCAATGATCCTAGTGAATGCTTGGATCCTAGGTCTAGCCCAGACATATTGCCGGGTCTATCGGTGCGAGGGATGACGATTAGAAGAAAAATGCAGAATGAGAGCCGGAATGCATGCCATCTAATTTTTAGTACTGTATGCACTTTACTGTTATTTGTTAATTATGTTTGAATTGAGTATGTTTTATGTGATTTTATAGTGTTTTAAGACTCTTATGGTATGCCATTTAGGTACTTGGTACCGCCTTCTTACCCGGACTGAGCCTGCTCGCAGGATGGACGGGGTATAAATATAATAAATAAATAAATTTTATTTCTGGTACTTGTCATCAAAGGGAAAGAAGAGAGAGAGAGATGTAGAAAAAGATCAATAGATAATATGAAACTGACATGAAGCAATGCTTTCAATCAATCATCAAAAGAGATATTTTATTTTTGGCATGTGCTTGCCTTCAATTATTCGTAAAACTGAGGCCTTTCCTCCCAATCTCTGATATTTGGCAGATATGATTTCTTGAACAAGTAGTTCAGTATCTGAGAATGTCATTCAGAATTGGAAAACAAAGTTGTTAGAACCAGATATATGTTTTCTTTTAGTTGCCTATAAAAGGTTTAGAGGAAACATAAATGTCTTTACTACCTTGAACTGGGACTTTTTTTCCTAGCTGCCCAAAATTTGGCAGACATGATCCCTTGGGTGAGGAGTACAATCTGTCACCCAAAAAGGAAATAAAGAATTCATCACCAATGGAAACTAAAATAAATAAATGAAACAAATAAATGCAATGAATAAATGAAAGCAAGTGATTTTTTTTAAAAAAAAACAAAGAAAAACCAAAACGTCACACAGCCTTAGTTTTTAAATCATGTAGGTCTATGATCTAATTTGTTATTCAGTTAGAAACCATTCACTTACTTTTCGTTTTATATGTATGCATCTACCATACTATGGTATCCCATAACATATGGCCCACAAATAAATGTAGGAGAGGGAATAACTTCATTCCAGAAAACTGAAAGGTAGCCAATGTAACCCCCATCTTTTCAGTTGAAGAAAAAGCACTAGCAAAACATGTCATGCTGGGGATTAGAGGACATGCAGGGACAAAAGCCATGTGGGACAGGAGCCACAATAAGAAGGGGAAATGGGCAAGGTTGTATTAAAAAGTTGGCTGGATCCAAACCACCCACCCACTCACCTCCAAATTCTCCTTATCCCTCATTCTCCAAGCTCTCAGCAATATGAACAGGCTAATTTCCCTTCCCCTGATTTTCTTTTTAACTGGCCCTCAGCAGCTCTTAACATTCCATGGCTCCTAGAACATACTCAATCCTTATCAGGCTGATTTGGGAGTGTGTTTCATCCTCCTTTGGGTTAAGCTGAAAAGTCTTTTTTTTTTTTTTTTTGACCTCCCTGTAGCATTTCTGTGTAGAACCTCTTAACTTTTCATCAGTATGGCACAAAGCTGCAAACACAGAGCAGTCCAGAGAAAGGATTCCTGACAACTGATCCTTCTCTGATTAAGTTCATAACTAGCATTCAGCTCTCTTTCTGAGCTGGTGACATCTGTCTTGTGTTTCCTTTCAGCTGTGATTTGGAGATGATGAAAGAGTTCAAAGTGATGTTCAAAATCTGTAGAAGGGATTTCATGTTCAGTTCCAATTTCCAAGGTCCAATCAGCTGATATTTGTGCTAGTTCTATTTGCACTGCAAATAATGCCAAGCAAAAGGAGAAATTAAAAAAAACAAACCTTAGCTCACAAAAGAGGCAGAATAGTGGTTACCAGTGAGAAACACACAGGGAAATTCCCTCTCTGGCCTTCGTCTTCTAGCTTCCAACACCTGCCTGCAGCTGTCTTTCTCTTCTCTTTCCTCCCACTGCGACCTCTTACTCCTGCTTCTCCCCCCATCCCCAAAACTAGTTCTCAAGGTATTTCTGCGCCCTAGGCTAGGCCGCCTTATGGCGCATATGCCAACCTCCCGGTGGGGCCTGGAGACCTCTGGAGCCAGCCACCCTTTTGCTTCCGCCGCCAGTGACCAAGCAAGTCCACTGCACAACCAGCAGAGCCAATTGGAGAGGCTTGCATGGGCAGCAGCGGCAGTGGGGCTGGGAGACCCAGCCAAGGATCAGGACATGGGGGGGCAAGGAGGTGAGCGACTACAGAGAGCGATGGAGATCATGGCCAGCCCTGGCCTGCTGGCCCGCACCAGCATCCACAGAAAGACACGCGGTGGCTGCTAGGTGGGGGCATCAGATACTTCCTCCACCCGCCTCTGCTCCTCCCGGCCACGGCTCAGTTTGGGGGGGAGATGCAGCACAATAGGCAGCATGGAAATGGAGCTGGAGGTGGCGGGAGCTTGAGCTGGGCCAGGCGGCGGCAGCAACAGCTGAGAAGGAAACAATAGTTCGGGGAAATTTTCCATCGCCCCCTGAGAGTAGAAAAGGAACGCCATCCTCTTAACCCCGCCCGCCGCCCGCCCCAAGCCCCCATCACTGCCTCCAAGCCCTGTGGTAAGGAGCCCGCCTGCGTGAGTGAGCTGCTGCAGTGGCAGGGCAGGCGGGCAGCAGCGGCAGGGGATGTGGCAGCAGCAGGGGGGAGGCACAGTTTGGCGCCCCAATCCAGGGCCCGGCGCCTATTTATTTATTTATTTTTGCATTTATACCCCGCCCTCCCAAGTGGGCCTAGTGGGTGAGCCAACCCTGCGTAGTTCCTAACTCCTCTTGCCTTCTCGCTACCCCTTCTGTTCTCAGGCTAGCCTCCCGGCCACCTCACCACTTGCCAGTCAATCCACCCAAAGAGCCATCACAGGCCTGCCTGCTACAGTGGATCCCACTCTGCTAACTGCCTCAAGCAGGAGGATGGTAACAGTGGCTCATCTCCTGCCCACCCTGCTAACATGATGGGGAATGGCAATGGTTCCTACTACCATCCACCCAGCTCATACAGTGGGGCAGCAGCAGACCTCCTCTTGCTCTGCCCCCAGACCATCTTCCCATTGTTCTGCCCTTCCATCGTCCTGCTGCTGCTGTGCCTGCCTGCCCCTTTCCTTACCCATCTGTTATGTCCCTTCCTTTGCCATCAGGCAGCTGCTGCAGCAGAGGTGCTTCATCTGTACCTGTGGAGATCACTCCTCTGTTTATGGGGAATTAACCCCCTCTCCTTTCACCCCAGTTTTCCATTTTTTTTTCTGCAACTGGGGAGCTCCCAATTTGAAGAAAATATGTGTGGCCCCAATTTTTGGATTTAAGTATCCATGTAGATTATTAGATATATTGATATTTTAGACATTAGCTGATCAACAAGTCCTAGAGACATTGTTAAGTCCTAGAGAGAGTTCCCACCTTGAAGAGAGGAGGAAAGAAAGACAATAAAAATTGGATTTAGGACATTAGAGTTCAGTTCCTTTTTCTGCCAACATACATCTTGTGTGGTCTGGGTCAAAACATTTAATAACTTCACTGGCTATAAAATAAAGAGCAATGTTTCCTTTCGCCAAAACTCCATCTCACTCATGATTCTTATAACACTGTAGTTGTAAGCTACAGAATTTGCTTTACAGAGTCTGTTGCCAGCAAAATTCTCAAACAGGGTTCTTTGATTACTAAACAAGTATGTGTAACCCTGTGGGCTTGGCCATCTATTGGTGTCTGCGAAGGAAAGGTATTTTGTTCTTGAGAGTCCTGAGGGGAAAGAGGTCTGAGGGAAAAGAGGGAGTTATGAGGAGGGAAGAGAGAGAGAAGCCATCAGGGTCCTAGTATAGAAAATAGAGTAACCTGAGAAGGAACCTTGAAAGAGCTGTAGCCTCTGGAGATCTGCAGCAGCCCCAAGACCCCCCAAAGCAGTAGCAGCACAACAGAGAGCCAGTCAAGCTGCAGCAGATAGAGCACTTTGGGGAAAGTCTTATTTTCATCGCTTACATGTTTTGCTCCCTCTAGTGGTCACTTCAATATTTCTTCACTGTGTCTGGCTTATTTATGAGTGCTTACAAATAAGCCGGAGACACAGTGATGAAATACCAAAGCTCCCTGACACAATGGGCAAAAACATGAGGAAATAGCATGCAGGGAAAAGCCTAGAGTGTGAGAAACTTTCAGAAGGCCTCAGAAAGACAGTAAAAGACTCTAATCACCTCTTTAGTTCCAACTTTTAAGTTGTGTTTTCTACACTGAGTTTTGTATACATGTGTTCTGCTTTGATTCCCCCATCCCTCTTTGTTGAATTAAACCTTACTTGTATATTAAGTTCTACTTGTGTGTGGTTATAGGTGATAAAATGGGATGGGAATCGTGTTTTGTTAGCCAGCAAGGAGCTTTTTGCTCTCTTATGAACTATGAAATGTGCACCAGGGTGTAAAAGGACTATGATGCCAGGGAACCAAAGTGAGATGCCAGCCACACACACCAGCAGGTGCCTGAGATGATGTGCCCATGGTTTCCAAAAGGTTGCCCTTGCCCTGTTCCAGAGACTTTTTCCTATACACACCACAAGCACTACACAAGCAGCCAGCTTGCCATTGCAAGTTAAGAAATTGAGTCAAAATGCCATTAATTGACTCTGTTCCAGAAAGCTAACATGTTTCTCCCCCCAACATCTTCATTGCTGCAATGCCTACACGAAGGAGATCTTCCAAAATCCCTTAACAAAAGGATTGGCTCAGATGCCTACCTAGGAGAACCGGTTCTGGCAGCCTCAAGATAAAGGAGGACAATCAGTGCTAAACAATGACTCAATGTCCATCCAGGTGTCTCTGTTACCAGCTTAATTACCATTCAATATTGCCCAATCTAGACCCCCTTCCACCACTACATACACAACTTTTTGGAACGGACCTCAGAGGGGTTGTCTTCTGGGAGAGGTCCAGCAAGACCCCTATGTCATTCCAAGGGAGGGGACCTGCAAAGTCCACTTCCTAAGGTCACCTAATAAAAGATGACACACAGAGATGCTCTCTCTCTCTTCCCCCCATCAACGACCTCTATAATCTCTGCTTCTTGAACTTGTGGCTATCTTGCCACCCACCCTTGCCTTAAGACTCTTGGTCTGCGCAACCAGAGTCTCCACATGCTTTCTGCTGGTTCAGTCTGCACGCTCCCTTTTCCTAGCATAATCCCCATTTTCTAGAATTTCCTTATTTTTCCATTTGGAAGACTTCATCTCTTCGGATCAGGTAATGTATTGCCAAACCAATAAATCTGCTAATGCTATTGTGCTATCCCAAATCTCTCAAAGTTTCCTAGCCCTGTATAATTGTACGTATGTTTGTGTAATGTCTGAATATGCATAAAATACAGTAAAAGACTTTTATTTAAACTAATATCAGCCTGCTTGTCTGTTACTGATACTCTGGATAAGTGGCACCTCTGTATATAAAGGTGATCACTCCCGTATGCCAATTGCTATTTATAAATAACTCATATTCCCCAATAATTAATAAGAAATAGAGCAATTTGGCTAACAGTTTATTTATTTATGTTTTTGCCTACTGGCCATCCCTCCTGTTAGGAAGTGGAGGCCAGTGGGCTGGAGGCACTACTGCTTTCCTTTTTAAACCCCCCTCCCCAAATTAACCAGCTCAGGAACTATAGTTTCTTCCCTCAGCTGGGGCTGGTGGGAGAAACTGGGGTCACATACAAAAAGTGGATATTTGGAGATTACTCATTTTTAAAGTGCAACTGAATTAAAAGTGTTTTCATCCAGAATTGGAGTATTCCTACACTACACAGAAGCATGAAATCCACCTTGATTTCTAGAAAAGTTGGAAATGTTTTTTTCTCCTTTAAATTGGGAATGTAACATTTATCTCCAAATGGACTTTATTCTAGCTTGAAATCTAAACTTTGGTATTTTCCCAGGGGTGATATTTCCTGATTAGTCATTGTTATCTGTCTACAATATGTTAAAAACTGCTTGTGTACAATAGTATACAGAAAGTGCATTTAAGGACTTTGTGAGATATTAACAATAATATGGCATGCTAGAGACACCAGACTTGTTAGGGATCTCTGGCTGACTCCCCTTTACCTGCCCTCCAAGTTTGGTGAGGTTTGAATTTACAGGGCCTGAATTACAGCCCCTCAAAGAAGATGCTCCTAGGAAAGTGCTTTCTGGGGAAATGACAGGTGATCATTTGACAGGCACTCAAAGGTTCAGGGGTGTATAGAACAGATTCTGTGCAAGCCAGAGACATAAAAGTTGCAGGGACCACCCCTGGATGATGCTCCTCTACCCCCTCCTGTTGCTTTGAAATTCTGTAAACATTTAGATTGAGTGAAGACAGTCAGTCTGAAAATGTATCCATTCACAAACCTCCATGAAAGCTTGAAAGTTTGAGGAAAGTTCATGCCGGTTGATCTGCCATGGATTTCACTTCATGAACTATGAAGCAGCCAAAATTTGTCATGAAATTTAGTTCATGAGCCGGTTCATGCCCATCCCTATTATTCATATTTTCTGATTCAGTAAATCCAAAGTTAAAGTGATGATAAATGAAGAATATATATGTCAATAATAAAATATTGAACATATAGAAAATAATTTTAGTTCACTTGCTTTTTCTGGAGGTGGAGTTGCTTTTGTACTAGCCTCACCTTATTGACTCTGAGAGTTTATGATCTGTACTAAAATGGGCATGGATGGGGAATATTAGACGTTTATTTTTCACTGTAATACACAAAGCTTGATACGATAAACAGTTTTATCAGAAGTTTGTTATGGACTCATACTTTTTTAATGTTACAGCAGGGAGCTATTGAGTATGGAATTTCTTTGTTATTGCATACAATAACTAGTACACTTTGACATATCGGTCATACAGCATCCAATTTGTAAAAAAATAAAAACTATGTTCCACTTATGCAGGCTTTATTTTTCTGAGTAAGGTGTTTTTGAAGAAAAATGTGAAGTTACAGAAGGGTGGAAAAGGGCATCTATGTTCATTGTAAATTCAGGAGATCCAGTATGGAAGGAGGAGGAGGAGTAGTTGTTTTTTATACTCTGTTTTTCTCTACCTTAAGGAGTCTGAAAGCGGCTTACAATCACCTTCCCTTCCTCTCCCCATCACAGGCATGTTGTGAATTAGGTGTGGCCAAGAAAGTTTTGAAAGAACTATGACTGGCCCAAGGTCACCCAGTAGGCTTCATGTGGAGGAGTGGAGAATCAGCCCTGGTTCTCCAGATTAGAGTCCACCACTTTTAACCACTACATTATGCTGACTCTTTTTAAAAGAAAGTGTGGGGGGGGATTGAAAATGGGAATTCATACCATATAGACAGCAGTGCTACTGGATTTTATTGCTGTAGTTACTAACAGCCCCGTTTTAAGATCCCAGCACCAGCACATGGTTGATTCCAGTGCAGCACCAGCATTGCCAATTAATGTCCTGTATTTATTTATCAAAGGGGAAATGTTGGAAAGGAAGATGCCTCACCTAGGTCCAGAGAGCATAGCATTTGCACCAGACTCTCCAGCAACTCCACCAACATACTATCTGTCACAACATAACATGTGGATGATGTCTCCATGACAGGCAGATAGGGCAGCAGGCATATAGCACATGCGGATATAGCCATACCCCCTGATGTCCACCTGCCTCTGTCCACATGAAAAATACACCAAGGGAGGGAACACAGCACCTGCCAGCAGTGTGGAGGGTAGCTGGCATGATCAATATGAACCCTTGTGTGAATATATGCAGGGAACCCTGAAGAAGTGGGTTTGAGTCCCCTCATGTAGCCTGAGACATCTACTTGGGAATGAAAGGGCAATGCACTCCACACATCTAACATGAGAGGGGGACTCCTGTCCCATGCTAGGATTGTTGCAACTAATCCTTCATGCCTCTCATGGCCACCCCAACAACTCTTCCCCTTCTATATGTATCGCACAGAAAGGTTCGCCCTGTACCTATTCCAAAAGCATAGCACCATGCTGTCAGTACAATGCCATGCCAATTATCCACAACAAAAGTCAGCATTGTTGGATGGTATGTTCAGCACAAAAACAGTAGCCTTCTTCAGGGGGAAAAACCAGATACAGTTTTATCAAGGCAAAGCACTACTTTAGAGCCTGTACTTGCTGCTACTTTTCAACTTGTTAGAGCTCGGAGCAGGCTTCATGCCATTAGTACTTGAGTAGCTGACGGGAAAGGTCAGTAAAGTTTGAGTTACTATTTAGGCCTGCAGCTTCAGAGCAGAGTCTTGCTCAAAAAGGCAAGAACTGTAAGGGAGACCTGTAGCAAATTTAATGTGAATGGAAAGCTGCTAGAAGCTACATAAGGAATGTGAAAAAAACAAAATGTACATGAAGACAACTCCATCAGCTAGAGTTTCATGACATTTTCCCGCATAGCTGATTAGGAAAAAATATTTTTGTTTAATGTTACTAAATGCAAACATGGAATTTATTTTCTAATCCCTTTCCCCATTGCATAAATATATAAAAAAAAATATGACGACAGATTTTTGGAGACAATACTTCAGGAGGAGAAAGCCACATCACACACACACAAAGGTAATTCTCCTCCTCAGCTTCCATCATGTCTTTTTTATCACCTCCTGAGGCAGGGCTCTAGTCGGGGGGGAGCTCTCAGGTACGGAGCTCCGGAAGAGAACCTCTAGGGGGCGGGGCGGTCACGTGGTGAAGCCCCGCCCCCTTCTTTACCCCGCCCTCTGCTTCGATCCTCATTCCGTTTGGGAATGAGGATGAAGCAGGAGGGTAAGTAGCCGGGCCTTCTGACACACTTCCGGTGATGTCAGGGGGTGTGGCCTTCTGTCACTTCCGGTGATGTCAGGGGGCGTGGCATATGCAAATAAGTTATGCTAATGAGTTATGCTAATGAGCTCCGGCAGCTCTTTTTCTACAACAAGACCCCTGTCCTGAGGTATGTTTCTAGAAGTATATGTCCTGACACATTAATGTCAACGAAGAGAAAAGTACCTCGTGTTTTTGTTCATCAGATCTGATGACACCTATCTTCTGTCATCACAATTCTAATTTAGGGTTAGGCTGCAGACTCTCTGGAGTACCTTGTAATGTCTTCTTAGCACTCACAATCAGGTTTTTTTTTTTAAATCAAGGCTGTCCCCTAATTAACCTGCATCAAGAAAACTTGGGTTGTAGTTTTCACTGAAATTATAACCACATGTTTGGAGACTTGTTACATTAACAATGCCATCCCAAAGAGAGTTATAAACTTGGCTTCTGTGGATTTATAAGGGCGTGATTGCTTAGGATGGCATTGTAAAGGGTGTCTACTTCTTTATATATTTACAGTGCTTACAGACTGCTTGACCTAGTAGTTTATAAAGCAAATATTTAAACAATTCAAACCCAAAAAGATGCATTTAAACACAACTCGTCACCAGCTTCTGGCAAACACGTATCAGAATGATTAACCTGCTGACATCTTTTAACAATGTTGCATTGTCCTTCCTAACAAAAAAAAATAAAATAATAGTCAAGGATATGGAACTTCTCACTTCAAGCAGCAGATATAGCTTTGGGGCCATTGTTGTAAAAGCCTTGGGGCTAGCTTAACAAGATGGAACTTCTGTAACGAAGAAATGTAAATCAAACCTTTAAAACACTTGCCAATCACAGCTGGGCAGGGAGAGGAACTCTATGAGGTATATGTATTCGAAGTCATGAAGATTTTAAAAGTTATCACTAGTCAGAACTTTATAGATCAAGGCCCCACCAGAACCATGCTGATTTGTAATTATTTTTAACATGAACAGAATTATTCCCAGCATTCAGTAGTAGTTGGAAAACATTTGATTTGACTGTTATTCTGGTGTCTTCCTAGCTTTGTTTGCCTGGGAGGTGGAAGTAGCAATGAGGGTACAGTGACTCAGTAGGCATGTACAAGTCTTTGCCCACCCAAGCCAGTCCAGGAATGGGAGGGAATCCTGTACTTTTCAGTACATTAAACAACAAACCATGAGATGGTCTATACCCTCTCTGGTTTCCAGAACAATTTGCCACCAGAACCTCTTTTCACTAGTCCCTGCCTTTCCTAAGGGAGAGATTCCAAACCCTTAGTGGGTATCTGGGACAGAACACCTTAGCAACTCACTCCGGAGATGCACACCTTTCCTCTCCAATGGTAGCGTAGATGGGGAGCATTTAGGCCACAGGATTTAGCCTTGGAATTCAGTTACAACATCAAAGACAATTTAGCAATAAGAGAGATCTTTATTTAGTACAGAGCTTAGCACAGACTACCAGAGATTACAAAAATAACAAAGGCTAGGGCTGTTTGCCTTAACTAAACATTAATGATTCATAGTTACCATGTCAGGAGGAATCCTCAGTCCAAGATAGTCCCAGGACCAAGGGATTTCAAAGGGAAATCCCATTTTTGCACACCATGTGCTCCAGGTCACAAAGCAACTCTGTCCCTCAAGAGGCAGCATTTTCAGGTGCAATAAAACAAACTGACAGAGGAGGAAGGGACAGCTAAGCCAGCGAACTCACTCCATAGGGATCAAAACAATTATACTGCAATTCCAGTCAAAAATTAGATGTGGCGGGGGGCGTGGTGTCGGAGCCGAGCTGAATGGACGCCTAATCGAAAGTCTCCTGTGAAAACCCCCCTCCAAACCCTTAAAAATCCAATATTCTGAACCGGCACACATGAGACGAGGTACAGGAAAGAACACGAACCAAAAACGAAACGGAAAAACCACGGTAAGAAACACAAACGTCTCTTACTATACGCGAAACTCAGCCAAGACAGTTGAAAGCGAGAAGGCCGTTTTGAAACCCAAAATGGCGGCGGGAGCTACAGAACTAGACCCAGAGGGACTGGAAATTTCCCGGAAAGAATTCCATGACTCATTACAATCCATGGAACGCAATATGTCAGCCACATTTTCAACAACAATGGCTGAATTGCTTAAGCCCATAACTACTCAACTAGCTGATCTCAAGCAGTCGGTAGAACAAACAGCACAACTTGCCGACACAGCAATGGAGGCCACCCTAGCCCTTCAAGATGACTCTATGTATTTTTACCGAAGGGAGGAATGGGCCACAGATAAAATTTTAACACTAGAAAATCAACTGAAACTTAACAATTTAAAATTGCGCGGGGTCCCGGAGGACCTAGTGAGACCGGCTGATTTAAAACCTTATTTCACTGAATGGCTAGGAAACTTACTCAAACTTGATAAAAGCAAGCAGCCGATACTTGAAGCTGCCTATCGCCTAGGAAATACCAAACAAAGACAATCTAACTACCCGAGGGATATTATTATCAAATTTCTCGACATTAACATCAAATATAAAACCCTAGCAGTTGCAAGATCAAATGGCCCACTCACCGTGGAAGGCAATAAAATTCAGTTATTCCAAGACCTCTCCTCAGAAACGCTTCACCGCAGACGACAACTTCGCCCGATCACTAAAGCCCTTGCAGAAGCCAAGATCACATATCGATGGATCTCTTTCTACAAGCTCCAAGTCAATGCAAACGGCACGACTCTATCAGCGAACGATCTTGACTCTGGTTTAAAACTCCTGCAAAATTTACAGATCCAACCACCAGCAGACCTCACACCGGACGAGCCTCCCATCACCAAAGAACAAGCAACTTCTCGTTGGAAATAAGTGTGGCAGTGAAAAGAAAGGAGGTTTCACTTTCCATGAGAATAACAACAGCCCTACTGCATTGGTCTGCATAACACTTTGAATTGCAGGGCAAAACGCACTCAAGCAATTAAGAACTGTTAGCAGCTTTACCTCGGACCATCTCTGTGTGGCCGTGACAGCACCCAAATGGTCGTTGCCGGCTAGCCTTTCACTTGTTGATGTGCCTTTCTTCCTCCCTCCCTTTTCTTTTTAAATATATATATATATGTTTTTTTCCTTCTGTTGCTCGTGGGGTGGGGGGGCGGGGGGTGAAGAGGGGGTTGGGGGTGTAATTGGTCCTGGAGAAACTCTTTCTTTTTCCCTCTCTCCTCTCTTCCTTCACCATACAGGCTTTTCCCTTTTGTCCATTTCCCTGTTTGCTTTCTGCCCGAGGTTATTTCTTTTCTCTTTTTCCCTCTTTGTTTTCTCTCTCTTTTTCCCATAGTGTATTAGAAGGGGGAAGGGAAGATGCTGGGGGAGGTGGGGAGGAGGGAGGGGAGGCGGGGGAATGAGACAGATACGAAGGAACAACAGATGTGCTTATGTTACTTTAATTCAGTCCTGTCCTGGGGGCAAAGTAAAGCAATGGGTGAGGGGGGGGAGGAATGAGGGGACTGAAGTGGGAGGGAGGGGGGAGGAAGGGATATATTGTTTAACGCATGGTAGCGACCGCAAAAGAATTCCAAACAAATCAAGAATGTTGGAAGCCTGTATTACAAAAACATAGGAGGGGGAATAGCAGGAGGCAAGTTCTTGACCCCCACAAATTTTGTCTGTAACTTAATACTATATTGAATGTTCACATGATCTTTTCCCTGAGAGAGAGGGACTACAGAGTCCGAAAAAAGATTCTGTACTTAGCTTGGTTATTGTTCTTGTTCAAGTTATTCAGACCCTTAGTTGAGAAAACTTGTTCTCTTATACAATTGATTATTATGTATAAACTGCATCTTCTGCGCATTATTGGGCTCCTTGAAACTATTATACTTTTAAAATGGGACGGCATCAAAAAATTGTATTTTGTATGGGTAATCTCATGGTTGGAAATGGCTCTTTTTTCACTACAGGATTATGGCTAATACTATTAAGAATAACATTCATTTCCTTTCTTATAATTGTCGGGGCTTAAATTCACCCATAAAAAGAAAAAGGGTTTTAACAGCTCTTTTACGTCAACAAGCTCAAGGTTTTTTTTTACAGGAAACACATCTAAAGAACAACTATGAAAAAAAATTTACCTCTGTGAAATTTTCCCACCAATTTCAAGCCCAAGGTTCGTCAAAATCAAGGGGCGTTGCCATTTTAATCAATAAATCTATCAGATTCTCACCAAACAAAATTGAGAAAGATGTAAATGGTAGATATCTTTTTTTAAATGGATCTTTGAATGGTAAAGACATAACCTTGGCTTCTATCTATGTGCCAAATAAAGATCAAATAACCTTTATACGCAACACTTTGCTACAACTAGATGCTTTTAGCTCCTCTCCCTGTGTCATTGGAGGGGACCTAAATTATGTCGCAGACGAAGTCCTGGATAAATCTACACAACTACCTAGAAACCAATCACCAAATAAGAAATATTCAACACAAACTGATCTAAAACACCTGTTAAAGCAATTTAATCTAATTGACATCTGGAGACACCAGAACCCAACCCTCAAAGACTTTACTTATTATGCCCCTAGACACCGTACCCATACCAGAATAGATTATATTTTAACCTCTCCTTCTTTATTAAATCACTTTTATGACACCAATATAGGAGCAAGGATTTGGTCTGATCACTCTTGGGTAGAGGCAAAAATGATAGACAGAGACCAAACACAGAACTCTTTCACTTGGAGACTAAATACAAAACTTTTATTATCACAGTCCATTACAGACTCAATCCAAGAAGAAATTAAAGAATTTTTAAAAATAACAAGACTTGTGGAGTCCCATCCCATATAGTTTGGGACACCTTAAAGGCAGTCCTGAGAGGGAAATTAATCGCCATCGCCTCAACCTATAAAAAAGAAAAAATTAAATTACAACAAGAATTAACAAATAAAATTGCACATCTTGAAAAAGAATATCAAAAATTTGGGAACAAACGCATTTATAAATTACTCACATTAGAGAGGAAAAAAATAGAATCTATAGAAGTATCGTCAATACAAAAACAACTGGCCTACACAAAACAAAAATATTGGTATAAGACACCGCAAACACTACGTTTGCTAGCCTGGAAATTCAAAAAAAGAGCAAATGACAACGCAATACACGCTGTGAAAAACAAATCCGGAAATCTAGTCTACACCCCCACAAAAATTTCAGAAGCTTTTTTAAAATTTTATAAATCCCTCTATACGTCCAGTAACCCCTCATTAGACACAATTAAGGAATTTTTACAAGCATACCCCATCCAAAAACCACTTTCTGAGGATCACAAACGTTGGCTAGAGGAACCAATAACCCCAGCTGAAATTTTATCCACTATCCGTACGTTAAAAAATGACAAATCACCAGGCACTGATGGTTTCAGTGCCGAATTTTATAAGAAATTCTCATCAATCTTAATAAACCCCTTATCCCAAATTTGTAATAAAGCCTTAGAAGAAGGCATCATGCCCCCAACTTGGCAAGAGGCAAAAATAATTTTACTACCAAAGCCTGATAAAGACACAACAAATATGGGCTCTTATAGGCCAATTTCCCTTTTAAACCAAGATTATAAAATTTTTACGGCCACAATGGCCTCTAGGCTAGGTAAGATTATAGCGACTTATATAAATCCAGATCAAACCGGATTTATTCCCGCGAGGGAAATCACGGATAATACGAGAAAGGCATTAAACATAATACAATACTGTCGACAGCACTCTATCAATTCTTCGTTTATTTTCTCGATTGATTTCGAGAAAGCGTTTGACAATGTTGAAATAAGCTATCTCAAGCAAGTTTTAACCTCCATGAAATTTGGTCCTAAATTTTTAAATTTATTAAATTCCATTTACGACTCCCCTAAAGCAATTATCCAAACAAACAACTTACATTCAGAACAATTCAGTTTATCGCGAGGAACAAGACAAGGGTGCCCTATCTCTCCCTTATTGTTCGCGATCGCCGTTGAACCACTAGCCAACGCTATTAGAGCCAACTCTTCGATTACAGGAATCAAGATTAAGAATCATCAAATAAAATTAAGCCTTTTCGCTGATGATTTAACACTATATCTAACCAACCCTCAATCCTCCCTCCCGGAGATCCAAAAAATCCTTTCTCAATTCGGTATTATATCTGGATTGAGAGTGAATTCTCTAAAATCAACTATTTACCCCATACTCTTATCTGTAAAGGACAAATCATATATAACCGACAATTATAAGTTTACCTGGGCTTCTAAAGATTGGAAATATTTGGGAATCAAAATTCCACATAATTTAAACGACTTAATAAAAGTGAACCATGATGAAGTAGCTAGGAACCTGAGGAATTTGTATACACTACCATCCTACCCAATGCTTACCTGGATTGAAAAAATTCAAATTATAAAATCATTCATATTCCCAAAGTTTCTTTATCTCTTCTGAACCATCCCCATACCAATTCCCTTAAAAAAACTTAAACAATGGCAGAAGGAGCTAACGCAATACATCTGGAACAAATCAGTTCACAGAGTAAGTTACTCCACCATGAGAAGACTTCCAAATAAAGGAGGTTTATCCCTCCCGGACTTGAAACTTTATTATGACAGTAATATTTTAATGGGACTAACAAAACAATATAATGAAAATTATGAAGCAGATTGGAAGATTATAGAACAAACCTATCTAGAAAACAACACCTTTCAGGAAACACTATGGGAAAAGAAATCTAAACGCTCTCCTTACATTGAAAACAACCTTTTTCTTAAAAATGTCATAGCTACATGGGATAAATTACGACCAATAATTGCTCCTGCACCATCCCTACTTACCTGTTTTGTAAGACAATCCTGGTTTAACCCTGGTTTACCAAGTGCGGCTATGCCCATCTGGAAGAAAAACAAAATAACTTGTTTTAAAGATATCAGCTCTAAAAACACACTATTAGAAAAAGAAACCCTAGAAAAAAAGTATAATTGTACCATTCCATGGTTGGAATATCAGCAAGTTGCACACCTATGGCACTCAATATTTTCAAAAAAAGAATCACATAGACCTTTAACTTTAACTTTAGCTCTAGACATCTACATCGTAAAGGTTTAATATCTCTATGCTATAAACAATTACTTCAACACACATTAGAACCATTCACGTCCTACCAACTAGCTTGGAACGCCGATTGTAATATATCGCTGAAAGAAGAAACCTGGAACCAAATTTGGTCATCCCCAAGTTTAACCTCAAACTCTTTGAACATTAGAACTCAAGCCTTAAAATTATTACTAAGATGGTAACTATACCCCAATAAAATTAAACCAAATTAATAGTGAATACTCACCTCTATGTTGGAGGGGGTGTGGAGAAAATGCAAATTATATTCATTGTTGGTGGACCTGCAAAAGAATAAAAACTTTTTGGTTAAACATTAAACATTAAACAAGCCATTAAAAACATAACGAACATAGATCTACCATTATCACCTGACATTATGTTACTAGACAATTGGCAGGATACTCCGATCCCCCATAAAACCAAAGATTTTCTCTCCACACTATTAATGGTGGCAAAATCAGTTATTACAAACAATTGGAAAAGCACAAATTCACTAACATTAAATCAATGGCATAACAAAATCTGGGAGTATTATACCTTAGAAAAAATCTCTACATCACTATCGACAAACAATAGTTATAATAAACAAGCTCTGTTTTATTCTAAATGGAAGGATTTTGTAGAAAAGGCTTTGTCTGATAAAGGTACTTCTTACTCAAATGTTCCTGAAAGGTATAAAGAAATAATAGCATTATTTTAAACTGCTTTGAAAGATGGAATTTATATAGGATTTATAGGGTCTGTAGTTTTTATAATAAGTTTGAATTTTGATCCTGGAATATAATTCTCTCAAGTTAACTGTTGCTATTTTGATGTTTAAATGTTTAATTGTTTATTTTTTGTATTATTACGTTATAAAGGTGGTTTAGTCATTGTAATACTTATATTACTTAAATAAAACGTTATTAAAAAAAATTAGATGTGGCTATCAGCCAATTGCGAGTGGGCATGGGTGTGCCCAATTATTGGTTGCCATAGCTGCCTGTGGGGATAGGCTATAAGTTTGGGACCCCACCTGCAGTCATCTGACCCCAAACTCCAGCTACTTCATGGTCTACGTGACTAGTCGCATGTGGGCCAGAAAGTGGAGCCATGAGGTCTGGCGTTTGGCATGAAAGTGTGAAAGAATGTGGGTTTATGGCATGGCTATTGAGGCCATGTGGCCCCCACCATTTGGCTTGCAACAGGAAACAAGACACAGCATGTTATCAAAAGACATCACTGGAGAAGGTATGTGGATATAGAAAGCAGAAAGTAATTTTTCTATACTAGGCGTTTGCTTGACAAGGATATTGTTGCCCACTCAGAATACTTAGCCAAGCATGATAATGCCAGTTGGTATTTATGTACACAGTATTTCCACTTCCTTTCAATCACTTCACCAGTTCAATATTTTTTGGGAGGGAGGCATTCTCATTTTATAGAAATACAAGTCCTGTAATTGCATGAGTTACTGCATTCTTTGAAACTATTTTATTTATTTATTATTTTATTTATTTTTGGGATTTATATCCCGCCCCATCCAATATACAGCTCGGGGCGGCTAACAAACAGCCATGCCGAAGTTAAAATATGCATACAAACAAAAACTATAAGGGGACAGGCAGGGAAACAAGCAGGGCAGATGGGAAGACAGAAGACAAAGGTAAAATTTATCCCTTAATTCTACTCACAGGCAGATCATTTGCTTTGAACACTGGCGACGAATGCTGAAGCTGAGAGTGGGGCAATACAGACACTATGGCTTATCCTCACTATGATAGGCAGACAGAAAAAGCATTCATTGCACATGCTCATAGACAAAGTTATTGAAACTGGGTGGATTAGGGGTAGAGGCTCAAATGTTGTCCTTCCACAACAGACAGAGGAAGGATAGATGCAAACATTTAAGACTTTCCCTGGTAGAAAAGAGCAAACACACACTTCAGATTTGCAAGAATATTCCATGACTCTAAGGTAGGCTTGCCAAGTCCCCCTGGGGGATGGGTAAACCCATGCCCGAGAGGCCCATTACCCGACGCCAGCAAATCGGGCCGCGGGGGGAACTCCACCCCCTTCTGGCACACTTTCCCAGCGTGATGATGTCACCCAGAGGTGACATCATCACGCTGGCCACATTGGGGACGGGATGCTCTATGATTTGAGGGAAAACTCTATGGTTTTCCCTTGAATCCTAGTGGCCCCACCCCCAACGTGCCGACACTATGACATCACTTCCGGGTGACATCATCGCTGTGGCGCGCGAACAAAGTGTGCACACAGGAACTCCCAGGATGGCGCAGGACTCCCCCGAGGTAAATTAATTTGGATTTGGCAATTCTACTCTAAGGGATTAAATCATCTTTTCATGAGAGAGAAATGCAGCAGATCGCCCATGCCAGGTACTATTATCCTTTCAACAGCTGTGTGCTTGCACAGTAATAAATCAGCTGCTTTGACATCTCAAATTTTTGCCTGAACCACACAGGTGAAGATACTGCATCCCCTTTGCAATTCAGCACTGATCAATAGTGGTAACTGGAATCTTCTCAACCACCAATGACACAAACTGCTGCTGGGCTTCAGGGGACAAGTCTACATGGAATAGGTCCCAGGCTCTTCCTCCTTTTAATCTTCATCAACAGCTGAAGTCTCAAGATCAGGAGACCCTATGTTCAGCTAGCCTGTCTGGATGAATCATTTCTTTACATTGGTATGAGTCTGCTTCATCCTGGGTATGGATAAGCATGAACCTGTTCATGAACTAAATTTCGCGATGAAATGTTTTTTTGTTGTTCAGTCGCACAGTCGAATCCGACTCTTCGCGACCTCATGGACCAGATCCCGCCAGGCCTTCCTGTCTTCCGCCATCCTCTGAAGTTTGCTCAATTTCATGTTCGTTGCATCTATGACAGTGTCTAACCATCTCATCCTTTGCCGTCCCCGTCTTCTTTGACCTTCAATCTTTCCCAGCATCAAGGTCTTCTCCAGTGAGTGCTCCCTTCTCATTTGGTGGCCAAAGTATTTGAGCTTTAGTTTCACTATCTGGCCTTCCAGGGAACAGTCAGGGTTTATTTCTTTTAGGATTGACTGATTTGATCTTCTTGCAGTCCAAGGGATTCTCAAGAGTCTTCTCCAGCACCATAGCTCAAAAGAATCTAAATGTTTACTAGTCTTCAAAGCAACAGGGGGGTGGAACTTGGAAGGCATATAGAGACGCATGTGGGGGAAGTCCCCTGTGACTTAGATTTCTCTAGCTTGTCAATGACAGGTGGTCATTTTGACAGGCTCAGGTTCAGGTTCAGTGTATAGAATTGATCCTATGAAAGATAGGGGCACCAATCTCACAGGGGATCTCTGGCTAACTGTCCTCTACCTGCCCTCCAAGTTTGGTGAGGATTGGATTTATGGGGTCTGAGTTATGGTCCCCCAAATAAGGTGTGCTCAGGAAAGTGCTTTCTTGGGAAATGACAGGCTATTTCTCCAGAAAGCACTTTTCTAGGGACACCCTCTTTGGGGGCCCATAATTCAGACCACAAATCCAATCCTCACCAAACTTGGAGGGCAGGTAGAGGACAGTTAGCCAGAGATCCCCTGTGAGCTTGGTGTTTTTAGCATGCTGGGAGCCATTGCAGAAAACCATGAACCTCAAAAAAATGAACCAGTTCGTTTGGCCCCTTAAAATTTGTGAGCTTCATGGTTCATGAACCAGGTACACCATGGACAACAAACCAAACCACATTTTCTCAGTTTGTGCCCATCCCTAATGAATAATTAACAATGTATTGCAATTTCTAAGAACTCATTAAGAACCCATAAGCTCATACCAAAGGAAGGATAGTTTTGGGAAACGCTCTGTCTATACCACATACTATGCTTTGACAATATCTTGCAAATACTAAGCAAGGTTTGGATCACAAGCAGTTTTCCTAGTCAAATACACACAAATGGCTGAAATGTGCTACTTGTTTCATGTGCCCAGAGGTTCCTGGGTGTTCCTTTTCTCAGTGACAAATGGCATATGGAAGAGGATTTTTCAAGAAATGAAATTTGGCATGAGGTCTACTGTTTAAAAGGTAGTTAAAATTTTACGTTGCCATGATGAAAACTTTAGATCACAGCCAACATCTGCTATTTCAGATGTTCCATTGCCCCTCACCCCAAAACAAAGCCACAATACTTAATCAGTGGGTTAAATTCAGGCTTATTAAAAGCTGATCTGCAACACAATTTGGTCATTTATTGAATTCATTGCCAGTTCAATGTGGTCTATTCTAATGGGCCATCAAAGGGGAGATGCCATAGTGGATCAAACTCTACTTCAGGCATATTTCTGTCCCTTGTTGCTCATTACTTGTCCACCAAACATGAGCTGAAGTAGAACTGAAGTATGCCCATTGACATTAAGATTCAAATGTGCTGCTGCCAAATCCCAAAGGAGTACATTCACAAAGTCCCTTTAGTGGTCAGCTGTGAAAAACAGACTAGAGCAATTTTCTTCACACTTGAATTCCTCAGGATATTTGCCAGTTTTCTTACACTTTTAATTTAAATGCACAATGGACCTGCTTACCCTAGTTACAGTCTAAGTAGGCATTTGACCAGGCCTATTTAAACTATTCCCTTCCCATTCTAGTAACCTGAAGCTGGCGGGGGGGGGGGGGGGGGAGGGCACCAGCACCCATTGCCAATCTGGTATGGTGGACCCCCAAACTCCTGCTCAGTCCATCAGTGACCACCTAGCTCCACATTGACATATTAAGAGATAGGATGGGTGGGTAACACAGGAGAATATGCCCCACTGCAAAGAGGTAGAGGAAGCTCAAATTCTCCTCCACTTACCTCTTCCAACTGGCATCAGTGCACAAAAACCCTGTCTTCTACTCATGCCTCCACCCAGCTGGAGCATTATCCTCTATTCCTATAAAAAGGTGAGAAAGAAAGCCCTGTGCCTGGTAAGGAGGAAAGCAAATTTCTGTGTGTGGTGATAGAATGTGACTGGGAGGAAATATATGTGCCTGAAGCTCCTGATCTTATTGTGCACCAGATTCCGGGCCACGGGTGTGAGTATGGTCTGAAGCCAGAGGCTGATTTGTATGGCTGCCCATAGCAGTTTCCACACATGGAGTTACTAGCTCAAAGTACATTTGGTGCTTGAGTGTTTCTAGATTGTGGTCATCATTTGTCCCCAAACATTCATGTAAAGAGTGGAGGAATTAAAAACTCTTTATGATCCTGGATGTTACCCTAAAAGACAATAAATGTGTTATTACTGAATTATAATATTAAGCTTTCAGCAACAATATTAAAATTAGTGGAATGGTTAATTCAGCCTTTTCATCAGTTTTAAATGTTGTTTTAACAAGATATTTTATTAGATGTACCCAGCAGTTAAACTGGTGATATGGACATCTGCTGAACATTTAGCTGGTAACTAGAAACATAAAAATTTAATCATCAGTTTCTTCAACATTTAAAGCACCACTATCAACACATTTTTCATAAAGAAAAGTCATGCACTACTGTCAGCTATATTTATTACACCAAGGACCATTTTGATATAATAATGCAGATGTCTTCATTCCATAAACCCCCAGTGGTACTTAAAAACCAGGATTTTATTACTCATGCCTAGGGCCAAACAAAGCTATAAACCTGCTAAATTCTAATTCAGATACTGCTGCTGGGTTTTGCGCTTTTGTGTGCTGTAAATTACAGTTCCAAGTAATCAAATATGGAGAAAAGTGGTGGCTGCAATTGCAGACATTTTGATTCATGAGGCTTCATAAGAAATCAAGAAAGGGATTTATAACCAAAACATATTCTGCAGCCAGGTTTTATACAGATGTGTATACACATACATAAGCGCCTCTCCAAAATATGTGATAATGATATTCCAATAGGAAAAGATTGGAAGTGTCAATCAAATGCACCCTCAGTTCTCTGTCTAATACAAAATAACATGTTTAATCCAACACTTCCAGAATACTTAGCTTCACCTTCCGTTCGGCCCGATAATGACCCACTGCTTGATGCAGTAGCAATAGAGGAAGATATTAAAAATATTACAATTGCTGTCTCCCAAGACATTTTATTACATTTGCAACACTCAAAAAAGCTGACTGAAGAACAACAGAATTAAAAGGATGGGCAGATCTCAGTACTTCAAATGCCTTGAAGCAGCAATATGGAATATTTTATCATAAACAACTCAGATGCTCTGGGTGTTCCATTAAAACACAAATGCACTCGCATATATTTTTTCCAGGGATGTATTAAGGTATATGTGGCACTTGAAGGCTCTTAATGGGAATATTTTATAGCTTTCTTTTTAAATGGTGGAAATAACATACCTATTTGACTCGAGGTATTGTGGGGGGGGGGAGTTGCACTGGTTTGGGCTGTGTTGTATTTGAGAGCAATTTATGAAATGAGTCTGGGGCCTAATGAAATGTATCTTTTACTGACGTGAACAGGCCCTGGCAGCATGATAAAATGGTCTCCTGCTTTTCCACATGTGCCTATAATAGACACAAACAGTGGGCTACTCATACACATGAGGTTGGATGCAACTGTGGGCTACATGTTTATGGCCCCTTTCCCAGTGCCTGCTGTCAGATAATATTATTGGGCACTGGAGCACCTATATTTACCTGATATGAAGCATGGGGTTTGTTTGAGGATATTGTCTATCATGCCATCGACTGTTTTATTGGTTTTACTGTTTTATGGACTGCATGCTGTAAGCTGCCCTGAGCCCACTTGTGGGATATGGCTGGGTATAAATTGAAATGATGATGAAGATGATGATGATGAAGATGATGATGATGATGAAGAAGAAGAAGAAGAAGAAGAAGAAGAAGAAGAAGAAGAAGAAGAAGAAGAAGAAGAAGAAGAAGGATGGACTGTAAAACTTGCAAAAATGTTTATGCTTTTGTTGTGCATAGACATGAAATGAAGAGGCCACATATGACTTTATTCCATTAACTAATTAAGAGATCTGCAACTATTTGAACTGCTTATGCCACAGTCCTAAGCAGATTGAGTTAACATATTTAGGAGAGTGCAACTTTGTTAGGGCTGCCATGTCTCCTGCTATAGTGGGAGATCTCCTGCCAGACAGTCCTCAGCCTCCCGCTGCCACTTGGTAGGGTACTAGGGGGGGTTGCTGGGAAAATTGCTGCCATTCTTATATCACCATCTCTGGACAACACTCTAGGATTCCACCAAAGGGATATGATAAAACCATAGAGTTACACAACCTGCTCTGCGAAGCCTCCTGCTGGTTGCCAGCACTTGGCTGGCAACTTTAAATTCTGTTTAGGAAGGAAATGTTAATCTCTCAGGTGTTCTTTGTTGTAAGAGTAACTAGGGCCTAATCTCAATATGCAACAGAATGATATGGTAAAGTTCTTGGTGGTAGAATGAACTCTTTAGACTGCAGGTGAATAGAACTACATTTTGAAATGCTCCACCATGTAAAAAATGTCTGCAATTAAAAATGTAGCACTTCAGAGACTAAAACTGTAGCCTCATTATTTGCATACTGTGCAAGCTTTCCAGTTAGGAAATTTATTAAGGTAGATAGATTTGGAAAAACGTATTTGCTTATCTGAAATTTGAAGTGGTTTAGTACATTCTTCCACTGTACCATCTCATTCTGCTGCAGGTATAGATCTGGCTTAACCAATTTATGATGAAAGGAAGACAGGCACCTTCTTCTGTCTTCTGTCCCATGCTTAGGTAAATCCATCCTGTTTCCAAGCCTGGCTCCCATGAATTGTCTCCCATTAGGCTTGTCATGTGCCCCCTGTGGACAGGAGATCCCCCACCTCCAGTGGGCCTTGCCTGCCAGGACTCCTGCGGCTGGCAGAAGAAAGAAAAGCTTTTTTAAAAAATTGCAGTGAGTGACAATGTGATGTCAAATTTGGGGGAAACTCCATGTGATATCATTCTTCTCTAGGAATCACTGAAAACTTTACCATAGAGTTTCTGGCAATTCCTAGAGAGGTGTAACATAATATGTATATAAATGTAAATATGTAAATGTCAAGATTGTGGACAAGCATGATGTTTTCCCAGAATGAATTTGTGCTGATTTACAAAAAGTAAACAAGGTCTCTGCTGACTTTGGTTGACCTGAGCTGTGTTTACTGTTCTGAGTCTGATAGAAATAATTTTACTGCCAATGGCCTGCTTTGTTGTTGGGAGAAATTAGCTATGTGGAAGGGGATATTAGAGGGGTACAGGGACCACACACCAATTGTATACCAAGGTCTGGTACAGTAGGAAGACTCCAGATTTGAAGAGTAAATGAAATAGTTTTTATTAAAAATTTTTCCTAATTATAAGCACACTAAGCATTCAAAAAGACCAAGCAATACAGAACTAAGAAAGTAGAGGTGATTGATAGCGAATAGAGGGGTCAGTTACGGTGTGATACAACCTGTCCAGATGTGCAGGGTCCATGAAGAAGGGATTATGGCCCAAACAAAAGTTAGGTGGTGGACTGCCAGTTGGCAGCAGGGCAGAGGAACATGCTGAGGTCATGTGCATGGATGGATATAGACATTGGAAAAGAATGCAGACCAATGGGAGGACTTTGGGGGCTTGTCCTAGGTGAATACAAAAGATTACCTGGACCAATGATGAGTCCCAGGGGGTGTGGTATCAGGAGGGGCAAGACGTAGGTGTGACCAATGAGGTTGCAGTGGGACAGAGTCTGGATTCACAATAGCCATGATGTGATTAGCCAGTTGAAGGATGTCTGTGGGTTTCTGGCTCAAGTTAGAAAGTGGGGTGCCCCTGCTGTTGGGGCTGCCGTAGAGTAAGGCAGTGCTTCTGGGCTACAGGTCTGCAGAAGAGAATGCAAAGCTGGCCCAGCAGGGAGACTTCTCCCTGTCTCTCAGCTGTAAGTTTGAATTGCTCAGACCCATTTAAACTGCACTTTCTGCTCCCCATGAAAAGCTGTGGGTAGCTACAAACAGGGTTTAAATGCCTCCTAACCATTTAAACCCTGTATTCTGCTCCCTGTAAAAAGCTGCTGGGAGCTATAAGCAGGATTTAAATTGCTCCCAGCTATTTAAACTCTGCTTTCTGCTTCTGGTGAAAACTCAAGGGGAGCTACAAGCAGGGTTTAAATGGCTTCCAGCTGTTTCTCCTCAGCTGTAATCCCATTTTCTGCTCTTCATGAACCACCATGAGCCACAATGAATTGTGTCAAGTGGAAGTTCATCACTGTTCTTCAGTTTGTTAATTTCAGTTCAGGGACCACAAACTGGTTCCACAAACCGTCCAAAATTCGTGATGAACTTTAGTTCATCACCTGATTCATGCCCATCCCTAGAGAAGGCAAAGCTTAGCCCTCCTGCAGTGTGTTGATGACAAGATATGCTGCAATCACTGAACATTTGACTTTCAAGTTGCCATGCAAAACTGTGTCCCTTGATCTCTGATGTAAATCTGCCCTCAAGGTTCCTTCTCAAGCAATAAACTTTCAGGTCCACAGCTTCCCCACTTTTCTGTCAATTACCAGTCTTTTGATGTTGAAAGAATCCCACATTATCCAAAGTGGGACAAGAGCAGGGTAACTGGCAAAGCACAATCCCAGAATCCAGTCTAAAATAGATATTGTTCCATGCAATGCCAAATTCAAGCAAGATGAATTATTAAGCATTGTGAGCAGACTGGTTCTGGAGTCAATATCTGATGAAGGAGAAGCTGGCTTCTTTGCATCAATTGTAGATGAAACAAAGGACATACATAAACAGAAACAAATATCAGTAGTTCTCCGTTATTGCTAAAGTAGCAATATATATGAATGGTTTGTTGGTTTCCAGCCATGTCATTCACTGGATGTTCCTTCACTAGTGAGTTACATAAAGAATACCTTAGCATGTTGTGGTAAAGATATCAAGCACTGCATATCACAAACCTTTGATGGAGCCAGTATAATGAGTGGAAAACTAAATGGGATGCAGACATTGCTCCTGAAAGAGGTGCCACAAGCCATCTATGTACACTACTTCAACCACAGGATGCACTTATTTATTGCTGATGTGTGTAAGGATATCGATATTAAAAACTTCTTTAGTCTTCTTCAGCAAATGTATATATTTGTATCTTGTTCTTATGTGCATCCAAGTTTCATTGAATTGCAAAGACAGACAGGGAACAAAACTGTGGAATTAAAAAGATTGTCAGACACTCCTTGGGTGTAACAGATTGCACCATGTTTAGCTGTTAAATCTATGCTTCCTGTAATTTTACTGCTTCTGAATGCAATCAGTAATGAATCAAATTCTCAAAGAAGTGTAGAGGCTTGTAGAATTCCAAATCAAATCAAATTCCGCTTCCTGTTATGCTTGACACTTTTTAGTGCTTCTTGAATTTAAGTGGTATCAGACTATTTGCAAAAATCAGATTGTGGCATGGCTCAAGCTTGTGTTCTAGTTAATTCCTTAACTGATAAACTGCAAGATCTCAGGGATCAAGATGAAAATTTTAGCAAAATTTATAGCAGGAGTGGAGATGATTGCAGAAGAAAATTCATTCAAAATGCAAACTAAAGAAAAGAGAATATGCTGGATAACCCCCCCCCAAAAAAAATCCAAAAGCTATGTTACTGAATTAAACACAGCAAAAAGCATCTATTCTCCCAAATGACCATGAGTTGAAAATGAAGGTGTTTCTCCCTGTTATTGATCAAACTGTAAGTGAATTTAAGAAAAGATTTACAGACAATTGCAATGTTTTAAATGGGTTAGCACTTTCAATCCCAGGTGCTGTTACTTTCTTGACCCAGAAAAACTCAGACCATTTGCAAAACTTTATAGTAGTGGCATAGATGGTTTTGAAGCAGAACTCAGACTTTTCCCAAAAGGTATAGAGAGGTATGAACAAAAAAGGCAAATAAACCAAATGCTTACTCTTCTTGAAGAACTAAAACTCTCAGTGAACTCTCTTTCAGAGAACCCTGTCTCCTGGAATCATCAGAACAGCCTGTGCCAGCTGCACAAAGGTTAGATCTATGGGCTGACCGCTAGATCACTGAAGGTTGGCCGCCACCATCTAATAATCTAATAATATTAATTTATTAGTATTATTTAATGTCTAGCACCTTTTAATGTTGGAATGATTTGCATGGTTTTAGGATTATTTAAATTGCTTACTTGTGTGTTTTTATTCTTTTACATAAGCCGCCCTGAGCCGGCTTCAGATGGGAGGGCGGGGGATAAATCTGATAAATAAATAAAAACAAATAAACACCACAGACCTTGTGCCATAACCCTCACAATACCTCCATCAAGTGCTGGATGTGAAAGGACATTTTCATGTCTGCAGCAACTTAAGATAGCAGCAAATTTAAGAACAGTATAGGTCACAAATACCTAAGTAGCACTATCATACTGGCAATTGGAAAAAATTGCAAAAAAGTTGGACTTTGAAACTGTTGTCGATCAGTTTGTAGAACTGCATAAAAATCGATGTATTCAGCTCCTTTAGATCTGCATACCATCCTTTCTCTTAGCACATGACAATCCAGAGAGCCAGAGAAAGCTATTTGGATACACAAGATAAAAAAAAACAACAACAAACATTGGGTTTCTTTTGTGCACAGGGATCAGGTGTCTTAGTTTGCTCATACTTTTGTTACATTTAGAGAATTCTGCCTGCATTGCTTCAAAAAATAGCCAGAGAATGTTCTGTTTAATGTGCAAACCATGGAAATGTCCATGTAGCAACTTAAAACACATTTGAAAGCCCTTTTCCTTACTGTAATTTGAATTTGATTAATACATGCTATATAAAAATGAATATTGCCTAACAATGCGATTTATTTCAGAGAAAACATAATTAGGATGGCAGTTTTGCCATGAAATGTACTTTATTTTTCTTTCTGAAATCTCTTTATATTCTGTTAAGTTTGCCAGAATTTTTTTCTGGTGTTGCCACTGTGTCTAACCCTAGGAATGGGCACGAACCAGGAAAATGTGGTTCGGTTTGATTTGTGGCTGAACCACGAACCGAACCGGGCAGCTCGTTCATGAACCAAACCAGTTTATGTGGTTTGTGGCCCTGCAAACTCCGTTGAAAGGGAATACAGTCACCTTAAACAGGATTTGAAGAAAGCCCAAAAAACATCTGAGCTGCTCCCCACTGCTCACGGTTTTGGGCTGTCTCATATTGCACAGTATAAGCTTTTGTGTGCAAGCGCACATCATGAGATACAGTGGATATATCAGATACAGTGGCACACAAAAGCTTATACCATTAATAAAACTTTATTGGTCTTAAAGGTGCCACTGGACCCAAACTTGGTTCTGCTGCTTCAGGCCAACATGATTTTTTTTTTCTTTAGATGCAGTTATAATCGAGTCCCTTAGCACTCTGGAGATGAACGAGATTTTTAGAGTATAAGGTAAAAGGTAAAGGTTCCCTTGCTCGAAAGCCAGTTGAATCCGACTCTAGGGTTGCGGTGCTCATCTCCGTTTCAAAGCCGAAGAGCCAGCGCTGTCCGAAGATGTTTCCGTGGTCATGTGGCTGGCATGACTAAACACCAAGGCACATGGAACACTGTTACCTTCCCACCGAAGTGGTACCTATTTATCTACTTGCAATTTCTTGCTTTCGAACTGCTAGGTTGGCAGGAACTGGAACTAGAGATGGGAGCTCACTCTGTCATGTGGCACCCAGGTCTCGAACTGCTGAACTACAGACCTTCCACAGCCTGCAGTTCAGCGTCTTAACCACTTGAGCCACCGCAGCTCCTTTAGAGTATAAACTTTCAAGCAAAAAAATATATATATAGTACTATGATTTGTTTGCCATTAAATACTTTGGACATCCCAAAAGCTCTGTTTTGGCTACATCACTGAAAGGGACAATTTAATACACTTCACTGATTGCTCAGAATAGCCATTCAATCACATGCTAGGATCCAAAAATGAGTCCATGCCTCCCGGTTCTCATGAGAGACTTGGCTTGTGATTTCTTGAACAGCAGGCCCTCATATTGCACAGCAAAGAGCTTTTGAAACAGAGGATGCTCTCAAAGAAAGTGTGTGGTATGGCAAGGGGCCTGTTACTTGAAGGGGACCAAGGGCAAGGGCTGAAGCTTGCCAAAATTAGCTCTGTGGACTTTGGCTGCTGTTCTATCATCCTGAGCAAGGTCCAAAGCCAAGAGAGGTTGAAGACAACAAAAGCTGTCTTAAAACGTGAAGATGCACAAAGATGAAGAGTTACTTTAGATGAAATGTAGTAGTATCATGTCACAGCAAAGTAGTGTGGCTGTTCAAAGAAATCATCAGGGGCCATGCAAGCAAATTAAGGCTGGCACTGTAAGCACTAGCTAACTCCAGTTTTATTCCTTGAGAAGGGCTTTGGGCCAGAGGTTCAGGGCAGGATGGCTTCTAAGGAAAGCTGAATAGCCGTGGAGAGCAAATGCTTTCAGATCCCTTTTATCTCAAAGGATTGAGCCTCTGATCTCAGAGCATCTGTGGGTTAATGGGGCAGTAGGCAAGCCTTCATATTATGCAACATTAAAAAAAATCCCTTGGCTAAAATACCACCAGTTTTCTCCCCTCTGACGGGTCTGTAAAATGTGTCCAGATCTTAATAGAGCTGCAGGTTTCTCTTCACTAGTGGACAGCTGGTTCCTGCACTGCTGCTCTGAAATCACTGTAAGTAGTTAGGACAACAGGAATCTTATTATAGCTGAAGGAAAGCATTTGAGCTGCAATTTTTTTCATTTTGCAAACTGGCTTTAGGACCCTTCAGTTTCAAAGAGACTTTTTAAATTGAAGTGACAGTTTTCAACTTCAAACAGAAAACTTTGCAGTTCTTCACGTATATTAAAAAAAACCAACAGTTTAGCCAAATATGTTTATGAAAAAGAAGGAATGGTAGGGTCCAGTATTCCATCGCCTCAAAGCAGATATCGTTTTCAACAATTACTATAGCACTTCTCCATGTACAAATTGCTAAGTAGCTCATTATCTTCACAACAAGCCTTTGAGAGGGGCTAGGAGGAAAGATGGTGACTTACCCAAGACTACCAAGGGATCTTTAGCATTCAGCATTGGTTTGAACTTCCACAGTTACTGTTTACTGTATTTCAGGGCCAGACTGGTACTGCGGGTAGCCAAATGTAAACCTTGGGGCTGTGTTCTTGGGCTTAGTTCCCAGAGAGCTATAGCTTGAGCTGGAGGTTGGGGATGGAGCCAGCAGCAAGGATTTCTCTAGGCAAAGGCAGAAGGCTTGGCTCCTTGTGTCTGTTCTAATTATGATCATACCTCCTTCAACTGAGTCACCACTTGTGACTGCAAGCGTAATTGCCAATGCTAAAAAATATACATACACACTTATTTCAAGACTTTCAAATAAACTCACTTTTTTTGTGCATGACTGTTTCCATGGAATCGCTATTTTATGCCCATATTTGCATTTTATATGGGACTTACTGATTTTTTTCTGTCATTTATTTTATTAGTTATTAATTAGTTAGATTTTTACCCTGCCCTCCCAGTCAAGGCTGGCTCAGGGCGGCTCACATAAAAACAGTATAATATAAAAATGACAAGGATTCTTAAAACCATAAATATAATAATACAATAAAGTGCTAGTGCTTAGTTTCCTCATCATACAGTCAGTTCCTTGATCTTCTTCAGTTATCCTGGTTGGTCAGTTCGGGCAGTAGTTGGAGGATCCAGGGGATCAGGGCTCTCTCATCATAGGCTATCAGATGTCAGTAGTGATGGTGGCAGCTCCAAAAGCCTGACAGAAGAGCTCCATTTTACAGGCCCTGCAGAACTGCAACAGGTCCTGCAGGGCCCTGATCTCCTCTGGGAACTCATTCCACCAGAGTGGAGCCACCACCAAGAAAGCCCTGGCCCTAGTTGTCACTAGCTTGGCCTCCTTCATATTTCAGGAGGACCAGCCGATTCTGGGTCCCTGATTGCAGCGCTCTCTGGGGTACGCAGGTCACTGGCCATAAAGGGCTTTAAAGGTAACAATGAGCACCTTGAACTGATTCCGGTATGCTATAGGCAGCCAGTGCAAAGACTTTAGCACAGGCTGGATGTGCTCCCGAATAGAGAGTCCCATCAATAGCCTGGCCACGGCGTTTTATACCAGCTGAAGCTTCCAGATTTGAGACAAGGGCAGCCCTATGTAGAAAGCATTACAGTAATTCAATCTTGAGATGACCATCACGTGGATCACTGTTGCCAAGTTGTTGTGTTTGAGGAAAGGAACCCTGCCTAATCAGCCTGAAATGATAAAAGGCCAACCGGGCAGTGGCTGCTACCTGGGCCTCCATTGTTAAGAAGGCATCCAGGAGCACCCCCAAACTCCTAACCTACAGCGCTGGTACCAGTGGTGCCCCATCGAAGGTCGGGAGCGGGATCCCTACCTTCAGACCACTCCAACTCAGGCACAGGACCTCTGTCTTCATCGGATTCAATTTCAGCCAGCTTGTAGTGCCCGGTCTAGGTCTTTCGGTTTGGATTCGGACTGACTGCTCAACAACAGATAGAGCTGGGTGTCATCTGCATACTGGTGACATCCCAGTCCATGCCTCCGGGCAATCCGGGCAAGAGGGCACATATAGATATTGAAGAGCATCGGGGACAGCGCTGCCCCTTGGGGCACTCCACATTCCAGTGGGTGCCTTTAGGACAGCTGATCCACTAGCGCCATTCTTTGTCCCCAACCTTGGAGAAAGGAAGCAAGCCACTGTAAGGCTAGTCCCTGAATTCCAATGTCGGCAAGGCCGTGGATCAGTAGCTGATGGTCAACCATGTCAAACGCAGCCGACAGGTCTAACAACAACAGCACTGCTGATCCACCTCGATCCAGATGTAGTATTGTTGGAAAAGATAATTTCCTGCTCTCTAAATTGTTCAAGGCAAAATTGTGTCTGTCCATCTCATGTCTGAGACTGAGAGGCACTTTTCTGGTATGGTTTCAGTCCTAACTGGAAGGTAAGTTTCAGAAGGGGATGACATGGGGCTGCTGGAGAGCCAGTTCGGTGTAGTAGTTAGGAATGCCTAATCAGCTTGAGAACTGGGTTTCATACCACCACATGCAGCTTCTGGTGTGACCTTGGGTCAGTTACAAGTTCTTTCAGAGCTGAGCAGTTCTTGAGAGATTGCTCTCAGCCCCACCTACCTCATAGGGTGTCTGTTGTGGGGAGGAGAAGGGAAAGGAGTTTGTAAGCTGCTCTGAGACTCCTTCAGCTAGTGAAGCACGGGGTATAAATCCAATCTCTTCTTCCTCTCCCTCTTCTTGTTCTTCTGCTCAGCCCCTGGCCACTGGCCCGTGGGTTCCCACAAGGTGCCATCTTGCCTTCCGTGCTTTTCAATGTCTACATGAAATGAGTTGGTGAAATCATCTGGAGACTTGGATTGGAGTGTCAGCAGTATGCATTTGGCACTCAGCGCTATCTCACATTTCCAGTGGATCCCAGGGAAGTGGTGGAAACCTTAAACAGATTCGGGGAGGCAGTTTGGGGATAGATTGGGGCCAATAGTGTAATTCCCAAAAGAAGGAGGCTGGGAAGACTGACCCATGATTGGAAGTGTTTCCTGTTCTGGATGGGGTTGCATTCCTGAAAGACCAGATTCACAGGCTGCAGATGCTGCTGGACCTGGACTTCCTGTTGGATGAACAGATGGCAGCAGTGATCAGGGGTGCCTTCCACCAGTTTTGACTCATGAGCAAGCTGCAGCCTTTCCTGAGTATGAAAAAATCTTGTCACTGTGGCACATGCCCTGGTAACATTTTGATTAGATTATTGCAATGTCCTCTGCAAGCTACTGCCCTTGAAGAATGTTCAAAACCTACTGTTGGTATATAATGCTGCAGTGAAAATGCTATCTGGAGTTGATCATAGGAAATAGATCAGTCCTGTTCCATCTGCACTTGCTTCTAATCTGTTCTGGCCCTAATAGAAGGGTCTGGTATTGACTTTTAAAGCCCTGTGTGGCCTGGGATCTGTATATCTTAAGGACTGCCTATTCCCATGTGAACCTACCCAACCGTTATGATTATCTCGAAAGATCCTGCTTCAGGTGCTCCGACCATTGGAGGCTAGAGAGGTGGCAAACCAAGAAAGGGCCTTCTTGGTCATGGCACCAAAATTCTGGAATTCCCTCCCTAGGGAGATTCATGTACCCCAAACTGGGTGATGGTTTTTCTGTTTCAGCTGGCATACATGTATTGACTCTTCTTCATGCTTGTTTTTAATTGTTGGTATGTGTGTGGTTTCTTTCCTTTTTAAATTGTTCACCTACCTTGAGGACACTGTGTGTGTTAAGTGCCATCGAGTTGCTTCCAACTCATGGCAACCAATCTGGAAGAAAGAAAGCATACACATGCTTAAATAATTAAAGACTTTTCCCTGGTTGATAGTTGAATTATCTGTGCAAATTATTGGTAGCAGTTTTATAAAGATACTGATTGGTGATGTTGCAATGTATTGTAAAATAAACAATACTCAACACATAAATAAAATCACATCATAATCACATCATAATAGCAAGCTCTCTACAAGGTCTAATTTGCAGGTTTAGGATTGGAGCTGGAGTGTTACCCAATGCAACAGGAAATTGATTTAATTTTCACAGTGCCATTGATAAGGACATTGTTATGAATACGTACCTGTGATTTTACAGGGCAAAGGCATGTCCACATCCCATTCCAGGCCTGTCTAGCTGTCACCGTATTTCTTATGAATCTATATTCACCATTTTAAGTAGAAACATTTAGGCAGTTTCCTTCTACCTCTTCTGCCAACACATGGCTAATAGCATAAAAAGTAGTAATTCCAACTGTTATGGGGTGTCTAAAGCCTTCAGCAATCTAGTTAGACTTCAAAGATGTGCCTAAAGGCTCTTTGACATATTAAACAGTAGAAAAGTCAAGTTAACCACTGATATCCCAAACAGACATGATGGGAAAGATCTGTAATTAGGATAGTTGGCAGTTTTTCAAGTTGATTTGTGTGCAAAAATAGGACAGGTTGAGGTGCTTATCCACGCCCTGCTTCACCACACAGAGTATATTGCAGCTTTGGAGGGGCAGATTAAATTATAGAAGAGGTATGGGGGATGGGTTAAGCACCCTTGTGTCCAGCAACTCTTCCCCAGTCTTCAAAGCAGTGACCTGGCGCTGCTAAGCATCGTTTAAAAATTCCCACAAATAGGGTTGCCAACAGGCCTGGAGAAAAATCTTCTGTCCTTTTAATAAAGGTACCATGTGTCAAAATGTGCAGCTGAAGTTTTTCACAGCATGGAGGTATATAATACCATCTGGCAAATAACATCCCATGAAGACTCTGTTAAAGGGATAGATTTTTTTTCCCCTCTAGGTGTTTCACAACACTATACACAAACGATCCTAATAATGGATTTTTAATATGGCATATTGACCATGAGCACTACACATAACTGTGTTCCAACAAAGCCTGGGTTGCTGACAGGTGTATCTATTGCATTTTATTTACATTAAATTTGAGGCATACATTTGAAACATTGTGAGCTTATGAGTGAAATATAATTATGAAATGGCCTTATTTCAATTCAATTCAAAACCTTTATTGGCATGGATCAGAGTCATAAACAGTCACCCTTCAGTTCATTGATTAAACACATAACTTCCTCATTATAAGGCAGTTACAGAAATTAGCCACCGCTTCAATAACCACTGTATTTTGTGAAGCCAATAAACGGTACAACATTCTGTCATCTGATTGTTTGACATCTTTCTTAAGTATGGCTTCTAGATAGACTGCCCGAATGTCATCATACAAACTACAGTGGAGGAATACGTGTTCGATTGTTTCAATCTCCTCTGAATCACAATCACAAAACCTAACAGAGTAGGGGATTTTCTTAAATCTTCCTGCTAAAACCGCAGAGGGGAGCACGTTAAAGCGGGCCAGCATAAATGCTCTACGCAACTGTGGAGAAGTCAAATCCAATAAGTATTGTGCAGGGGTGTTGATCGGAAAACGTGCCCATCTTAAAGGGGAGCATCTACCAGAAGCCAAGGCTCTAAGCTCTTGCATCTCAATATCAATTAATCTCTGTTTGAGCAGGGCAAAGATGTGTGCTTCAGATAAGGACATCATATCATTCACGCATAACCCTATTGAGACGATTTTCCTTTCTATAGCAGCAAACCACTCAGAGCAATGAGACTCTTCCAACAGATATGTAATAAGGCTATTGGGACAGTTCCTAAAGTGCAAACGTAGCCAAAATCTGAAGGTAATTATCCAAGCCCTTGTTTCCAAGCGTATCATATTGACTTCCAAACAAATAGCGGCGTAGGAAACACACAGGGGCAACCCTAATATTTTCCTCACAAAATTGGATTGGAGTTGTTCTACCATTTTGTTAAAAGCTGTGATCCAAATGGGCACCCCATAAAGAAGCTTCGCTCCAATTTTGTGCTGAAACACTTTTAGGGCCGCAGGAACATACTGGTTACCCTTGGTAAAAAAGAAACGGGTTATTGCTAGCACACAGCTGTTCGCAGATTTAATTACTTCTGATCTGTGGGCTACCCACCTTGCACTATGATGAAAGTTAATTCCCAAATATTTAAAACACTTCACCTGTTCAATGGTGTTACCCTTAACACGCCAGTTGATGGGTTTCCAGGAATCTCCGAACACCATTATTTTAGTTTTGTCAAAATTCACAGATAATCCGTTCAGCTCACAATATTCTATAAAATGTGCCAACAGTCTCTTTATCCCTACTTCAGACCTAGAAAGAACTACAGCATCGTCTGCAAACAATAGCAGGGGCACCGGTCGCGAGCTCATAATTGGGCTGTGACCATCAATCCTCTCTAACCCCGTGGCCAAATCATTTAAGAAAAGATTAAAAAGGAGGGGGGCCAATACACAGCCCTGCTTAACCCCTATTTTGATGGAAATTTTCGGGGTTAAATCACCATCCCTAGAGCCTCTTACTTGGCAAGTGGTATCTGTATATAATTTCTTAATCAACAGGAGCAATCTCATTTCAATTCCCAACAGCCTTAACTTCTTCCATAGAAGCTCCCTTGAGACAGTATCAAAAGCACTCTTCAGATCCAGGAAGGCAGCATACAACTTGGACCCTTTCCCTTTTTTGTATTTATTCACTAAGTGACTTAGCACAATACAGTGATCCAGAGTTGACTTCCCCTGACAAAATCCTGCTTGTTCTATACCTAGGATTTTTTGTTCAGCCATCCAGGCCTTAAGTTTAGACGCCAAGTGGCTTGCATAGAGTTTCCCTAGTATGGAAATCAGGCTAATGGGCCTATAATTACTAGGTGATCTAAATGGCCTTATTTGTAAAAGTTTATTTTAATGCCACAGCTCCTTAGAACATAACAAGAACTTGAGGGTGACATCTTATTTCCCCTGCCCCACTATTCTCTCTTGCCCTTCTCTGAAAGATCCCATAGCCTTTCCTGCTTCCTTCTTTGCTTACCATCTATCAGTCAACCTACCTTTATTTGACCCCTGTCTTCAGCTTTGCCTTCTTGGTGACCCAGTAGTCTCTCATCAGGAAAACTGTGGCCAAGTTGTGCAGTGCTGGCTACCAGGCTGGGCCTAGTGGCATAGTGCCAGCTGTTGGACTGGACCAGATCATGTTGCATGGAGCTGGATGAGCTAGGCTGGGCTGCACCAAGATCTGTTGTGCAAAAGCCACACAATTTCCTATTTCTTGCTATTTCACTATTTCCTATTTACCTCCTTCTGGCAACCAATATATTATCTATTATTTCCCTGTATCCATCTCTTCTTTCAACCTCCCAGCCACCCTACCTTTTATCTGCACCTCATCTTCAGCTGTGTTTATTAATACCCCACCTTTCTCCACAGTGGGGAGTTTACACCATTCTTCTCACAAAGCAGCCTCCATCATTCTTCCTTTTTCCATTTCATCCTCACAAAAATCCTGCAGAACTGAGAGATTTGAACCTGTGTCTCCTAGTTCCTAATCAGAAACTCTAATCGCGATATCTACCTGGTTTTCATGGGGTGGCTACTGTTGAACAGTAATAAGCCACTGAGCCTGGGTAAGTCATGCAGGTCATGAGCTAGTAAGTTATGCAGTGGTTGCTATTGGGCATGGCCTTAATAAGTTCTTCCTCAAAGAGTAAAATAACCCTGAAAAGGGCCCTACTCCTCCCCCCAACCTTTGATTGACAGAAACCAAAGACTAAAGGTTGGCAGTACTGTTGTGGTTTCATAGCAACCCACAATGGCCACTGAAAGGGCATTCATGTCATTGGAGCCCAGAGGCTGTATCCATAGTTTTTTTAGCGGAAACCATCCCCATTATTTTTAGAGGGAATTTCCGATTTTTCTCAGGTTTGCAGAAAGATGTGCCTTATCTGCTCATGCTCTAATCTCCAGATTTAAGTATCCACAGGTGATGCCACATTGAGAATTAGATATATTGAAAAGTAGGGATCAATGAGACTCTCACAGTGGATCCCATCCTCTCTCCTGCTTGACCACGGGGATTGCTATTGGCCAGGCAGTTCATCCACTGACAACTCTGCCACTGCTGCTCCCTTCTTCCATCCCCTAGCTGCCAGACCACCTAGCTTACCAACTCACCAGCTCCCAGTGGTAGAGGAGAGGCAGCAGCTCCTTCTACCCCACCCGCATTGCTGCCCCTCCTCTCCTTGTACAACAATGGGGGGCAGCAGTGGTGGCTTTCACTCCTCACCCACCCTTCTGTCCATTCTTCTCCCCCACCACTGATGGCAGCTAGTGGTAGCTCCTAATTCTCGGCCAAGTGATGCTCTGCCACCTCAGTAGCAGGGGGTACTGCCAGTCCCTACTCCTCTCACCTGCCTACCTGCTTCCATGAGGGCAGTTGAGGAGGGTAGGGGTAGCACCTGTCCATCCATCCGTCTGTCCTTCTACCTGCCACTTGGTAGTGGTGGGGCAGCCACAGCCTCTGTACTCTCTCACACACATAGTGCTGCCATCTTGTTGATGGTGGTGGAGATGGCTCTTGCTCATCCTCCAGGCCCACTGGTTCCCAGAGGAGAAGCAAGGGTGGGCTGTATCAGGATGTGTGGGGTTGCTTGGCTTCTTCTCCTCTCCCTCCCCTCCCTACCTCTGATGAATATCATTGACTATACAAGTGCAAAAACAGTACATGCACTCAACATGTATATGATTTATATAACACACAACCCTGTAATCCTGTAAACTCTGAGCAACAGTAGCTGCCTAGCCAATGTTCTATTGAATGCTGTCAACTACAAGGTGTGAAACCACTTGAAATTCTTCCCAGTGGAGAACAAATGGTCAACTGTGAACAAATCATCAACTGTACAGAGAGCACAAATCAAGAGAAAGTACTTTACATGCAGGGAAAATTTGATTCTTAACATGTCCCTTGCAAAAATCGAAGCCTCTCTTTAGAACCTGCAAGCCACAACAGGTTACGCAGCATCAATTAAACTAAAGCACCATCTAGAGATGCAGAGGGATATCATTGCAGATTGTACACGGGGAGAATGATCCTTAGCAACCCATTTAAAGGCGTAGGAATATTTAAGATTCAGTTGCATAAAAAGTATTATTTTTTTCAGAGGAGTATTTGTTATGCTTAGTTTGTATACTTTATTGTACTATAGCAATACTATCAGCTTGGATTTATAAGCAGGGGGATTTGTAGTTTTGACATTCATAATCAGTGCATAGGTCTAGTTGTTTTTTTCATAGTGATCATAATGTATACGACCAGTGAGATGTTCGGAAATAGAGGTGTTCATGTGAAATAATAACATGGGGTCTGAAACATGGTGGATAGGCTGCAGGGACTGCCCTGTTCTTCCAAAACAGTGTCTCTGCTGAAAGAAATGAAATAATTGCAGTTAGTTGCTGAACGTTGCTTGATTACAGAAAAATAAAGACCTTCAGGCAGCATTGCAATAAAATACAAAATAGTCACTAACTTACCTGCACGTGTCACACAAAAAGTTGAATGACTGGGATGTGTAAAATAAATTGTCACTTCCCCATGACAAGTGACTGACGGCGAAGCTGCCTTAATGTCTGTCAGAAATTTAAGTGAATTTGTTTAAGCAAATTCCCAAACCCGAACCAATATTTCAGGCTTTAAGTAAATCCATATGGACTTGGTGGGAGATATATTATCTTACTAGCTAGACAATCCCTAGACAAGCTTCTAAATAATGAAGAGGCAAGGGGGGAACATAATGAGCATGGAAGATTTCCCTTGGGAGAAGTGCCAATTTGGTGTGTGCCTTATGCTTGCTGATGATATGATATGTTATGATTTCATCTCTCAGTCCTTTGTCATGTATTTGGTGCTATTGTAAATGAGATGCTGTGGATGGAAAAGGCAATCCATTGATCAGATCTTTCCGTTGGACTCGCAGTGCCAGATGGCCTAATTATTCTTAGCATTTCTCTCACACATTCGCCTTCTCGGGGAGACAAGCTTGAGGTTTCTTTGTTGCAGGATTTTTTTAAAAAAAGAAAATCTGCTTGCAGTTTGATAGAAGGAATATGGTTTAAGGGTATCTGTAGAAAAGAGTCTAGAAAGGCAAATGACAGCTGACTGAAATATTCATTATATGAGCCGGTTTGCTTGCTAGGTTGAGTCTCTCTGTTTGTCTGTTGTCCAAAAACAGATAAATGAGATGCTCGTTATCCATAATTATTGACTTCAGAATGGAACATACATTTGGCCACATGCATGAGCAAACATCTTATAGTCTGCCAAACATTCAGTCCGTGGAATGTTATGTCATCCCATGATTTGGTATATATAGTGGTGATGCTGCTAGGGATGAGCGTTTGAAAAAAATATACTATTTTAATTCCATATCGCAATTTCAGAAAGGGGTATTATTATTGTTTTCATTAAATTTTGTGAGTGTTTTTATTGTACCATAAAGTTGTGTCAGGGAACATTTCAGTTTTCATTAATACTGGATCTGATGTCTGGCCATCCTTTTCTATGGGGGAAAATGGCAAACTTTCTGGAGAAGCAGATTTGTGTGTGTGTGTGTGTGTTCCTTCCCCCCCATGCACCAATTGGCACCAAACTTTTACCAACCCTAGTCCTCCCTCTCTCCTAAAGATCCTTCATGTTCAAGGAGATTGGACAAAGGGTCTCTGAAGAAGGTGCTCCTCATTCTTCTCAATTGCTTTCAATGCAGTATAGTCACAACTTGAACTGGATTAGGCAAACATGTTTGGAATGTAAGTTCTCAATGGAACTGGGATAACTGTAGTGTTATTTTCAGTAGAGTTGTTTCACATTGGCCCCTGGCCACCTTGCTCAATGGAAAATGCAGATGACAAAAGTAAATGTGACAAAAAACAATAGCATCTCTATTGCACTGGAGATCCTACAAGAAGGGAAGAATCCCTTCAGGTAGGAATCCTACAAAGACGGGAAGAATCCCTTTATTATCTCCAAGCTGTAATAAGCAAAATGCCCTAAACCAATGGTTCCCATCCTTTTTCATATGGCAACCCAGAAGTCCAAATTTGTTTGGTATAGTGACCATCCAGGACTGGCCCAATTTTTGGGGCTGTATAGGCAAACTGTGACCTTGGTACCCATTTAGTCAAGTTTCCATTTTCTAGAGTGGCCAACCAGGTGTTTTTGAACATCTTTGTAGCTACCCCCCAAACAAGTGGCATTCTAAAGTACACAGCCTTTGCATATGCAGTTTACATTCCAGCCTTTGTCCAAGATGCTGGGCTGCTGAAAGAACAGCACCAAGACAGCCCATGGATGTACATGCCTCTTTCTCTCTTCCTCTATTTCTCCTGGTTCATTGAACAGCTCTGGTCCACTCTCCAGCCTTTCCCCCCTTTCTTCCAGTTACTACCATAAAGTCATTAGTTGCTGGGCAGATGGCTCCCCCCACTATTGTTGCAAAGGAAGGGTGAGAAGAGAATGTGAGAAGTTGGCAGGGAGGAAGAGAAAGAGCAATCCAAAAGGCAGGAGTACCCACTAGGTAGTAGGGTTGCCAGCCTCCAGGTGGGGTCTGGAGATCTCCTGCTTTGTACCTGATCTCCAGACTATGTAGATTTGTTCTCCTGGAGAAAATGGCTGCTTTGGAGGCTAGACTCTATGGTATTGTACCATGCTGAGGTTCCTCCCTTCCCCAAACCGCACCATCTCAAAACTCCACCCGCAAAATCTCCAGGTATTTCCCAACCCACAGCTGGCAATCCTATTAGGGACAGATGCCCAGCAACCAATGCTTCCTCTAAGCTGTGGGGATGCCTTGTGATCAAACATTCTACTTTGTGAGCTACTGACATTAAAGTTGTGAGCAAGTGATTTGGATACTGCATAAATTAATTTTCTCTGGAGCCATCCTTCCTGAGCGAAGACAAAAATGTGTGAGCCGGAGGATAAAAAGCTGTGAGCTAACTCATACTAACTCAACTTAGAGGGAACACTGCAACCCACTTTCAAAAATTTCATGACCAATGCTCCCTCTACGCTGTGGAGTCTTGTGAGCAAAAATTCTACTTTGTGAGCTACTGGCATTAAAGTTCTGAGTGAGCAATTTGGCTGATGCATAAATTAGTCTGCTCTGGAGCCATCCTTCCTGAGCTAGGGCTCCCAAATCTCGCCAAATCACGGCGGGGGATCGCATGTCTTTGCACAATCCCTGCCGAGGGGACGGCGAGACGTGTTGCACCATCATTGCCAGGACATGACGCTACGCATCGCTCTGGCAACTGGGCTGTTTGGAGCCCCGTTGCCAGAGCGACACATAGCGTCATGTCCTGGCGATGGCGGGTGCAACACGTCTTGCCGTCCCTGTGGCAGGGATTCTGCAAAGACGTGCGATCCCCCACCCGACTTGGCAACCCTATCCTTAGCTGAGACAAAAATGTGTGAGCTGGAGGCTAAAAACTGTGAGCTGGCTCGCACTAACTCAGCTTAGAGGGAACACTGTTCATGACTCACTTTGGGGTCCTGACCCACAGGTTGGGAAACACTGCCCTGAACTATGGCTGTTCTGAATGTCATGAGATTTACTTCTGACTAAACACTCATAGGACAGAGCTAATTAGCCTTCTGCCTAGTCCAAAGATGTGCAGCCCAATTGTTTTTATACTACTGAATATCAATGCCAACATGGACACTGGTAATTTGGGGTGTGGGAAGAAGATGAAAATTAACTAAACAAATTGAGTGACAAACTGCACACCCTCCAAAACAGGCATTAATTTTAGAAATTCTTGTTGTTCAACTGAGAATCAAGAAGAATGGAATATAGTGTAGAGCAAATTCTCAAACAATGAAGGAATGGAAAAGAGGATACCTGATTATTTCTAGCAGGAGGAGCAGAAGCCTGTTTCAGCAGTCCGGGTGCCTCTCAAAGTTTTATTTATTTATTTATTTAAGACATTTGTGTATTTAGAACCTTTCTCTCAACACAATCAGGTTCAAGACCCAAAGCTGGTGACAATAGAATACAGTTAAAACACTAACAAGCAATTTAAGAAAGTAACTGAAACAGATAATTAAAACAGTAAACAGCTAAAAGAGTTCCCTCAGAGTCCATTCAACCTGCCCCATAAGCTCCTATAAATAATTCTGTCTTCCAGCCTCTCCAGAAGGCCAAATGGTATGTGGCTGGCATACCTCTCCTGGAAAGAAGTTCCACAGCAGCAACAGAAAAGGCTTGGGCCTGAACCATCACAGACCATGTCCTTAAAAGTGACTAGGCTTTTAGGAGACCCTATTGTGAAATGCAGGGCAGAAGGTGGCATGGTATAGCCCAATCTTGTCAGATCTTGGAAGCTAAGCAGGGTCGGTACTTGGATAGGAGACCACCAAGAATGACTCTGCAAAGAAAGGCAATGGCAAACCACCTCTGCTTCTCACTTGCCTTGAAAGCCCCTTGCTGGGGTCACCATAAGTTGGCTGTAATTTGATGGCGCTTTACACACAGAGACACATATTGTGAAAAGTATAATTGCTTCATAGGTTCATGTTGAAAGTGATGGTCTTTCACTTGTGGGTCCAGGTCATGAAAGGCTTTAAATGTAAGCACAAGTACCTTAAATTGGACCTGGAAATGAATAGTCTGCAAAGGAAAGGATCTCAGGACTCTTGTAATGTAGTCCCAGTGGGCAGAGCCAGTTTGGTGTAGTGGTTAAGTGTGTGGACTCTAATCTGGGAGAACTGGGTTTGATTCCCCACTCCTCCACTTGCACCTGGCTGGATGACCTTGGGCAAGCCATAGTTCTGATAAGAGCTGTTCTTGAAAAAAGAACATTCTGTCAAGAGCTCTGGCAGCCCCACCTACCTCACAGGGTATCTGTTGTGGGGTGGGGAGGGGGGGAGGGAAAAGGAAAGGAATTTGTAAGCCACTCTGAGACACCTTTGGGTAGTGAAGGGCGGGGTATAAATCCAATCTCCTCCTTCTCCTTCTCCTAATAGTAAATAGGAAGTGTTGCCAGCCTCCAGGTGGGGCCTGGAGATCTCCAGGAATTACAATTGATCTCCATGCCATAGAGACCAGTTCCTCTGGAGAAAATGGTTCATTTGGAGGGTGGACACTATGGTATTATATGCCACTGTGGTCCCTCCCTGCACCAAACCCCTCCCTGCCCAGGTTCTACCCCCAAAGCTTCAGGAATTTCCCAACCTGGAGTTGACAACCCTGCAAATGGGCCACTATATTTTACACCAGCTGAAATTTCTGGCCATCTTCAAGGGCATACCCAAACTGAGCATATTACAGTAATCTAGCCTCAAGGTTACAATTACATGGATCAACATGGACATACCAGATGCTTGCAGAACTAGGGAACAGCTTTCTAATTGCAGCTGGAAGAAGCGTTATTTGATACCATGTTAACTAGTCTTTTTCTAACAGGAGGACTGGATCTAAAACTCCCCAGCTTTTAACAGAGTCCTTCAATGAATGCTGCACCCTAGTGGGTAGAATTACCTTATTTAGCATGAATGGCTTACTAATCAGTATCACCTCGGTCTTATCTGGATTCAGTTTAAGTTTATTCTCAGCCGCTTGATCATGGCATTCAGGCACTGCCTCAGCACAGCGATGGCAGCTCTTGGCAATTTTCTCAAGGTGATATGCATCTGAATATCATTGGCATATTGATGACACCCCAGTTGAAGACTGTATGATCTTTCTTGGTGGTCTCACAGATATTGAACAATATGGGGGAGAGAACTGAGCCCCATAGGACCTCCCCCGCTGCAAATCCCATGGATCTGATTCTGCATCTTTCACTACCACTCTTTGAGTTTGGTCTATTATAAAGGACCTAAACCATTTTAATGGTGCTCCATCTAGACCTACCTCCTCTTCTAAATTTGGAGCTCACTACTTCACCCTTAAACAAAACAAATATTTACATAATTGAAAAGCATCATCCAGTCCATACACATTGGGATATTTGCAGTTATATATATTAAAAAGTAACAGAAGAAACTCCCTTGTATTAGCATCAATATAACTGCAAATACTATTGCTTGCTAACAATCATAGCTGCAACTCCATCTCTTTCCCAGATGATTCCAGCGCTGACATAAAGAAAGCAACTACTGGCAAATCAGATTGATCCAGTCTCCATTCAGAACCAAGTAATCCATAGCCAGGCTGGACTATTTCTATCAGACCCAGAACAGTAAACACAGCTCAGGTCAACTGAGGTCAGGAGAGACCTCATTTGCTTCCTGTAAATCAGCACAATTCATTCTGGGAAAGCATAATCTTTGTCCACGATCTTGACATTTACATATTCTGCACACTTGAATTGTACACAATATAGCTTATTTGTACAAAATTGTTTTCTGTGAGCTATAAAAATTTAAATGCATGGGATTATAACTAAAGATAATTGGGATCTTAAGTTAAAGAGATAAGCCCCTTGTACAAGATGTTAAATATGTGGTGCTAATTATGTATCATTGTGATTTGAAGTTGGAAGAGGCACTGCCAAGCATTTTTAGTTCCAGAGCTAGTAGCATCACCCTTAAAGGCAGTAATGATAACAAAAATAAAAATCATTTGCTGCTTTAACTTATGAAACTGTGATCATAATGTGTTTGAAGAAAATGGATGAGGCCAGGTGAGGGCTTTTGCCCAGCTTGGCTTCTGATTGACCATGATAAATCTGATTGGCTGTGCAGATTTTTTTTAAAAAAAAATGTGTTGCCAGTAGCTGCCATTCCAGCACAAGTTATCTTCACTGCATGATTGAAAGGTAAGCTATGTGTATCCACAAAAAATTTTTAAACGGTATGTTCATTTTAAAAGGCACCCTGTTAAGCAGACATTCTGCCTGAAATGTTGAAAAGATATTATTAGACTTATGCATAACCTGAGCCCCTGAAATGTTTTGATCGGCTCTGCCTCTTGTGGCAGTGATACAGCAGTTGGCTGTACCTCCTGCGGCAGCCATTTTGTAGTTGTGCCCCACACTCTGTGTCAGAATTCCAAAAGAGCACACAGGCTCAAAAAAGTTGGGGGCTCCCTGCTATAGTAGATATATAACACATTTTGCAGAAGATGGTATTCAGATTACTTGAATTATACAAGTCTTGGTCTGTTTCAACAAAAAAGGTTATATGCTGATTTTGAATTTGACTGCAAAAATAAAAAGCTCAAGTTCTGAATTCTAAGGAAGAATTCTGACTTTCAGAAAAGACATCAGTATGTGTGTCTTCTTCAAATTTCAGTCTAAAATTTTGAGTCAGGGTGAAAAAGTAATATTCATATTTGCATGTGCAATTATAAGCAGGTCTACTCTGAAACCTACTGAACTCTACTCAATGGGACATAGGATTGTGCTATAACTAGAGTATCCTGTTGATCTAATTTTCATGTGCAGATGAAGTCTTTTTCTAAAAAAATTAGGATTATGACTCAACTTGCATCAGTGTTAATATATTTGTAGTGCAATCCTAAACAGAGGTACATGCTTCTAAACAGTGTGACTTCACTGTCACTAGAAGGTCTGCTTAGGGCTGCACTGTCAATATGTTAATACTACAGAATCATGCCACATGCTTTCATTGGTAGACTGGAAGATTGATCAACTCAGACTTAATTGTTAGGGATCAAATTCCATTGGCGGGTAACAAATTAAGGTCACTTTTATTTTAATTTAGCACATTTTGCTTCAATAGATCACAACAATAGGAAATGGAAAATATTTAATGGCCTTTCCCTCTCACAATAAGTGATTTTTGAAAAACTGATAAACTATCTTGTATTTCCTTCAATAACTCAGCATTGAATTTAGTGCTTTGGTCTGTATTTAAGGTTAAACAATTACAATTGTTTGTAATTGATCAACTAAAAGTATGTAATTGATTGACTGATATGTTCTTAAAAGCAATGTTTGTAACTTTGCAACGAGAGTCAGTATAGTTACATACATTCACTTTCTCTTTTGTCTGTGTATCTTTCTCTTTTGTCTGCTGCATCAAAGCCATAAAATCCAATCTCTCAAATAAAGTCCAATTCTAAAAAAAGGCATTTTAACTTAAATACCTCATTCATTTTATTTTTAATATGGAAGGCCACCATTTGATTATTTATAATGCAACCAAATTATAATAAACTTAAGTGAGGTGGGGTGTTGATATCTAATCAGAGTTTTACAAAATGTGATATTAGAAGAAATTTGTATATACTCTGAGCTACACCACACTATAAAGCTGAACTAAAAGTAAAATACTAACTCTTATCCCCATAAATGACATTGTATGGGATCGTACCAGCTATGCCAAAGGCAGAAGAAAGCGAAGGGGATACTTTTGATCCCTGACAAGGTTCTGCCAGGGATCACAGGACTTATGTGTATGAAAACAATGTTGGAAGGGGTTGCCATGTGGAGGAGGATCAGGCAAGAAAAGGTGGTTGGATCCAACCCACAGTAGTTACTGCCAAATAGGAAGCCAGGATTTTAGCACAGAGGTTCACAAAATCAAAGATGAATTAAACCTAACCATTCCAAAAATGATAGACACTCAATTAAATTATAAGAGATCTTATATAACATTACAATTTGATCTGATGGACTCACCTCATGGTAAAGCTTCCATCTTTGCTGCAGAGCAAACCTTCACGCCACCTTAAGGTAGAATTAGATTTGCGCAAATTACAACTGTGACTCCTAAACCATCTCAGGTGCCCTTAAAATGCTCCTTAGCCTGGGAAAAGCCTGGGAAATGTCAGTTTTCTCTGCTGCAGCATGCAGTTCTTTGGCTGAATGACCTGGATCTTCTGGATATGGGCTGGAGTTCAGCCATAACAGCAGCAGCAACAGTGAAACAGGGAAAGCCAACATTGCCTGGCTCCTTCCTTCTATAGCAGTCATAAATACCAGAGCTCCAGGTCCTTTGGAAGATAAGTCTTAGCATCAATTTATTTTAAAATGGCCTTGATCCATTAATTTACAACACAAACAAAAGGAGATTCGACAGTGTTACTTATTCATGAATGTAGATTATCTCTGAAAATTAAAAATCCACCCTTAAACAGTCTCTTGAGCACAAATGTCTGTTTCACCGGCTTTACCAAAAAATCAAACACTGGCATTGCCGTATAAGCCTATTATTTATTCCAATACTTTTGTTTCCTAATAGAAGGGGGGGTGGCATTTGGACCTAATTCAGAGTAACCTCTCCTTTCATAAACAGGTCAGCTCCAGAAAGATTCCATGTACACTAGCGTTACTCAATACTGAGATAATGCAGCAACTTGGTTATTGAGCTCAAAAAGATCCTCTGTGTAATATTGCCAGGGCTAGGACAACGTCAACATGCACAATGCAATCCCCCCCACCTCTACAGTGCTGTCTCTGCTTTATTGTGCTTAAAAGGACACACTTGCAGCTTGCGAAGACAGAAGGGTGTTATGGAACTTGCTCTCAAGCAAACACTCAAAAGACAACAGCCTAACCTTTGTACTTGAACAGTCTATTTCATTGTACATGTTCCTAATCCTGTAGAAAGAAAGAAAAACACCCAGTCCTCATCCCTTGGATGCAGTCCAAAAGGTTAGTCTCACTACATTCAGCTGAAATTAATTACATTTAATCAAGCACTTAAGTGCTATTAATTTCAGCAGCAGCACTTCTCTGTTCCTTAATGTTTAGGAAGGCAAACGACATGACCTGATCTTATCACATTGAGAATTCCATTGTCCTTGAAAGCGGCAGCCAATGAAGTAGCGCTGAGGTGGGGGAAACAGCAACGTTGTTGTTGTTGTTGTTATTGTCTCATCAGTTTACAAGGGAGGGGAAAACAGGCCGCTTTTGTACACATGAGCTATAACATGCAGTTCCAGACCTAGCCTGAAGCTCTAGGTCAGTTGTTACCAATTAACAATTCAATCCTAAACAGAGCTAGCGCTTCTAAATCTATTGACTTTAATGGTTTTAAAAGGGTGTGGCTCTTTGGAGGATGACACTGCTTGTTCATTGAGCTCAGTTGGACTTGCTTTTGACGAAAGATGCTTGGGATCCCATTGTGAGAGGTTACACTTTGTGTGTGTCTCTCTCTCTGTGTTACACATATATCATCATTTGCTGGCACTTTTATGGAACTTTACGCTATTCCTAAAAATAGCAATACAAAACAATTCTGCCTTTCAATATTGCTGCTATAATGGCATGCTCGTATAAACACTGTAGTGTTTAGATAATGAGATTATGAAAAAGGCAGACTTGTGTTCAAATCCATTCTCTGACTTGACGTTTACTGTGTGGCTTTAGATCGTGAGCTCTCTCTTAGCCTACCCAATCTAACAGGGCTATTGTGAGGATAAAATAAATTACAGAAACACCCTTCCCCTTTTGAAAAATCCTGTAAGTGTATGCCACATTTCTGGTACACCAATATCTGGGTTTGGAGACCCCACCCCTACACTTACTGAGGTTAGTGAATGAGGAGACAGCTACTTGCCACCCAGTGGGTCTAGCCACATGGTCCCACTCCAGCTGTGTTCCACTGAGATGGCCCTGGGATGGCAAGAGAGCTCAAAAAGGCAGCAGTGCCAGTAAAGCCACATGGCTCTTTTATGGAGTTGCCACCTAGTAAGTGGGCCTGTTGCCAGATGGCCAGCAGGCCCAGGAGATGGCCATGGGAATTCCCCAGCATGGGGTAAACCCATACCCCCATCTGAAGTCTTGCAGGAATACCCACTTTGGTAGGATTTCCCTGTGACTTCCTTTAAAAAGAGAGTCAGCATAAGGCCAACGAGGATGGCTCCTTTAAAAAGAGAGTCACCATAAGGCCAACGAGGATGGGCCCCACATGGGAGAGAAAGGACATACAGGTGAGTTTAATCCCTCCTCTCCCAGCACTAAGGCCACAGAGACATCCTACAAAGGACATCAGAGGGCACACAGATCCAGGGGTACAACCTGGCACCTCCAGTTTCTAACAAGCATTTGAATACAAGGCTTTTTATAGAATCTGCATTTACAGTTAATAAAGTGAGGGAGTTTAAGTTGTTTTGCTCAGAAGCCAGAACCTTGTAGAAGAAACCTCCCCTATTCCCACTTCCTTTCATTTTAAAAGCTGATAAGAGTCATATCTAAAATCCCCTGACTGCCCCCATTCTGATGTGGATAATAATATTTTAATGCAGGAACAGGGCTGCTGGAGGCAAAGCGGGAAAGTAACAGGGGCAGAGAAAAGCCACACGGCTCACTGCTTTCGGAGGGCCTTTCCCTGCTTAGCAGGACCAGCTGCTGAGCTCATGAACTCCTTTCTCACTGTCGGGTATAAAGCGCTAGCACAAGGCACGATATTGCAATAAATTCAGGAAACTGTCAAATCTGCATCTCTTAAGTCACTGAAATCCACAAAACAACAACAGTCATTTAGTAACCAGTGTGTTGAAAATCTATGAAGTCTATTTAAAAAAAAAAAGAAATTAAAAAATCCAAACGGTTCATTAGGTGGGATATAAATTAAATAAATAAAGTCCTATGCAGACATTCTTTTCCTTTGTTCAAGATCATATGTCATCCACAACTGCACTTCATCTACAGACATCAAACCCAATGTGTTTAGGACCGATCTGGCCACTAAGCACATCACAAAGCCAAGGTGTAAAGATTACATGTATCCTAACAGTACAATCTGAAGCAAAGTCACACCCTTCTAAGTCCTTTAAAATCAATGGGTTTAGAAAGGCATAACTGCTCTTATAATTGCACTGTAAGACTGCAATTCTAACAACACTGTAAGCTGCACTGAATAAACCGGGACTTTTGTCTAGACCTGCTTAGGATCGTTTCCTACGTGCATTAGACAGCAGGCATACAGAGCCTTACATAAAGGTGAAGATCAATGCTCAAAAATCTTAGTATGGATAAGACACACTGTACAATATAATCCTGATCAAACCCCTGTGGGTGGTACAGAAACATCTGAGTGAGGCTTGATACAGGAAGAGGTAAATATAAAACCAATATTGATAAGCATTGCAGTATCCTCCAAGATAAATGGAAAAAGAAATCAAAAGGGGAAAAACAGAGTCATTTTTCAGAATTCTTGTCTTTTAAAACAGCTTGAAGCACTATAAGTAATACAGGTAAATAAACTATCTTTAAGAATATATTTTTAACTGACAGTGATGTTTTAATGACAGATTTACAATGAAAATATGACCACCATAATTCCAACATGCAACATGTCTACTAGTTGTATTTTGCAAACATTATTTGCATTATTTTTGTTCTTTGTGAAGGGGAGATAACTAACACAACAAAAGAAATGAAATAAAACTCCAATCTGCTCAACAACTGAAGTAGAATTTTTAAAAAAAATAAATTAATCAAGTTGACAGCTCAAAATAAATTAAATAAAATCAAGTGCCACTGACGGCTTCTTTGAGCTCAAACAGTCGTTTCCCCATGGTGTGCAGTCAAATATTTTTGACACTTATATAAAAGTCAAAAGAAGGCAAGTTGGACATGAAACCCATTTATTCTGCATCTAAAGTCCATTAGCGTTTTGGTTACATTGACACATAGAAGGTGAATTTGAATTCAACCTGAGGTTTCTTCTTTTATCATTTGGAATCAGTGACCTTTCTGGTATACAGTTTTGGATTAAGACTGTACTTGAAAGTCTTTGGATGCTAACAGGGAAAGAATCAACAGAAAAATAAATTTTAAAAAATTAAATACAATTTCTGATGAACTCATAGCTACTACATAAACCTGACTAAGCTTTTGCAACCTTGGGGTTTCAATGTCCCTGGTTCTGGTACACATACTAACAGCAGCAGCTGATACATGTCTGATCTTGGCAGTTATGATGTCAATCTGTTGTTGTTGTTTTAACCTAAACCAGAGAGGAGACAAGTCATCCGAGCACTCAGAGAGACTAAACCACTGCATATTCAAGGAATTAGTAATAAAATCCATCAAATAAAGCTCCAAAGGACTCCCCAAAATGCAAAGAAATGCTGTTGCTTTAAGGTATGTTCAAATAAAAGATTCACTGTCTTCTGGAAGAGCTTCTGGAAATGTCAGTCCCTTTGCAGGTTCCAAATTGTGACTTGAGGATCAGGTTGTACACTCTCTTCCTCAAATCATGACAAATCCTTCCATTAGATCAGCTAGATAGTGCAAGCAGGACTGTTTTATTGGTTAGTTTCACTGCGAGCTACGTGGTACATATGTGCTTGGTTTATCGATCACTCTAGCTTGCTTCTTTAACACAAAGAGCATCAGGAAAAGGGGGGGAGAAAGGACGATGAAAAAAACACAAGTAACACAAAACAAAATAGTTTCCAATCGTGCAAAATTTGCTTCACTGGATAAAGCACTTCTTCACACAGTTAATGTCCCCAAAAAATTCCCCTCCCCCAGAAGATACAGGATTGAAATTGAAGCCATTCTTATTTTTGTCTTTTTGTTTTTTAAGGCTATACAAACACAAAAAGAAAAAAAAAGCATTGCAAGAACACTTTGTCAGACGTCAGATTCTTCTTGGCTTTGGAGGTTAAGCCCTGGAGAAGCAGTCATGTGGTCCCAGTTCATTTGCCCCTTTAGGACAACGAAAAGAGAATGGGAGAGGAAAGTCAATGATCCCAACAATAAAATCCAAAGTTGACTTTACAATCACAGGTACAAATCGCTCAGGTTGATAATTTCATTTCTCTTAAAGATCACTGTCATCTAAAACTAATTAGAGCCGCCGGTTTGCCAAGGATCTGTCAAGAGTCAAAGCAAAGAGTGGCACTGAGAAAGGTTCTCGTTTTTCGATTATGGCAGTCTGACTGGGTGGCTGGAATTATTGGCAGGTCTGGCCAAGTTCGGGGGGGGGGGCATTTTTTTTTAAATGGTTGGATCCTTGTTCCAGCTTGCAGATCAGGCTTCTCCATGACCTCCTTTTATAGTGGAAAGACTAAGAAGCCAGAAAAGGTTGAATATTTCCACCCTCCCATGAGGTTTCCTCGCTCCAGTTTGAGATGGACTTTGTCTTCCCTTTCCATAAGAAGTAAGACCCCATTGCTGGCTGCCTCTCTGGTGACGTCTTGATCCCCAGCAAACGCTGAAATCACTGGATAGCCGTTTTGCATTAAACTTACCTAAAAAAAAATGCAAAAGAAAATACAATATGAGAAGTCTCGGAAGTGTCTTTTCACCAGTCACAAAACATTTAGACTTTAGAGCATACAGCTTCTCAAGCTAAACTACAATCTAAAATTTATTCATTTAAAAATCTGTATCCCATTTCAAACAAACATATAAAATATTTTTAAAAAAACACCACTGGGTCTCCTTCACATGCAAATAGGATTAGATTTCAAGCGGGAGGCAGGGCAGGAGAGGGAAAGATATTCCATACGGAAATATTTGAGGTGGTCAAAATGTGCCTTCTAACTCAGCTCATGAGCACTTCTCTGCCACCAGGCAATAGCTCTGGCAGCAGAGAGCAGTCGACTAGTGCTAGCCATGAGCAGGGATGGGTAGTTGATAGTGGCAGCGGAAAGCAGTGACCGCATCCTACGATTTCTCGGAGCTGAAAAAGGGCATATTAATAAAAGATTCAGTGTATGAATTCTGCCTTTATTATGTGTCTCCACTTTACTCTGCTTTATTAGCCTTCCTGCGAATGATTCTGCAAGGAAACAAATGAAGTAAAAGAAGATTCTCCGACGTCAGTACGTACCTGGATAGTTTGTCTGTTATATACTTTCACAACATGGAAGCTGAAACTATAAATCCCTTTTCTTGGTGCTACAAATATACTGGAAGCCAGGTCAAAATGGTTGCCAATATTAACTAATACCTGAAGGGGAAGGGGGGGGGAGAGAAGGAGGAAACAAGTCACACTTTAGTTCCAAGCTAGTGGGAGAGCAGAGGGGGCGAAAGAATTCGGCAGCAACCCTCAAAGCCAGGCAACCCCAATGGCATTTGCTGCACAATTAAAATGGACTTGAGGGGAAAGGAGTCCGTTTCCAAGGTGCTTTAAAAGCAATCACTTCAGACAGCTGATTGATTTACGCAGTGGTGCATCCAAACCTCTTGGAAAAAAGAATGAAAGCAAGCCTGTGTCTTCACAGGGCAGGAGAAACCATACTATATCCTCCCTGAGACATGACACAGGGTACACACAAAAGAAGGGAGAAATAACCCAAGTCAGCAAGGATTTTTTTTTTTTTTTACATTCTCCTGTGACAGTATTGAAACTAATTGTGTCCCTTGGGGCCCACACTAATGAGAAAAAAATAAGACTCTGTCATGCCTCATGTGATGGAGTAACAGGAAAGGGAGGTGTTAAAATTTTTTAAGCAAGTTACGTCTTGGGTATTTTGGTTTTCTTTGCCATCACACCCCCTCCCCCCACATAGGGACTAATTTGATTAGGCTCAAACCAATAAGTGGGGTGGATGCATTTGAACCCACAGAGACAGCACTAGTCGTAGGTAGATGTAGAGTGGGGGGGGGAAGTAAGCGCAATCTGCCAATTAGAATAATGGGAAGCAATTGCTCAAGCCAAGTTATGAATGTTTCAAAAGCACCTTGCAGAGGAACAGAAAGAGTGATGGATTCACAAGGGATGGGCTGGCCCCTCCCGGCAGAAAGCACTCAAGAAATGTGAGTCAGAGCCTAGAAACCATCCCACATTAGGCATTTGGGATTCTTCCTCTGCCTTTTCAAATCTGATCGAAAATCTTGTGGCTAATCTCAGATAACTGGTTACAGAGACTTTCTTGGGATTTGAAAGCTCAGTAAAGCTAACGTAGCCTCCTGCTGGCTCCATCTGAAACAAAGGATTGTCGAGATCGGACCCAAAGCTCACTGGCGCAGTACAACAGACTTCAAAAGACCCAAAGATCTCTTGCAATTCTTTACTCTTTTTTTTTTTTTGGCCTGCTAGGTAGCTCCAGATTCAGAACTTTTACATAAAAAACTTCAATAAACCCCCAAAAGTGTTTATTTCCATGTACACAGAAATGAACTGAAACAGTCAGAAGTTGGTGGAAAATGTTGGCTGTTCTTTACATAGTCCAGATTCATATATTTTAAAGGTAAAAAATGAGAAGGACGGATCTGAATGATCAGATTCTAGTTCCCTTCAATATTTTCTTAATTAAGGAACCAAGGCATACACCTGCCATTACCTCTCATTTAGCTGAAAAATGAAACATCCATGCACATACAAAAAAGAATGAAGACTAAAACTATTCTAAGTTTTAAAAGTCTATTTACTATAAAAGGTGATAAAGTTGTATACATATTATGAACAAAATTGTAATATATGTATGCAGCGCTGTAGGTCTACTATTGTATTTCTCTGTCTTAACAGGGAGGAAGCAGTGGGAAAATTCTATACAAACAATAGGAAGTGTCTACCTGCAAATATCAAAATAGGCATTCTGGTAATTGTTAATAACTGGAAAGGCAAACAGATACAAAAGGTAGGAGCAGAGAACCAATAGGTTAGTGATGTCAAAAGGGCAGATAGGAGATAATCCATGTTTAATAATTCTGGATGGATTTCCATTCGTTTTGTGTACATGCAAATAAATATTTAGCCTAAGATCTTGTTGCCACCAACAAGTATATTTAGTACGTACACTATATTTTAAGGATTTTAAAAAAATAATAATCAGTATTCTTTCTCTTTTGTTCCTGAATTTCAGCAATAAGGTTAGGCATCATATGTGCATGTAGATTTGCTCCAATGAGTAAAGAGGAAAAGCTTAAGCAGGCAGTGCCTTTGACTGTCCCCATGCTGCACTATACCCAAATTTTGTGGATTCCCCTGTTGGCTTCCCCTCCACCAACCTTTCTGTCTTTACATGACTTTTAAGGAAAGAATCCCAGAATCTCAACACTGGAGAAATCAAATGCTGCAATATCCGTGGCAGAGAAGGGTACACATGCTGACTTTGTGAGTGGGGAGTCGTCTTTTCTCCTGAAGATACTTGTTGGTAGCTACAAGATCCTATGCGCAGGACTCAAAATTGGGGAGGAGAGAATTTGGGAACACTTTACTAGGCCCTTAGACTCCAGGCTGGTCCTGGCCCAAATGACAAGCCCATCATCATGGCCTATAGAAATGTTTTCTCCGGTAACCTATAGTATGGGGAATTAGATAGGCGAAAAACAATGCTTGAGCCCCAAGGCTATCCAAGCATAGAACGTTCTGTAGGCCATGGTCAAATCAAAAGGGTGCTGCCAGGGTGCTGTCTGTAAATGTTAGTTGTTATTACTAAAATGAGGGGTTAGCAAACATGGGCCAGGCAGGAAGGACTGAAGACGGGGTGGGGGGAGCTATAAGAATGAGGCTGAGGGTTGGCCAGTTGGGGCAGGGACTATAGAATAAAGATGGAGTTGGGGCTCCAAGAGCATGTTGCTGGGAGAAAGGTCTTGGAAAGGTGGGGAGGGTCTACATCTAAGAGGGGTCACTGGGGAACAGGGCTGTAATCTGAAAGACCAGAGGAAGGTGTCTGTTGGGGTTGGGGGGGTTGGAGGGGAGTGAGGCAGAATGATGGTTGGGAGTTAGCCACACACTTAGCGAATGGAAAGAAGGGTCAATAGGATGCCAGTCACTGATGCTGGGAGGGAGGTGGGGAGGCTAAGGAGATGCCACTGAGAGAAAAAGGAAGGGTGATGAGTACGGGGGAAGCAGGCAAAGAGTTGCTGGTGAAGCCAGGCACAGATAGCTGGTTATGGGTGGAGACAGCGATGAAAAAGGAGGAGATGCGTTTGTCACCACTAGAGGGAGGAGGACACCGGTGGCTGGGCCTGGGGCTGGGGCGGCTGGGCTGTTTTAAAGAGGCTGGGCGAGGCTTAGCTGCGGACGGGGAGGCGATGGGTGGGTGCGAGGGCTGGGCGGGGCTCCGTGAGGAGAGGGCGGGGCTGCCGTCGCCTGACCTGGTCGAAGTAGATGGTCATGGTGCGGTTGCTCATCTCGGAGGGCTCGTGGTTGGTGCTGCGCGTGGCCGAGAAGGCCACCTTGGCGCTGCCGGAGCGGACGGAGATGCCGAGCGAGGAGGTGATGGCGCCGTCGGCGGACGGGCTGGAGTCGCACACCACCAGGCACTTGCCCTCCAGCACGATGGGCTCCGTGTCGTTCTGCGCGCCCACCACCGGGCAGGCGGCCGGCAGCAGCAGGAGCAGACCGCCCCCCGGGCATCTCGCCGCAGCGCCCGCCACCAGCCGCGGAGTCCGGACGGGGCGGCTGGAGGGCGATGGTCCCGGCGGCTGCCTCGGCTCTCGGGCGGGCACTCCGGCGGCCACTCGGCTGCAGCTGCCCGCGGGCGGGAGGCGGGCGGGCGTCGCTCCTGGCGCTTCTCCGAGACGGGGGCGGCGAAAGAGCGGCCTCACAGGCGGGTGGGGGGCGCGCTGCAGCCTGCGGGGGGAAAGGAGGCAGCGTCAGAAAGGAGCCGAGCGCAGAGCCGCCAAGGGGGATATCCCGGGGCCGGGGGGTGGGGGGAGGAGGCGCACTTCTCCGTCTCTTTCCAGGCGAGACGGACAAAGACCTCGACGGCGCGTCCCGAGTCGCCAGCCTCCTTATGAGGCCTTATTACGCCCGCCACCCCACCCCATCACCGCCCTCCCCGCCAGAGGGCTCTTCGACTGGACGTTGCGGGGAGAGAAACAAATGGTCCGTCGGCCCCCTATTGCGGAGTTAACGTGCGGCAGCCGGTCAGGCAACCAGTCTAGGGATCATATCAGAGTATCATGTGTGAGTGTGGAATCCGATAGGCACAAGCACACAATGTGGTCCCGAACATTTGTAGAGCCTGGCGAACAGTTAAGGCTGAAACCCCCGCGTGCATCTCTCTGGGAGTCAGCCAGCCCTCCCAAGCACAAGAGGACTTTCCTGAATCAACAGCCATCGGGTCGAACTGCTAATCTCGCCCCCACCCCCCACAGAGATAAGGGGGGGAGGCAGTGCGGGTCGACCCTCAACACTTCTCCGCACCCCCGTTTTAGATCCCCGCACACTGTTCCTCCCAGCTCTCGTTCGCATTTTACGCGCTTTTTTTCTTTTGCTCATCCTCGACCTACATTTTATTTGATGCTTTAATGGGAGTGATGGACGCTCGAGATCTCGCTCCATCCACGGACATTCTCTCCCCCCCCCCCATTCCCTTTACAAAC